>NC_135212.1:48268808-48611308 GCF_052324685.1 Brachyhypopomus gauderio
CAGAGGTAAATAAACTAGATTTTTTTTCGGCGTGAGATATCGGAACTGTGGCGTGAGAGCGTGTGAAAACGGTCAAATGCGTGTGTCTCACGTTCAATGCGTGAGAGCTGGCAACCCTGGCATGCTCTTTTGCACCCATGGCCGTATCTCGACAAAATGTTCCAGTTTTCTGAACGGATGAATCATTCCTATCGTTTTAAATGCATGCTTTGTTCGCCAAAAATAAACTATATCACTGCATACCAAAATCACCGTCCCACCTGAGGAAGTATATTACGGTATGCAGCCTAAATGTTTTGTTAAGTGACTATGTAGTCAGAGGAGCTTTGCAGTAAGGCTAGTGAAATGACTTTGCCTGCTCACTCCACTGCTGGTCTGCTAGGATCTCTATAAATAATGTTAACATTATATTGGCAAGTAATTCAAACTACGGAAACATCAATAAGGGAAACCGCGTGGGTTAATCGAATCTTGTCAAATAATGTTTCCATTCTAATGTCAGTGTAGAATTAATGTCAATAATTCTAATGTGGCTGTGATTTCTAGTTTGAAAAGAGTTTGTTAGCATGTTGGGTGGCATGGAGTTGGTGGGCTTTAGCCATACTGCAAAAGGTTGTAGCAAGGTTAGACTACCAAGATGCCACACTGCTAATTTAACTTTGTCTTTGTTTATATTGACTGTAGCATAATGTTGTATTGGATGACTGAATACCTAACTAGCAAAGAGAGAAAACCGTCATTTTATTATTGACTTTTAATATGGTTACATAATTTGCTTAAACATGTTAGGCTAGGCTAATCAGTGAATTGTGGTTTTAGAAAATGTTTTTGTTCCTTAAACTAAAGTGTAGGTTAAACTTTTCTGCTACCACTACCTGAATGATGTACATCATTGGAATATGCCTTATGGATTATTATCAAAGACTGTATGAATATTATATAAGAGGATTTGGTAGGATGTATAATACTTCTAAACTATAACTTTTTTACGAATGTGACGGAAGGTGTACTTTAATACTTAAGTATTTTTAAAAGCAAGTACTTCAGTACTTTCACTTAAGTAAGATTTTGAACATGCAACTTTCACTTGTATCGGAGTAGCATTTGACCAGTGGTATCTGTACTTTGACTCAAGTAATGAAATTGAGTACTTCGTCCGCCTCTGCACACACACACACACACAACCACACGGTCTCACACACACAACCACACGGTCTCACACACACACACACACACACACACACACACACACACACACACACACACACACACACAACCACACGGTCACACACACACACACACACACACACACAACCACACGGTCACACACACACACACACACGGTCACACACACACACACACATTTGCAAGCACACAATAATACACAATATCATAAAAACGCACACACAATCACGTACATGTGCTCACACACAAACACTTTGCATCCGCTGTGACTCTTAGCCACTCGTTAACCGTCCCTTCAGTATATTCTGATCATGCTTCCCTCTGTCCCCACAGGACTGGGTTCTTCAGCTGTATCAGGTAAGTGCTGTCCCACCTACTTTCAGTACCGTCTCGGTGATCCCGCACTAATCAGTCAGAAGACGTCCATGTCCTGTCTGGAGAGGTCACTGTAGGAGTGTGTGACGCTGGCCCTCTGTGTCCAGATGACGGGGACCACCTTCCTGCTCTGGTCCTCATCCTGCTCGCCGTGCTGCTCTTGATCGCCCTCACGATGGGCGGAGTCTTTTTGTATCGGAGGAGGAGCTCTGCCTCCACGGGGTCCTACGAGGGCGCTCGGTACAGCCGCACTAACTCCACCCCCTCGGAGGAGACTGAGAAGAACATCCTTGTGTCAGACATGGAGCTGAACGAGCAGGGGGAATAATGCAGGCTGGCGTGGAGAAGCGGTCTGCTCGTGTGCGGACTGAGGGACTTTACTTCCATTGTTTTTCGATTTGTTTTGTGGAGAAATTTAGTAAGCTGTGTGGAGCGCAGCAGCAGACGTCAATTATAAATGAACTGAGGAGAAAGTATCGTACCAACATCATCAACTGTACCGCGTCCACTGACTCCAGGTCAGCTCAGACCAGCTGATAAAGCACATACCAATATTTGTTTTTATTCTCCACTGTTACTCTTTTGGAAATACTGCCTATAACCACAATTTCAGTCTTTTGCTGCCATGCCTTAGTAGCTCCAGATTTTCTGAAAACAAACCAGCTACAATCACGTCAGTCTTCCAGACAGTGGGGGTTCTGGCCCAGTGTTCACACATCTGAACCAAAGTGTTATACCAAAACAGTATTTTTTGCAGTCTGTAAGATGAATGTTGTTCATGTATTTGGTATACATGCAGAATGAGCCGAATGAATTCTTCTTTTTTTAGGTCAGGTCCATTTGGGAGTTTATCCTCTTCCCCCCTCCTCTGTCTCTGAACAGTCATGTTGTTTTGCTCTCTCTCTCTCTCTCTCTCTCTCTCTCTCTCTCTCTCTCTCTCTCTCTCTCTCTCTCTCCCCCATGAATTGCACGGTTTCTGGATGTGATAATCACAGTGATTAGAGATGAAAGGAAATGATAGTGTGTGCAGCGTTTACCAGTGCAAGGGCACAAGGGTGGAGAAGGAGCTGCAGTGATCTACAGGGTGGAGCAGGAGCTGTGGTGGTGTAGGAGGGCAGGTGGGTGGAGAAGGAGCTGCAGTGATCTACAGGGTGGAGCAGGAGCTGTGGTGGTGTAGGAGGGCAGGTGGGTGGAGAAGGAGCTGCAGTGATCTACAGGGTGAAGAAGGAGCTGTGGTGGTGTAGGAGGGCACAAGGGTGGAGAAGGAGCTGCAGTGATCTACAGGGTGGAGCAGGAGCTGTGGTGGTGTAGGAGGGCAGGTGGGTGGAGAAGGAGCTGCAGTGATCTACAGGGTGGAGAAGGAGCTGTGGTGGTGTAGGAGGGCAGGTGGGTGGAGAAGGAGCTGTGGTGGTGTGCAGGAGAGCTGCCCCTGTGCAGTGGGGCAGGACGCCGCTGCTGTAGTGATAACCTCCCACTCATCTCCGCCCACCTGCTTTGGCCAGCAGACTGAGCTCCGTCAGCAGACTGAACAAAACATGAAGGAATGCCAGAGAGGCGCTGCAACACCCACCCCCCCCCCCAAAAAAAAAAAAATCTTTCACTTGGAGGTCTCTAAATCCACAATTCATTCATTTGTTCATTTGTTATAGCTGTCTGTGCCCCTGTTCTATGTTTCTGAAGCCCTTTGTGAAGTTTTTCCGGGGGTCCGATTGTGCAGCGTTAAGCGGGACCTCTGGCCCTCTCAGCTGGGGAATGTCGAGTCAGCAAACGGAACAGGTCTGGAACCAATCACAGCTCACGGAACAGGTCTGGAACCAATCACAGCTCCCACGACGGGGGAAGGGGGGGGCGGAGACAGAGATGGATGAACAAGGCGGAGGGATTGGGGACACTGAAAAGAAGGAGTGAAAGAGCTTTTAGGTGAACAGGAGCTTGAGAGTGTGCAGATTACAAAATGAACAGACTAGTGGCAGGAGCGCCTCTAGTGGATAGTTGTGTCATTGCAGGTGACCAGATGTCCTTTTACCTGGACATGTCCTCTTTTTGAGACTTTAAAAAATGTCCAGGTGGAATTTCACAAACATCTGGGATTTTTTGTTTTACTAGAGCTTACATAGAATTTCGAGAAGTGTTTTGTTCACAACCAAGTCATGCCCTACTCTGTTAGGTTTGCTTGAGCGAGAATTTTTGGACCCCCCCATGCTGACCCCCCCCACGCCACCCCACCCCCTCCCCCCGCTGAGGTGTCCTATTTATCACTATGTCAGATCTGGTCACCCTAATCAGATGTCTGATAAGATCACATCAAGTTATCACAGGTGGGAGGATTTGGTCTCTTATGTGCACTTCATCTGTATGTACACGTTGCGAGTGAATTGCCAGGTTAAAGGGCTCTGAAAGGTGAAGGACATACACAGTTGGTGCTGTGGTCACAGGCATTGTGGGTAATGTATTCACCATGGTCAAGGTTATTGTGGGACATGTATTGAGACATTCATCACCTTCAGGCCATGCTGCAGGCACTGCCAAGTGAGACACACGCCTCTTATGAACAACAGACCATTACATGTTTTGCTGTTTTAAAAAGATCCCCGACAGACACGTGTTCTACATTGACCATGTGATTGATGTCACATGTCCTGCATCAGACAGTAGCATACAGTTACTTTTGGAAGTCAGATTATGAACAAATAATGTATCTGACCTAACTAATAATTAAATGACATAATCACATGCTAACCGCACCATGACCCAAGCTTCCATATTACAGCCATGACATCCTTCCTTACATTTACCCTTTAGTAACCCCACATAACCATGACTGATTCAGTGACACTGTAACTACATGACCACACCGTCTAACTTAAGGCTGCATCAGAACACATGAGACCCTCGGGGGCTCAGCCACGGGGGGGTAGACTCGGCCAGGCGGGTGCGTGGTTCTGACCTTGCTTTAGCGTCAGCCCGCCCCCACAGGGATGAAGACGGATGGGGTCTGGGCTAGGGGAAGGCTCCTGTCTTTCTTTCTGTGTTTCTACCTTTCGTCTTTTTCAGATTCCTTCGTTTCTGGTAGGTGAATTCGATTTGATGTCTTAATTCCCTGTGAATAACAATCGTCCAATTACGCACCTGTTGTCTGCTTGTTTTGAATTTGTTTGTTTTGTATGAAATGAATAAAGTTTATGTTGGCTACGTGGCACTTTCGAGGTTCCTCGGAGCTACAGCTCAGTTTGTGCGTTGTGATGTTTGCTCTGCCCATGTCTGTGCTGGGAGGGTATATTTGCTTTTACATTTTTCCAAGGCCATTTCTTCAAAAACACCACAAAACCACAGTGAATATTATTTCATCTAAAACCGTACTTTTCATGTTTCTTTTTTTATTTTACAAGAGAGAAAGTAGAAAGAAAATAATGTTTGTACTAGAACTACTAGGGTTCAGGTTATTGTACTAGAATGTACAATCCAAAATGTTTCTCCTCCTACACGTGCAGCATAATACAAAAAGGACTTGAATGCAAACCACAAGCTGTGCATATCAGTGTCACTGAATTTTATACCTGTGCCAGTCAAATGCGGAGTAAGATGTGCAAGGTGCTGTCTTTAGTTCTGCCACAAGGGGGCAGAATATACACCTATTTTTTGCACGACAGCGAGTTGCCCTAATGCGTTATTGTAACATGCAGTTTTGTATTGTAGAGGGTCAGCAACGTCTTGAAAGTGGCTGAAAATGACTCTATCAGTTGGATACAGTATAGAAATAGGCCCATGTGCTCTCAGTAGATAGGCACTTCAAACCTCCAAAATGTATATTCTTATCTATGTAGACTTTGTGGGGATTTTTATTGAATGTTGCCATATGTTGGGTGCATGTGTACGTAGTTCTGTATTTCCCGATCTCAGGCTAATTTGAGACTGAAGTCCTTTTTTCAGCAGTGTGGAGATTCACCACCCACCCCCCGCTTCCTTCTTCCATCTCTCCCTCTCCGAGTACTTATGTGTGCGTCTGCTGGCTGTTTTCCGGCAAGCTAATTATCAGTCTTTAAAGGCCTAGTTAAACTGACAGACAGACAGACACAGAGAACAGATGGCCCCACTCCCCAAAGTCTGGAGCGAAAACCCAGAAGCGTAGAGAACGTGACATTACCTTAGAATAAACGCAGTAGACAAGTGGCAGCATATGTTTTCAGCGTTAGCAGAATATACATGATGGTTGTTTCTCAGTGAGTCCACATTGATATACACTTTACTGTATGACGGACCTGAGCAGAAAGTTGAACTGTGGACGACAGTGAAGGAATAATCCAGCATTCTCCGTGCTCATCTATACCACATCTGTAGCGTATTACTCATTTCAAATATCCACGTTTTCCTCTTATTACAAAAAGATGATGCAATCATTAGGGCAGCTGTTGAATTCCATCATTACATCATAAACATTGGAAATGCATGAGTGCATAATACAAATTCAAAACCACAATTACACTCGGACCAATAAAGGTCTAAGGATCAGGCTGTCCTGAGAGCCCGATGGTGACTGATCAACACTAAGTAGACAGACAAAAATTCATTTAAATCCTTTGATGTGTATATTTCAGAGAAAGGGTGTGAAATATGAAGAGGTGGACAGCTCCAGACCCTGACGTGAAACTAGGAAACGTAAAGAACACTCTTGGAACTTGGAGTGCGTAAGAGCGTAATTAGTTAAACATCTACTTTTTCTTATTTTAACGAGCTCCTCCTCCTAAAATCCAGAAGCGTTTTGCTTGCACAACCGATGAACGACCCGGTCCAGAACATCCTGTTTCTCTGGGAACTCCGTGTACTCGGGGTAGGATCCATCTGTTAGCAGCTGGTTCATTTGTGCTGCCAGACCCTCATGGAGCTTCTTCAGTCAGAAAGAGGGGACCACGTCAGGGCCTGGAGCTGTAGTTGTGGACCACGTCAGGGCCTGGAGCTGTAGTTGTGGACCACGTCAGGGCCTGGAGCTGTCTGAGACCCATTCTTGGACGTCTGCTAGCTGTGTTTGCTGTGGTCTGCTCTCAAGTTCAGCGACCACTGGGCATTACTGTTGTGTGATACCTGCCTGCCCCCTCTCCCATGTGCTTTCCTATAGTGTTATTACCCTGCCAGCGGGAGCAAACCTTGGATGGATCGAGAACATCCTGGTCACCCAGAGATGTTCATCTTTGTTTGGCAGTCTCCAAGGCCTCAGGTATTCACAGCTTGTACGTCTCAGGTACGTTCATCACACATATCTGATAGCTAGCGAATCAGATAACCCTAACCCTAACCCTAGCTGCCCTTATCTCATCCTCCAACCTCCAACCTATGGAGGATACTGCCCCTTAATGACTGCTCATCTTACAGTCATCTGAATCATGACTGTTGCCGTGGCCTGTGTCAGCTGGTTGATGGCTGCAGTGGTGATCATTCACGTCTTCTCACAGCCTGTCAGGTTTCTTCACGTCAGTGTCAGATCTTGGGCTCTGCTGCTCTACCTGGTCCACAGGTTCACTGCGGTGTGGGGGTGATATCATCTCCCTTCAGACCCGGCATCCTGGCTCCACCTTTCCTGTGTATTCCTGTTGTACCTTGTCCATCTCTGTTCTCCACTCTCATCCACTCTCATTCCTGTAGCCCAGTACATCAGGTTGGTCTGGACCACCCAGCATCTAGCACACTTCTTGACCCGGGCAATATCCAAGCCAGTGTGGCGCTCTAGAATTTTAATCTCAGTGTTAATAAGGTAGGCAGGTAGCATAAAGGACGACACTGGAGATGCACTAGTCAATAATCAAACCTCCAAACCTCCTCCACCAACGTGTGAGTGTGTGCGTGTGCGTGTGCATCTGTGTATAATGAAAGAATCTCTATTAGCATGTATGCCCAGTTTACCCTTAAGCTCCATACAATTCATTATCCAGATAAGATGTCCAAATGCAGATCATTTTAATGGAATGTGTAAATGGAGAGCCAAACTCCCCGACCAGCTGTCTGTCTCCTGCTGCTTATTTATCGGAGTTCAAGAAGTGACGATGTTTGCTGTTGAGTGAAAAATGATTATTTTGTGTGTGAGTGTGTGAGAGAGAGAGAGGGAGAGAGAGAGAGTTTGTGTGTGTGTGTGTGTGTGTGTGTGTGTGTGTGTGTGTGTGTGTGTGTGTGTGTGTGTGTATGAAAGTAACTTTCTGATTCCATTAGATACAATCTTTCTAGGAAGGTTTGTTTTTGTCAGCGGTGATTCACTACTGAAATTCATTTTTGGTCTAGATTTGGAGCTGATCCTGCTGCAGACACGTGGCCCATCGTGTCATTATGGGAGAGCTTCCCATCCTGTGTTTCTAGGCCCGAAGGCTAAAGTATGGTAGCCACTGGCCGTGTTACCCACAGGACACACGGCTGCTGTCACACATGGACTCACATGTGCACGGCGAGGACACACTGTGCACTTGGCAGTGTGCAGTTCTCACAATGTAGCTGCATCTACTGTTTGAAGAGCCCAGGTGTGTGTCATCATCTTGTACTTGTAATTATTCATCGTCAGTGACCTTAAACTGAGTGCCTGTAAACAAACTACTTGGAGTTATAGTACTTTAAACTGTGTGTGTGCGTGTGTGTGTGTGTGTGTGTGTGTGTGTGTGTGTGTGTGAGGGAGAGCAGCAGGTGCCCTCTTACATTGCAGTTGTCACTTAGTCTGCTATCTTGACAAGAAGCATACTGTATAATACTAATCAGTCTCTCTCTCTCTCACCCTGTCTCTCAGTCTCTCTCTCACCCTGTCTCTCTCTCTCTCTCTCTCTCTCTCTCACCCTGTCTCTCAGTCTCAGTCTCTCTCTATCTCTCCCTCTCCCCAAGGAAATTCAGAGCAAACACTAGAGTTTATATGAAGGGTAATACAGGACATGACGTGCATGCGTGCATATGTGTGTACGTGTTAACGTGTGTGCGTGCGTGCGTGTGTGTGTGTGTGTCGTGTTTAATATAGGTATGAAGGTTGACTGATTTCCCTGGTGCTATGCCACCCTCTGAGATGGCTGACTGGCAGTTATGTGTGTGTGTGTGTGTGTGTGTGTGTGTGTGTGTGTGTGTGTGTGTGTGTGCATATCTGCCTGCATGTGTGTGAGAGCGGGAGAAATAGAGCAGATATGTGTCCGTGCCTCTGTTCACAAGGAAGTAAATAAATAGCTTAGGTAAGACAACGCAGGGCTTGGGAAGTGTGAATGACTGTTCCTTTGTTATGCTGTGAAGAGTGGGAGGCCATATTGTAAAGCAGCAGGTTTTTGGACAGCCTGGGACTCCATGGTCCATCCTGCTGTGTCAGTCACTACACAGCAGGCACCTGACTGGCCCAGAGCCGTGACAGACAGGGGCGAGGGGCCGCCATGTTGGCACCAGCACTCTCCTCTTGGTCTTATATGCTCATGGTCAAACATTTGTGTGAGGCGTAAGCGTGTGTGCGTGCGCATGCACTTCTGTGTGACGGTGAACTTCCTGTTCAGGCCGACAGGTTCCCCCTACTCTCTCGCTCTCTTTTGCACTTGTCAAGCACAGCTGTGCATCACACTGCTATCTTAGGGTGCAACCACGGCCGTGCGCTCGCACGCTGGGTCCTCGGCCACACCTAGCACGCACCGCTGCGTTCGTGAGCTGTAGACTCCTGGCACAATCTGCCAGAGATACTCTCAGTGCTCACCGAGCGCCTGCTGACCCCGCCCCCTGAGACGACAGGCCCAATGGGAGAGACCGGCTCACCGCTGGGAGACAGACATGCTCGTACCGTCTTAAAGCCACTTTCTCCACTTAACATATGCAGTGTTACAATTTGTACCATTTAATGATCGTGTTGGAGGGGAGAAAAACGGCTCCACGCGCTAAAAATACGTTCAGCAAAGATGCGTAAACCATCTACGTCACTCATCGTCTGCCCTCTAGTGTCAAAGCACACATATACACTTGGATACCAACTCCTTGACGACAGTTCCTGATATGTGTGCACATGTTAATTAAACATACAGAACATGTACTACATAGATTTGCACACCTCTCACTGCAACATGTTTCCAGGAAGTGGTTGGTGAGCACAGAAAACTGAATGCACAAACGTTCTACCATCTCAACTCCTCCATCTCCAGTCGAGGGTCACATTTAGATTTGTGCCTCAGATAAAAACTCTTGATGCAGGTGCAGATACATTTCCTACAAAAACTCTAGAATACCAGGATTCTATGATTTCTAATTGTGTGTGTGTGTTTGGGTCAAGGATTCCTTTAGTATCACTACTGTTGGTTCAGCACAGAGAGGTGCATGGTTGTGTGTGTGTGTTTGGGTCAAGGATTCCTTTAGTATCACTACTGTTGGTCAAGCACAGAGAGGTGCATGGTTGTGTGTGTATGCTTAGGGCACATGATGGAGTGCACACACACTGACTAATCCTCTTCCTCTCACTCGGAGCTGTGGTGTTCTTCAGGACTGCTGCTGCCAACCTCATCTACCTCCTGCTTTGATGTAGCCTCATGCCGCGTGTGTGCACGCACACATTAGTTTATTGGTATTCATTAGATAAGACAAATTGCTCTTTGGAGGAGCCAGAAACCACGGCAACAGTGTTCCCTTTTCTCTGTTCCTCTGTGACATCATAAAGGTTGGAAACGGTTGCCATTGGAAATGGTTGTGTATTCTTGATAAACGTAGCATCTGTGGTCAGCTGACGGACTGAGGCGGGAAGGCAGGGTGCGTGTACTTCCACGTGAGAGAACGCTATGGCCTACACCTGCCATTTTCAAGGAAAGCTAATGAACGTGATGATTCTCTAGACTCCTCACTGAGTTTTTCAAGTCTGTGTGTCTCTGGCTGGCTCTTGTAAAATCCACATACTGAAATATGTGTGCATGAATGCAAAATAAAGAAAGGCGCCACAATGTTCACTTTCTTTTATTTGAGACAGGAATATGACTGTACTGGTGAAGCCAGTCCTGCTTGGCCTTTCTTACGTCTATTCCTCTGGAAACAAAGATGTGGGAAGAGATTTGGAATGAGTTAATTGCCAACTTGTCTGTATGGGCCGGTTGGAGCGTGTGTGTTTTCTAAACCTTCCATGTTTGGCCAGCCTCATCCATTCTAGAACTTGTGACATGGCAAAGCTCGTCCGGCTCCGAAGCCCTGATGCCCTGACGTGGGCCCCACCAGACTCTGGACCCTCCTCGCACCATCAGCCTGTCCCACACGGGTCCCACACGGGTCCTTGACGTCACCTGAGGGACTGGTCCAGGAGTGCAGGGTGCGTGTGACGTCAGCTGAAGGACGGAGGCGGGAAGGCAGGGTGCGTGTACATCCACGTGAGAGAACGCTATGGCCTACAGCTGCCATTTTCAACGAAAGCTAATGAACGTGATGAAAAACTCTGTGAGGAGTCTAGAGAATCAAGTCTGTGTGCAAGAACTTCCTGTGCCCAGAACACTGGGGCATCCAAACTGTATTGTGTAGCAAAATGAAAGACAAAAAAAAAGAAGAGAAATTAACAAAATAAAAACTGCTCTGACTCCAGTAAAATCGAGTTTTTGTTATAGTTTCATTCTCGTCCTTGCTTACATGGCAAAATAGTAACCACAACACTGCAAGAGTCAACAAACATGTTCTTGGGAATATGATCAAGCATGCTGATGGTGCCTAATGAGGCATGGCATGAGGCTGTGAAAGACTCATCTTTACAGCTGAACACAAGGCGAAGGGCGTTTGTGGCTCTGCCTGCTGGCTGCCTTCTGTTCTACATGACATTGCAGCTCTTGGCTTTGTCATTCCTGAGAGTGGGGGAGGGTTCCAAGGGCGTGGCTCGTGAGCTGACCGGAAGCAGGGGCTGATGGGATACGCGTTTGAGGGTGCGGCGGGAGGAGCTTTGCTTGAGTCCAGGGGCGGGCGACCTGACGGAGGCGAGCGTCGTGATGTGAAAGACGTCTCGCACGCTGTTCACACACAAGCGGGACGAGCACTCTACGTACGCCACTGCACCAAGCTGCCTGGCCTGCAGACTACCCTGAGAGAGAGAGAGAGAGAGAGAGAGAGAGAGAGAGAGAGAGAGAAGAAACAGCAGAGAGTAAATGATTGAAAAGTTAAAATGGCAAATGTTGGGGATGACAACAAATAAAAAACAAACAAACAAAATGAATCTCGCAGTGCAACATGGGAAATCTCTTGTACGAGGCCGATGTTTACTGTCAGATTTCACCCCTCCTCTCACCCCCAGAACCTGCATCATCTCTGCTGCCCTCTGGCTCACCATGTGAATGGCAGCTGTAGCAAAAACATTCAGAAGTTTCATTCTAACAAATACCTTCTGTATAAGCAAAAAGGGCACCTTGCTTGCTCACCTTTTGTCACTTGCTCACCATTTCTCTCCCTCCCTTTCTCTCTCCCTCCTTCCTACAATCGTAGGACTGTTCAAAATAACCCCCAAAGCAACTCTCACTGAATTTCTCATTGTTTGTTTGGAAAAATCAATGTTGAAAGTTTTGATGGAATTAAACTTTGTGCCCTGTGTGTCCCACCTGCTTTTTCTCTCTTTCACACACACATTCTGTCCACCCTAGACACACACACACACACACACACACACACACTCATTCTGTCTCTCTATTTCTCTCCCTCTCACACACACACATAAGCTGGGTAAACAGTAAAACTAAAGGTGAGAGTTTCTTGCACATTCTCTTTCTCTCTACATATTTCACATCCTCCTCTCTCTGCCAACACTCCTGTCCTTCTAATTTCCCTTGGTGGTGTGTGTGTGTGTGTTTGTGTGAGTGAGAGAGAGGGAGAGAGAGAGGGGGGGGGGGGGGGAGAGCGAGTGCATGCGTGCACCTGTGTTTTCTCACCTGCTCGTGTGTAACAGGGATGAGGCGTTGTTTGGAGAGCTCCCGTAAGGTGCTGACGTCTGTCCTCATATCTAGCTTACAGCCCACCAGCACAAGCTTAGCGTTTGGACAGTACTCCTGAGCCTCTGCCTGCCACTGCCACACACACACACACACACACACACACACACACACACACACACACACACACACAGATGAGGCTTTCAAATATGCAGTAACACTGATTTACCTATTTTTAACTTTCTCTAGCAATCAGTGGTTTAAATCAGGATTTTCTGAAAGTGGTATTTGGCATTAACATCAGTTTCTGAAGAACAAATGTGCTATTTTGTGATGGAATAATTTTCTTTAAAGGTCAGAAAGGATGGTGGGAACTAATACACACACAGCTGCAGTATGAATATGTTTCTTCCAGTGACACAAACCAAATGGAGATAAAGACAGCAGGAAATCTGCTCCTCACGCCTGGTGCAGGGAGATAAAGTGTTGGATACAGTCACCTAAACTTTATCCTGCCCCTCTTAAATATTTATTTCCATCCAGAGCAATTTTTACCCTCACCAGAGCACACCATCCCTGCAGAGTGTCCAATCAGAGCACACCATCCCTCCAGAGTGCCCAATCAGAGCACACCATCCCTCCACAGTGCCCAATCAGAGCACACCATCCCTCCAGAATACAGTATCCCTCAACAAAGAGAATCCCTCCACAGATTCCCTTCATGGTGCCCAGTCAGAGCACAGAAACACTCCACCATATGCATCTGTCAGGTTTTAGCCCCACCTCTGTGGGAGGGTTTGGGCTGAATCCCATCCTCAGATTGGAGGGGGTTCTGTACATCATGGGTGTGCTGGCACATGTACGCCAAAAAATAATAATCCACGGGGGACTTTATTAATCAACAATTATGCCTCTAAAATCATTTCACGCCTCTTGCTCCGCAATTTAGACAAGAATCATACAATACAAATCTCTCTCTCTCTCTCCCCCTCTCTTTCTCTCCCTCTCTCTCCACCCCAGCTATAATGCTGTTAATCAGCTTTTATTTAGCCACAGTAATGGTGAAGAAATCAGCAGGCCTTCAGGGCACCTTCATGTGTGCTAATCGTGCTGAGCTCATTGCAACAGCGCTCGAAGCTCTCAGAAAACTGGACGACTCCCAGCGGCCCCTTCATTGCAATATTTTACTAGCCTTCAGGAAGCATTTGATAAGTGGACCTATAATCACAACATGCTAAACTGTGCTGCAGATGTGATTAGCTTGCAGGCTAATCGTCGTTCCTGTATCAGTGTTTAGCAAAGGGGACACAAACTCCAGGACTCTTCTGCACAAACTCCACCACCCTTGTTAATTCCTGAACATATTCATCTTTTTATGCAACTTGTTCGCTGAAGTCTTATATGTGCGGAGGCGGAGACTGAGGAAGAGGAAGAGGAAGAAGAGTCTGACCTTCTTCAGGACGCTGTCCAGAGTCTCAGGCCTGCTGATGTCAAAACAGACAAGGACCGCGTCCGAGCCGGGGTACGCCAGAGGCCGTACGTTATCATAGTAAGACGAGCCTACACACACACACACACACCACCAAAAAAGATTTTTTGAAAATGTATTAATTTGTTCATAATTAATTTATTCAAATTTAAGCTTTCTTTAAAATAGTAGTGGGTGAAATGTTGAAGCTCCCTGTCACATAAACAAAACATTTTACAAACTGTTTCATCAACACAGCAATGAAGTACTGAACATACAGTCTGAACTGTTTCATCAACACAGCAATGAAGTACTGAACATACAGTCTGAACTGTTTCATCAACACAGCAATGAAGTACTGAACATACAGTCTGTTACATTCCAAGTGTTCAAGGTTGAGACAACAATACCATGAAGTCTCATGACAGACTCGAGACTTCAGGACAGTAACACCGATGCATCCTAATCACTGATGGATATCAGCCTCTTAACTAAGTGCCGCACTTTGGTGATAACATTTTATCTATTATTTTTATTATTATCAAAACACAATAATAATTTGCAAACAACTGCTTAGAGGAGAAAGAGCCTCCAACACTACCTCTGTGTGTGTGTGTGTGTGTGTGTGTGTGTGTGTGTGTGTGTGTGTGTGTGTGTGTGTGTGTGTGTGTGTGTGTGTGTGTGTGTGAAATGCTGGCCATTGAAGCAGGCAGATCAAATATAAATTGCTGACTTCTGCAGCAAGTGACCTGAATGGGAGGATACTCCAGTGCCACAGATGAAGATGGATGGAGGGAGGGATAGAGTGAAAGAGGGAAGGTGTCAAGGGCAGTCAGTGTTGCAATACGCACACATACACAAACACACGCACACACACACACACACACACACACAGCCCCCAGCTTTATCCAGGAGAGGTGCGCTGGTCGGAGGGGTATGGTGTGGGTGGGCCAAGCTGAGTGTTTGCCCGTAGATGCCCCTCACCAGACCTGACTGCTAATGTTCACAGAGAGAGAGGCAGACAGAGAGAGAGAGAGAGCGAGCACAGGAGTTAATGTTTGAAGTGCTGATCAAAGCTCTTCATGGTTTTTGTGTTGGCCTCAGGAACCAGGAACACGACCACACATGACACAGACCCTTGTGGGGGGAGGGGGGGGGGGGGGGGGGAAGAGAGGGGGAGATGGAGAGAGAGAGAGGATTTTATTTATTTTATTTATTTTAATTATTTAATGTAAAACATGTATTTTCCACTGACGGTATTATTAATTATTTATGTTTGTTTATTGTTTCATTGCTTTGGCAACAGTGTACATTGTTACAGTTATGCCAATAAAGCATTATTGAATTGAATTGAATTGAGAGGGAGAGATGGAGAGAGAGAGGGAGATGGAGAGAGAGAGAGGGAGATGGAGAGAGAGAGAGGGAGAGATGGAGAGAGAGAGGGAGATGGAGAGAGGGAGAGATGGAGAGAGGGAGAGATGGAGAGAGAGAGGGAGATGGAGAGAGGGAGATGGAGAGAGAGAGGGAGATGGAGAGAGAGAGGGAGATGGAAAGAGAGGGGAGATGGAGAGAGAGAGGGGAGATGGAGAGAGAGAGGGAGATGGAGAGAAAGAGGGGGAGATGGAGAGAAAGAGGGGGAGATGGAGAGAGAGAGAGGGAGAGATGGAGAGAGAGATGGAGATGGAGAGAGAGAGGGAGATGGAGAGAGAGAGAGGGAGATGGAAAGAGAGGGGAGATGGAGAGAGAGAGGGGAGATGGAGAGAGAGGGAGATGGAGAGAGAGGGAGATGGAGAGAGAGGGAGATGGAGAGAAAGAGGGGGAAATGGAGAGAGAGAGGGAGATGGAGAGAGAGAGGGGAGATGGAGAGAGAGGGAGATGGAGAGAAAGAGGGGGAAATGGAGAGAGAGAGGGAGATGGAGAGAAAGAGGGGGAGATGGAGAGAGAGAGGGAGATGGAGAGAGAGAGGGAGAGATGGAGAGAGAGAGGGAGAGATGGAGAGAGAGAGGGAGATGGAGAGGGAGATGGAGAGAGAGAGGGAGATGGAGAGAGAGGGAGATGGAGAGAAAGAGGGGGAAATGGAGAGAGAGAGGGAGATGGAGAGAAAGAGGGGGAGATGGAGAGAGAGAGAGGGAGAGATGGAGAGAGAGAGGGAGATGGAGAGATGGAGAGAGAGAGGGAGAGATGGAGAGAGAGAGGGAGATGTAGAGAGAGAGAGATGGAGAGAGAGAGGGAGATGGAGAGAGAGAGAGGGAGATGGAGAGAGAGAGGGAGATGGAGAGAGAGAGAGGGAGAGATGGAGAAAGAGGGGAGATGGAGAGAGAGAGGGAGATGGAGAGAGAGGGGAGATGGAGAGAAAGAGGGGGAGATGGAGAGAGAGGGGAGATGGAAAGAGAGAGGGGGAGATGGAGAGAGAGAGGGAGAGATTGAGAGAGAGGGGGAGATGGAGAAAGAGGGAGAGATTGAGAGAGAGAGAGGGGAGATGGAGAGAGAGAGGGAGATGGAGAGAGAGGGGAGATGGAGAGAGAGAGGGAGATGGAGAGAGAGAGGGAGATGGAGAGAGAGGGGGAGATGGAGAGAAAGAGGGGGAGATGGAAAGAGAGAGGGGGAGATGGAGAAAGAGGGGAGATGGAGAGAGAGAGGGAGATGGAGAGAGAGAGGGAGATGGAGAGAGAGAGAGGGAGAGATGGAGAAAGAGGGGAGATGGAGAGAGAGAGGGAGATGGAGAGAGAGAGGGAGATGGAGAGAGAGAGAGGGAGAGATGGAGAAAGAGGGGAGATGGAGAGAGAGAGGGAGATGGAGAGAGAGGGGAGATGGAGAGAGAGAGGGAGATGGAGAGAGAGGGGAGATGGAGAGAGAGAGGGAGATGGAGAGAGAGAGGGAGATGGAGAGAGAGGGGGAGATGGAGAGAAAGAGGGGGAGATGGAAAGAGAGAGGGGGAGATGGAGAGAGAGAGGGAGAGATGGAGAGAGAGAGGGAGAGATGGAGAGAAAGAGGGATAGATGGAGAGAAAGATAGGCAGCCAAGCATGTAGGTAGTGGCCAGAGTAAAACAGAGCAGGGAGGGAAGGTGGAGAAAAGCTATATCTAGTATTCTATCTCAGTTTAACTGTTCACACACACGCACACACACACACACACACACACACACACACACACACACACACACACACACACACCCTTCATGACGTGGGTCTGTGTTTAACAGGGACACAGATGTACAGCTCCTCATATACTTTACCCATGGATGCCCCCAGCTGCTCCTTTGCGCCACGCGTGTGTGTGTGTGTGTGTGTGTGTATGTGTGTGTGTGCGCGCGCGTGTGTGCATGTGTGTTTTCCTATGTGTATATAAGTGGATATATGCCATTTTATCTTCTTGATGTTTAAATTGCCTGAGGACTTTATTGTTCACACAGTCAAACTTGTACACTTGTTTCCACACAGAAATTTGGAAAACATTTCAGGTTTGCTTTCTAGCTACACTCTGTATTTAGAGGTTTTGTGTTATCGTTATAATCACTCTTTCATCTACAATATGTGAGAGAAGGATTAATGTGGCAGAGTAACTTCTTTCAACGTACATGCTCAGATCTTACTAATGCAGTGCTATCCTGCTGTGTGTATTCTCCTTCTAAGAGACGTCATCGCTGATGCCAGAATCTGACATAAGCACAAATACGCCGGTTTAATTAGCTTAGCTGAAGTGCATTTACACCTCGTCAAATTGTATCAGTAACATACATAGTTTGTGTGTGTGTTTTTCATCTGCTATAGCTGTATAGTTAGTGAGTCTAAACGCATGGTAAATTTGAGAGCTCTGGGTTGAGATCCTGTGATAGAAAGCTGAGAAGAGAGAAGAGAGGCACTTAAAATAACAACTCATGCAATGTCTGTGAAACTGGAATTTCTGCACAGCGAAGTAAAATAATAATCTGAAATGCATAAACAAACAGCCGATACAGAGAGGGAGGGAGAGAGGGAGGAGGGGAAGAAACGACAGAGAGAGAGAGAGAGAGAGAGAACATATTTCAGCTCTGTGCACTCTGTTCTTTTACAGTGAGATGATTAATTGGACCAATCTCCCACTGTAACAGGAAGCATCATCATGACATTTAGACTATATTCACACAACAGGTAAACGTTTGTAATGTGACATCACACATCACACTCCTAATCTGGCTCCCATAAGCAAAAGTGAGTCACATAGCACACTCAACCAGAGGGAGACAATCAAAATGGAGTCAATAACAACAACAGGCACAGCCTAAACATGGGATTATGTTGATCTGCAGTGGAGACAAGATGCAAATGCAGAAAGAACCTTTCATGAGAACAAGGAGGCGAAAGAGCCTAAGATTTCAATGACCTCTTGTTTTCTTTGTACAGAAATGTTTGAGCTCCGTTATCCCCCTATCCTGCCAAAGAAATCCCCTACGTTCCCCGCAGCACGAAACAATAACCATTCTTGGGTAGGACAGACATAAAAGTTGTATAAATTCGGATCTTTCTGTTTTCGCCGATTCACATTTACATCGAAACATATCGGATATGTTTCATTTTTCAGGACCACATGCTAAAGGTTACGTTCAAACTACCAGCCCAGATCGGGTATTTGGCATATCCAGATTGATTTTTGATAGCATGGACAGCAAAAGCAAACAAATAAACAAAAAACAAATTGGGAAAATTTGTTTTGCAAATTTTTGCAAATTGGGAAGGAGCTTGAGATGCAATTCCAATTACATTTTTACAGATGTGTCTCAGTCCGGATGCTGTAACCGCTTAAATTCAAGATTTGGATTTCAAAGTTTTGAGTCATTCTCAATGTGGCAAACAGTGACACTGTCAAATCCAGATGCAAGTGCTTCACAAAGATCACCAAAATTCATAACAGAAACTCTGTAAGTGATTTGGAAGATAACAACTGATGCAGAAATAACCTGCCTGCTTGCATGTTGAGGGTAGGCATGTATGCTTTTAATCTGCATCACCAACATAACTACTTGGTTACAGTTACCTACATCGTTACTACAGCAACTCGTGAGGTAGGTTGGTGATGCCTGGACAAGCAAATCCAATCTGATCACTCGCAAATAATGCGTGAACATCGTCTCAAAAGATTAGATCTAAAAAACAAATGATTGCCTGCAGTCTGAACATAACTAAGGTGCCAAAAGCTCAAAATATCAAATTCTCGGCCACACATGTAATTCCTCTGTGTCACATATGAAGAAAAAGATCCGACCTGGGTCTCTTTTCTCTGTTGTGTAAATCTAACCATACTCTAAAACCTTTATGCCATGCTACTACAAGACACACACACACACACACACACACACACACACACACACACACACACACGCACACCTCATTAGCATGCAACGTAATTGTCAGTTAGTTAATGCCCCAATTTTCCAGATGGTCAGCACAATTAAACAAACACACACGCATGCTCGCTAAGTACAGAATAGTGCATATATGGTAAAAGCACCTAACTATGAGTGCTTGCTAGGCCCTGCTTATGCTACACACAAACTCATGCTAATCCTAAAACATCAATTTGCCCATAAATGTACAATACACAGATATTTTCAACAATAGAAGAGTAATCTCTAGCATTGTAATAAAGACTAATTCCAGTCAGGCCACTCCTTGCCTTTATTTCAAGCAAACATTAGTCTAACTGTACTTTATCCTTCAGGAGTGTCCAACCTTTCCTTACTTAAGTTCTGATTTTTCTTTGGCTTTTAATCAGATTACCTCAGGCCATGGAATATTTGCAAGGCCACAGTTATTTGAAGTAAATGTCAGGCATAGCAGACCAGGTTAGGCCTAAAGGCTTGGCATTGGCCTATGGGAATGTTAGTGAGCTCTGCATATGGAGTCTTGATTTTTCTTTGGCATTTGGTCAGATTATCTCAGGTCACAGACTATTCGCAACGCCACAGTTATTTGAAGTATACGTCAGGCATGGCTGACCAGGTCAGGCCTAAAGGCTCTGGCCTGTGGGAACGCTGGACACAGTGGGGATGTCACAGCACCATGTCACTGGCCCCGTTCCCCCAACTGCTCCGCTCGCCTCCCAGGAGGGATGAGGGCGCTGAGGTGCCTGGGCCCCCGGTTGCTTTTTTGGGGGAGTGATGGGGCCAGTGCCAGGGCCAAAGTGGTGCTGAAGGAAGACTGCCCTCTAATGGCTGTTGCTGGTCCCTGGGGAGAGCCACATGCAACCGTCATAAAGTTTTCCCAGGGAAAAACAGAAAATGAAATCGGCGGGGGGGGGGTTGTCTGGAATTACTTTATTACTGGATGAGGAAATAGCCCAATAGGGTCCCAGCAGGAGTCTTTGAATGACAGTTTGTAGTTCATATTTAGTAAAAAAAAAAAAAAAAACAATCTAGAGTCAGTGAATGTGTGTGGTGTTTGTCAAGACGTGTGTGAGCAGCACAGTCACTTTACACCCTACATGCCAAGATCCACTCTAGCAACGTTTTGTGCACACACGCTACACACACAGAGCTCTCACATGCAACGCAGTTGGCCAATCTAAAGTTGTTCTGTCCAGTCATTCCTCAGTCAACTGTTAACTAAGAAGAACATAGAACATAATGGGGGGGCACATCTTCACATCTTTAGTCATAATTTGAAGCCCAGAACTATAGTCAGGTCTTGATCTGAGGATGGACCCGAGGAGATGCTAACTAACCAGTTACAAAGAAGCGTGGGGATAACCATCCCTCTGTAACACTCATCTCCCTTTCCACACACTTTGGATTAACGTGATGTTGTTTATATACTGTTGATATTTTCACGCTAATATGTACTATACTATAGTATAATATATACTGTTGATAAAAATACGCTAAAATAAAACTTGTATTGTCAGCTGCATCATCAAGATGAGAACTGCTTAGTTTAGAGAGGAAATCTTGGGGGGGGGGGGGTAATCTTTCATCAACTCTCCTTACACAAACTGAAACAAATTATATTAGTACTATTTGATGACCAATAACAACAGAATGTAAAGTCATGTTTTTACCAAACAGATCAAACAAATACCCACCTAGACAACCAATTAACACGCACACTGACCCGAACACACAAGGGAGGCCTGACCAAGTTGTTAGTTCCTACACAAGGTGACCTACCTGACGTGTCCCACATGTTCAGTTCGGTCCGGTGTTTGTCTATCTCGAAGCTGGCGGTGTAGTTCTCGAATACCGTAGGCACATAACTCTGGAAAGACGAGAACAGCTTCACACACATCCACGGAATGATGTTCGCCTGTTCACCAAGAGCGATGACAACATCGCATAAAAAAGGCTCGTAACTGTTTTCGTAATTTGCTATTATTAAAACAGGACTTTACTGCAGCCTTCTTGATACGGATTATAAGAGTATCGCCTAATTTCGGCAAATTAATTCAAAGATCAAATCATCATGACACGCAACAGTCCCCTGAAAAACAAAAATATTTTCTAAACGAATATTCAATGTTATATTCACATTCTAACCTTACTCGAGTAATTTAGCACATCATGCTGCTTTTCTCTTAGTTCGTATAGTCTTTACAAAGTGTGAGATTACAAAGTGTGACGTTTCTAGGGACTTTTCAAGTGAACTCGCTGACAACTCCAAGTGCACCTCACCTCAGGATAAGAGTCTTTAGCGAACACGTGCAGCAGCGCCGTTTTGCCACACTGCGCGTCCCCGACCACCACGATCTTACAGCGGCTGCCCGGTCCCTCCATCCCTCGGACCGGTGAAATCGTCACTGACCTCCGTGCACTGATCCAGAATATCAATCAACATTCGCTGCTACCGGTGAGACTGCCCGGCATGCTAAAGAGAAAAGTGGAGAAGCAGACCCGTGGAAATGAGAAGAGGGCGGCGGAGTGCGTGCTTGTCTCGTGAGGTTCGTGTCTTTCTGAGAGAGAGAGAGAGAGAGAGAGAGAGAGAGAGAGAGAGAGAGAGAGAGAGAGAGAGAGAGAGAGAGAGAGAGAGAGAGAGAGAGAGAGAGAGAGAGAGAGAGAGAGAGAGAGAGAGAGAGAGAGAGAGAGAGAGAGAGAGAGAATTTAAAGAATCCGTAGTCTTTGACAGCTAAAAGCAACCTTTTCTGTTCCCACGGTGACACCAGTCTCCCTCTCCTAACCTCTGTGTCTGTGTGGGTTGTGCTTCTCGCCCCGTCTGTAGAACCACGCCTGCAGACAGTATAACTGCCCTCCAAGGGCATCTCCAGGCGGTCCTTCATCCTTGGTTTGTTCTCATTCATTAAAGTGTCTTAAGTTCATATACCTGGGGTGAAGGTTATAAATGATAATCCTGTTAAATTTTTGGACGCAATGTTGATAATAATTATTAATGGGTTGTAACTGGTTGGCTGTATGTAGCCTTTCATAATTCCAGTAATCAGTGTTGTAACAGTTGAGAATAAAAATTGGAATGAATGGTAATCAAATGTGTAATAACTGATAATAATAAAGCAGGTATAATAACTGGTGTGAATTAGTAGCCTATTACTTGTCTTAGCTATTGTATTGGTGTAGTAAACATCGACGTTTGGTAACTGGAAAACACATTGGTCAGTTGGAACAACCTTAATACCAGAGAAACGTTAAAACAAACTACCACATATTTCTTCTGTATTACAGCTAAAGCCTAAGCAAAACCCCACATAAACACTAAATAATAACTTAAATAAATAACTTCTACTTTGTATATATTAGCCATTTAGCATGCAACTATTTCCCCAGCCAGATAGTGCATATTTGCATCTTTTAATAACCTAAATGGTTTCAAAATACTGTGACCAATGCAATGTTAAAAAATATATAACTGAACTGAAATAAGCTGTTCCACGTGTGAAGTTAATGAAGACATCCTTATGATCTTTTCTACTTTTTCGTACTGAAAGTGAATGTAAACAGAGCATCTCCTCTTTGCAATAACATTATCTCCCCTGCTCAGTTCAATTGGTGTCAAAATATCTTTTCGCAATGTAAACTTGCATTTTCATTTCTGTAGGTTTCCACCGCAGTCAGCCAATAAGATTCCACAGCCGTCCACTTCGGTCAACTCGTCAGCCAATCAGGACGGGGCTCTAAGTAAAAGTTCGTTTTTGTAAACACGGCGGATTAAGAGCTAATTCAAGTAATGAGGTGGACGAGGGAGCTAATGGCGAATTCACATTCAGACCTGAATCAGTGTGGAACATTAAATGAGCATGTGGAAGTATTCTCGTTCTGTTGCCAAACGGAGTTCCGTGGCGAAGCAACTGACTGTGCCCCAACCTAGAGGCGTAAGGAGACCTGTTATACAAATTCCGTTGTATGTTATCAAAAGATATATCGTTTTCGGCTTTAAAATGAAAGAAGATTCAACTCTGTGGAATCAGTCGAAACACTGTTTTTCGTCGTATGCTGGAAATCCGCTGAGAAATTCGAAATACATCAGACTACTCAACTCAACTCAACTTTATTTATATAGCACTTTAAAAACAGCCAAGGCCGTGCCTAGAAAAAACATTAAAACCTTTTTAAAAACTATTTAAACCAAATTAAAAGACACATGCTGGGGTAAAAGACTAAGGGTATACCTCCGTCTACAAATCAGATTATTGATCTACAATCTAGCTCTCTTTATCGATTTTTTCATCTGATTTCTATCCCATACTCTTGCCAAAAAATCATAATATGCTGTTTACATGACCATTTAAATAATCAGATTACTGAATAAATCAGTTTAAGGTCGGATTATTAAGCACTGATTGATTTTCCCACGTTTAGGTCCCACGGTGACAGCTCTTCGGGTTCATTCAAATGCGGTTAATGCGATCCTTTCTCCATCCTGCGAGATAATGACACCGGGAGAGGATTACGTTTGACACCGAGGCTGTCCATCATTCCGCTGGGGCCCACGCCCACACAGCAGAGTAGTGAAAGGCGACAGGGAGAGGGAAAAACACTCCTTTAAAATATAGTTTTACAGTTTTTGACGACTGCTAACGTGCGTTTGTCCAATCTGTAGTCACATTTTCAAAACTCCAAACACAGTGAACACAACATCAGTTTTCAGTGGCTATACTATTAGTTCAATTTATGTTGTTATGGCACAAAATGCAGTCATTTTACATGTTTTTATAATGCTTAAATTTTCTATACACACAAGGTTATCCAATAACAAAATTCTGGATCGTTTTTGTCTTATTTACAATTGCTTGTACACAGCATGGCAAAAATGAAAACCTAAGGTTCAAAACCTTAAATATCGTATAAAATGCCAAGTTCTGCAAAAACAAAGGCTTCTTTTGTTGTTTTTTTCCTCTATTTAGTAGTCCATTTTAATTCTCTATTTACCTATTTATTCAGGGTTGCTAACTTTTCAAGATCGCTTGAAGTGAGATTTGAACCTGGAGGGGGTGGCGAACGTTAATTGTTGACGGGGGGGGGGCGGGGTTAGCGAACGTAAGTTGTTACCGGGCGGCCTGTAAAATGGACACAAATTAAGTATTATATCGAGATCGATCGTCAGTGGTTGTGCCAGAGCGAACTAGTAACTCATAGATATGGATCAGAGATAAATAAACTTTATCTCTGACTTTAAACTTTATCTCAGTTTAAAAAGTTTAAACTTATAAACTTTATCTTAGACCCTCGCCGCTTGCGTGCGCTGCCGTGACTTCGCGGGCTACCGTTGCATTGTGGGGAATGTAGTGTTTGTGCGTGCATAACACCATCGGGCGGCTGTGGCCTGCGGGCCGGTTCTAATCAAATATCATCCAGGGGGCCATAGATAATCAATTCGCGGGTCGGATCTGGACAATTTATCCCCGCTTTCATGTAGTGTACCGGGATACTGCTTTTCCCGATCTTTTTGCCGTTATTTTCGTCGCTCATGCTGCTTTCAGTCTGCTCCTCTTGAACGTATATACGGAAGTAAGGCGGGAGTTTGTCGACGTCACATCAAGACGACATCAGTGATTGGTCAAATTTGCGGGAAAGTTGCGGTGATTGGCTGAAGTTGCAACACCGCCCTGAATTCGCGGGGTTTGCTTGAAGTTGCAAATCGCGACTTTCTGGAGGGTCTGTTTGCGGAAAGATTCTTTTTCACAGATTTTAAAAATCAACAATGCAGGGTGGTAGGGAACCGGTCTTGTGACCGGAGGGTCATGGGTTTGATTCCCAGACCTGAGGCCATGACTGAGGTGCCCTTGAGCAAGGCACCTAACCCCAACTGCTCCCCGGGCGCCGGGCTAGGGCTGCCCACCGCTCTGGGCACGTGTGATCCACAGTGTTCTAACTGCACTGATGGGTAAATAGCAGAGGACAATTTTAGATTGCGGTGAAAAATCGCAATTGACAAAATATGTCACTTTTTTTTTTTTTACGTTAGCTAGCTGGTATACTCTTCTGCTGTCTACTGAGCTACAATGAACCAGAAAGATCAGCATAAAAGTATTGAGAAAAATATATAGAAATGATTAATTAACCTTATCTGAAATATTATGGACTTGAATAACCTCTTCAATACAGTTAAGAAGCTCTTCATTCAAATTATTAGTGGTCTGCTTGCATGGGGGAACTTTCAAGCTATCTTGGAATAAAGACTTGGGTACACAAAAGCTGTAGGTCAAATAGACTGATTTTTATTGATTTCTTTGGTCTGTTTTGGGGAAAAAAGTTTTTACATGAGATGCACACAAACAAGAGCGGTGCCAAAACTGACAGACAACTTGATTTTCTCAGTGTGCAATTTTCGACTCCCTCCCAGTCATTGGCACTAACACCCAAGGGACTTCCCTGCATCAGCAGACTTCCACATACTGTGGGCACCACGATTGAGCTGCAGACCTTAGATGAGAGCCACAGCGATGACTGATAGCTTCTCGGGACACCCCAACCCCATCACTGTCCTGCACCCCAACTCCCCCCTCACACCACCTGAACCTCCCAGCAACATTGGTATAAGCTGGTATCGACCGGGACGCGGCTGTAGCTTCAGCCGTCAGGGACGTCTTAAAATCATCCCAGCTCCACCTCAGCCCTCATCTTCTGCGTCATCTCCACCTCCATCACCCATCCCTTCCCCTAAAAAGCATCAAGCTCTTCCACCACCTTTGCTCGAATAAAAAGACAAGCTCCATAACCTACCGGAAAGACACCTCCTCTCTATCGACATCGCCAATACGAGCCAGGCCCTCCACCGTCCACCCTAATGTTGACAAAGATGTCACTTTCTCAAATGGTGTGCCACATCGATATCCTTTGGGTCCTTGCTGCTACAGAGATGACGTCAGCAGTACATGTTTTCAAAAGAAGCTCAGACCCGGCATGCCTGTAATCTCTCCCATTCCAGAGCTTATCAGAAGCAGAAATACAGGGAGTGCATGTCAGGTGCAGTAAATATGTCCAACCTGCGGTATGTAAGATGTGAGCCACAGCTTTTGGAGCAAAGCACACAGGTTACCAAGTTAAATCTTTACAAATTTAGGTCACACACACAAGCAAATCTCATTTAATTATTTTGTTATTGCCTGTGGGGCTGGATTTTGCACTCGTAACTGAAACATGGTTAAATGAACGTAGTGCTACAACCAAATTAATTGAGTCAGCACCACAAAACTTCAACTTTCTAAAGGTGGAAATGTGAAGGTACAGCTGTTCTATTGAATGGTTCCTAAATTGTAATCAATGCAGATTTTATTGTTATCTTTCCACTGCTTCTAAAGTCTATGTTAAAAAATAAAACACCTGGAAGCAACTGTGTGAAGTAATTAGATCCATTTCAAATGTACCATTCATTGGGAAAATCACTGATAAAACTGATTTCGAGCTACTGGCTGGTTTTCTATCCTCCCAATATCTAGGAACACTTCCATTAGGATTTTGGTCTATTCATAGTACTGATAATTACTGTGGACTATGTAATTACTTAGTAATTAAGGTAATTATGGCATTTGTTAAAAATTCAGGTATCAGTTTTACTATTGTTCAATCTGCAGCTTTTACAGACGGACCTGACAAGAGCGTTGGGCTTTCAGGAGCAGTCCTACATTTATTTAGTTCATACCTGCAAGGCAGGAATTAGTGGAAATAGATAATGATGTTCCTGGAGAGTGCCAGAGCTTAGTGACGTCCCCCAGCATCTGATTCTTGGGATGCTCTTATTTGACTTCCTGCTTCTTAAATGAGAGGCACAGACTAGTGGCCTTTATGAATGTGAAAACCTTTGAATCTAGAAATCTAGCTCATGACCTTGGCATACTAAATAGTCCATGATCTCAGTTTTAGCTGCCACATCAAATCGGTTAATAAATCAGCATTTTATCTCTTTAGGAACATCAACAAGATGAGATTTACTGACAAAACCAGGCTTAGAGAAACTCCTCTATGCTTGTATCTTTAGCCTGATTACTGTAATGGCCTCCTAATGGAACCCTCAAATGATAAATCAGATGATCCAGTTGATTAAAAATGTGCCTACAAGAGCTCTTACAAGGAGCAAAAGAAGATAATACATCACCCCCATTCTTGAGTCCTTAGACTGGATGCCAGTACACTACAGAGTTGACTTTAAGGTATTATTATTGGCTGGTAAATTGCTTACTGATGTATAGCCGGTGTATCTATCTGACGCTGCAGAGTTATGAACTTGGCAGAGCTCCCAGATCATAGGAACTAGGCGGTTCTGCCTAAGGTGAAAACTAACAGAGATGCAGCATGTAACTCTTACACTGTTTTTAAATGCATGCAGTTGTCAGCATATTAGAAGCCCCAAAAAGCTAAAAATATCTTTTTTTTGGACTGGCTTTTGGCTTTAGTTAAACAATTGCTGCAGTTGCTACTACACCCCTCCCACATTCCCAATCACCAGGTTCTTGACACGCCTCCCTCACCCCCACCTGTCCCCTGGTTTTGCCCTTTGCTTTCCGTCACCGTATAAACCCACAGGTCCAGTCCACCTGTGCTGCACACTGTGTGGAGACACAACGCTGCCAGAGCCACCCTGACTTACCCATCATCCTCTTCAGCCCTGGCGTTTATCGCTGTTATTGTTTGTGGAGCCTGCAGTGTGTTTCTGGCTTTATCTAGGGCCTTGTACTGTGTTTTTGTTATGGACGTTAAAGCCGTGCCGCTGACACTCTCGCCTCCTGCTCCCTCCTTCCTTTTACTTTATGCCATTACAAATTGTATTTGCAATTTCTTTTTGTTTTTGTACCATTTCGAGGTGAAAAATCTCAGGATGTGCTACATTATAGCATACCTCCATAACTGATGTGAAACACTGAATTGCTGCTATGTATGAAAAGTGCTACATAAACCTGTCGTTTCTTGCTTCCATCTTTTCCAAAACATGTGCTGAAAATGTGTTGTTGTTTTGAAATCACCAGGAGCTTGCAGAACTGAAAGTCGTCGTATTCTTCTGGCTCATAGTCTTTCTTCTGTCTTTTATCAGATTGTAACATCATGGCTCCCAACACAAATAAGGAGGCAGAATCCATGCAGTCCCATCAGAGGAAAAGCAAACCAGGGCAATGAAAAACACAAAAAGAATACCAAACATAAAGACAGAGATAAACGCAGAACTCAAACAATGAACCAGTCTGGTACGCAGCCACCCAAACTCCTTCCTGCGTCTCCAACACCTCTCGACTGCAGCGGTGCAGGGTGAGATTCCATCCTTTTCTACATTATCACCACTTTTGTTGTGCAGTTTGACACCTGAATACTTGCCTACAATCACGAGTGATTCCTGGTGTTTCTGTATCATGTCAAACAGTTTAAGCTTAATGTGTTACTGTGCTGTGGTCTGATTTCTGCCCTTTGGTCTCTTTTGATATGGATCAATTATTTGGCAAGTTAATTAAAAGTCCTGAGCACCCAAGCCCTAGGAACAGTGAAAATGCACATGCAATGAACCATGATAGTCTTTGCTTATCCTGCAAACTGGACAAAAGTTCCACCTTTCATCTTGATAAAATACGCCTGCTGAACATTTGCTCAATCACCTATGAGACATCGCTCATAAAAGAATTAACCACTCAGAAAATTGGACAGGCTTTTACTGACACCTGGTAACTGCCTGAGGACTACCTACATAAAAACATTTAGTGCTCTCAAGATATACCTACATATCTAAGCTTTGTCTCACAGTGCAAAGGGGTGGTTGAGCCACAGTTTTCTCAGCAGTTCAAAGGTCAAAGAAGAGGCTTTTCATGATGTTACCTTTGCTTATATTGCAACTATATCATCTTTCCAAATCGGCTTCTCCATTTTTGTCTGATTCCAATGAACACTATACAACACCTTCATCCATCTGCTCTGCTGTTATTTTAATGGGTAAGTTTAACATTCATATCGACATGAATTGCTCTATGTTTCTTGAATGTTCTGGTTTTACCCAGAATGTTTAGTTTCAAATACACAATCATGGACTCATACTAGGCTGTCTTTGTTTCACAAGTCTAGTCTATAGAAGAGAATATTTATCTTATTGTTTCTGCTGTCCACGACCAGGACAGGACATTGTTCCTCTTGAGGTTCATCTATCAAGCAGATCCTCTTCTCCAGTAGCCCTGCAAAGACCTTGCCAGGGATGCTGAGTAGTGTGGTCCCCTGATAGTTGGAGGACACCCCCTTTCTTTAGAAACCGATTGTACTTTGCCAGCAACATCTCTTCACATCAACTTTATTTTCTGTATTTTTCATATTGATCTAAGAATCGGCCCATTTAGGTTATCATGTTCTGTATGTTCACCTTTGTGGGATGTACATTGTAAATGCATCTCCTGATTTTCAGGCTAAATAAACTAGCACTGTGACATATGGTTCTCAATGCAACAGAGGGTGGGTGTGTAATTAAAATAGCACCTTTGGGGCATTGGCAGAGCCATAAAGGCCCAGTGACAGATGATCCAGCATCATCTGGCTTTTATGGATGTGTCGATACCCAAAGGTGCTTTTGTAAGGTGCAAAAGCATCTTTGGGTTAATGAAATGCACCATATAAAAGGAACTTTATTATTATTATTATTATTATTATTATTATTATTATTATTATTACTATTACTATTATTATTATTATCATCATCAAACTCTAAGAACATAACATGAGCTAAATCCAAAATGTTTATGATATCATAAAACAGAAATGTATGACAAAACAACATGTACAATATCTATGACGGCTGACGCAGTGAACAAGGACATCTTAATTCATAAATAGCTTTGATTTCTCTGTTCCTCTTGCATCTTTTCCTCACATCTTTTACTGGTCTAATGATACGCAAACTTAACCAAATCTATAAGGGTGGAAGACGCATGGGATGTAGTACTTTACATCTTGCATGAGTTACTATAACAGCTTCTTGCAGATTTATGTCCCCACCTTCTGGCTGAACACTGGCATTGCAGCTTTATACAATTAATTCTTCATAATTCTTTGTTGTTTTGTTACAAACATCGTGATACATTTTCATTAGAGTAATGTGCCTAAAAATTTATTTATTTATTTATTATTAAAGTTTATATACAGTACTGTGCAAGGGAAATGCTACAATGACCTATCGTTTTCCCACTACAAATCTTTGTAGTGTCTGAGGTGGGAAAGTTAAATGACGGCCAACTTTGACGGTTTGGATCAGGCGAGTAACCTGGTCAACTTTAATGGGGATTGTAGGTTTCGTGCCCGAGTACCAAGCGTTCAACGTCGAACGCTCTCTCGCAGGAGGGTAAAATACGGGGCTGTTCCGCGTGTATAGATACATAAGGACCGAGTTAGATCAACTGTGCTAAATTAACTATGTTACAGTGTAGAAGTAGACTACAATTCGTTCAAAAAACGAATTGTAGTCTACGTCTACACTGTAACATAGTTCAAAAAACGAATTATAAGCGGACCGGTGGCTTTCGGAGAGGCTGGCCCGACGTTGACCTGACGAGCCTACTTGCCCGAGAAACGAGTGTTCGGATTCAGCTCGGTGCCGATTTAGCGGTGTTGGATAAAATTACACCGAAATTTTTAGCTGAAATTACCGTGTTACTGATTCAAAAGTTGGTGTTAATATCCTGGAGTTAATATTATCTGCAAAAGTCTTATGCAAAATATTGCAAAATGTTATTCTGGAATAGCTTCAGACTTTTTTGTTGAGGGTAAAATAATTTTCATTTTAGATAATGAGATTTTTTGTACTACTTGATAAACTGCTGAAAGTGTCAGATGAGATTGTGACAGAGGCGGATAAATAAGGCGTTGCTGATCTCACAACCTCAAAGGACATCTACTTTGTCATGTGGGGTCACTGTGATGGTCAGTGATTTCTTGTTGCATGGCACATTATAAATGTTATTTTTGCAGCTCTACAAGTCTGTATATTAAAGTATGTTTTCACAGCTTCTGTCACAGTCTAATCATCTCCCAGCTTGACAGATTCAATCTCCATATCTTCCACAAGCAATGACAGTCACCATGGTTGATCTCATCTGAGTGAATCACGGGCAAAAAAGATATTCAGCACCTAAATATGTAAGGCCATCTTTAAGTCCCCCATAATAAGATTTTCTATCTGCATGTTGTCAGTAAACATCATTACAGTAGCCATTTTATTGGGACATTTATCTTCTAGCTGGGCTCATTTTTGCATTTTTCTGGGCCCATTTATGTGATGTTTTTTTATCTGTTTAGCTGATAAAAGACATTCTCTTCAAACCAGGAGGGATATGGTGCTTAAAGAATATGAGGATACAGGAAGTACTTGTGACAGCTCAGGAAGGCAGAGGATTCATATGCTTGCAGCTCACATGACAGAGGTATTTCTTAGGGCGTACTCACACTAGGCTCCGGGCCCGGGCACGGTTGCCTGCCGAAGCACGGTTCGTTTGGCTAGTGTGAGCGCTCCAACCGTGCCCGGGCCCGGATCAGTGCTCGGGCCCGCTTGAAGAGGTGGGCCAGGGCACGATTCATGTGGACTCGGGCCCGGTTCGCTTCTAATCAATAATCATAATCAGTACATTATTGCTGCATAATCCCACCAAGGGCCAGATCTATCTGTACGCCGCCAATGTTTTTCTCCCTTTACTTTTCTCTGTGTAGTGTCTGGGGAGCTGGGTTTAAGCTGTGTCTGATATCTGCTGACAGACTAAGACATGGGACATTTTATTTGTCTGGTTTAGTCTCTTTGGTCAAGGCAAGCATAGTAAAATCCAACTCCACAAGCCCAAAGACAGAGATGGATGACTTTAGAGTGTTTCAAAATCAATGCTTCAGAGTATATCCACAGGAGGAACTGAGCAGTTAATCACATCACATCTTAGCATTTGTTTCATAATACTTTAAACTTCAAAATAGTTTGTGCTTGTGACAGGGGTTAATTGTTCCCTCCTAGTGTAACTGCTGGGATGACTGTATTTTTGAAGCATTGTTTGAAGCAATGCATCAGTTTTCAAATTCATTATAAACATTTTAAGAAGCTGACAAAGTCCCTTGTGCTCACACACCAAATAGCCACAGCTTCTCATTGGGAATCACTGGCCATCAAAAGCATTGAATCTGGCTCTGTCAGAACTGTAAAGCTGAATGAAACTGAAAACGATTTTGTTTTGCGCTAATGGTCATCTTGACATGTCCACAGAAATGTGTCACACTATAGTTGGGTAAAATAGGTTATTGTAGTGGTTTCACTAATGTCTGTACTGTTAATTTGTCATCATCCTGTTGAAGTCTGACATTTATTTTATAGTGTTAGAAATGGAAGTTTTTTTCAAACACATGCTGTAAAACAGTGAAGCAAGTTAAATAAAAGGCTTGACTGTACTGTACATAGTACATAGTGTGGCAAATGCCTGGAGCTCAAGATTATACTGTGATCCATAATATGACAAGGATGACACAGAAGTGTAAAACTTCGATATTTTACCATCAGTTATAATTTATAACTTATAAACACTCGACCAGCATGGCGAGGTAGCCAACCATCCCTCTATGGAGGCCGGGTTATAGCTTTGTACTGCGGTCTGACTACTGCCCTCTAGTGAGTATGACAGTATACAGCATAACTCTATTACTGTAAGCATGCGAAAAGTGAGCGGAATTGAGCTTCCGTACCAAGAAATAAGCGTTCAAATTCAGGGTGGCGTGTTTTTAACGTGGGGATTATTGTGACCGCGTGGCCAGTCAATCCCACGGTAGCAAGCGGACACGACACACACCTCAGCTCAGCTTTAAGAATTTTATTTTCTCTTAAAAATTTGAACAAGAGCAAGTTCCCATAAAAACGATGCACAGTATTCAAGTTACTCAGTTACTTCATCTAATCTTAATCTAAGCCTCGCCCAACGGCACTGACTAGTGTCCCCGCCAAACCACCTAAAACCAGCAGGTGCCCACCACATTCATATGTCTTCATATTCAAGTAAGGCAGCGCATTTCTCTAAAGAATGTACAGATGTTACGTAAGAAAATACATTATTCCGGCTCCACAATATATATTGCACTATGGTAAGTATGTTCTAGTCGATCTTGAGTTATGCAAGTTCATTTCTCTTTCTTCCATGTACAGGTGTTCCCTCGAGCGTCGCCTCAGTCTAAACGGTTATGGTGAGTTTTCTGTGTCTCAGTCTGTTATGCGGGTTCGTCATCACATTGAGGGTTTTTTTTACCCGTCGAAGTGTGTGACAGAAGGGAGGAGAAGGGAGGAGCTGCTCACTTAAACACTCCCAATGTGCGCCGCATTCGTCGGTCAATTTCTCCGCAGTCCCTGGGGCGAGACACGCGCGTGCAGTCTCGCGCGTGCTGCTAATCGATCCTGTAATCCTGTAAAATGTCACACTATTCAGACTTCACGTTTTTCACGTTACCATTTATTCATAAGTCATAAGCGTTCAAAATCGTGGTGTGTTTTAATGTCTTTCTTGTCATGTTTGTGTGTAATCGGTCGATTTCTCCGCGGTCCCCGCGAGACGACGGAGTGTGTGTCTAAAACACTTAACGTGACTTTATGTACTAAAACAACAGCTTATGCACGCCAAACCTCTCACAATAATTACTGGCCTCTCACAATAAGTACTTTCTACGTCTGAAAGGACAAACCTGTGATCAAAAAGAATCCAATCATTTTTACGTTAAGCTTTTCCCTCCCGTTTAAACCCATTATAACGGAAAGGCTTAACGTGACTTATGTACTAAAACAACTAGGGGCTCAAAACGTCTTTCAGTTTTTACTACTCATACATATCCTACTTTCTATTGCTGAAATGTTCCACAACGATGTAATCATTTTCAGGTTAAGCTTTTCCGCCTTATAACAAGTTTTAAAAATGCGTCAAATGCGTCGCTGCATTGTGATTGAGTGTTAAAACGACTTTAAACACTCGTTTTTATTAAACGGGTTGTTTTCCAAATCCTCGACCATCACTTGTACCCGTCCTCCCTCGTCACAGAATGATTTATTTACAGGACCCACTTCACTAAATGTTTATCCCCAAGAGGTAGGCTTGAGGGGGCCTCTAAAATATAACGGGGTGAATATATAGAGTCTCAAAGAAGTCACAAATGTATTTATGGACTGTAGACATTCTGGAAGGTTAAGAGCTCCACCATGCGTGTATAGGATCACCTTCCTCTACCTCATGCTCTTAAAAACTAATGGTCAAACTCTAAATGGGTGAAGTGATTGGATAATCAAATTATTAAAATTCTCATTTCTTTGAAGTTACAACTACTAACTTTAATGTATTTTATATAATTGGTTTATCTAAGATTTCTACTGAACAGTTAAAAGAGGTTAACAATTTCTTTACCCTAAACACGAGTTAAGGAGCATTTGATTGAGGATTAATGCAAGGAAATTTTGAAGAGAGTAATGAAACAACAGACATTTGATAGAAGTTAAACTCAGATAGCCATACATTACTGTCTGATTAACCTTGGACATAATAGTAGGCCTATGTTAAAACATATTACTTTGTGGAGCTGTGGGAAAAGAGGACATGTATATCTGTGAATGTGTCTGTGCGATGCGAAGATGGTTGTCTTGGTCAGTTTGAAGGTTGATGGAATTTAGGTTCATGGTTCCTTGAAGTACAACCAAACTGGTAAGAGGTTTAAAACTGGTTTAGGTTCTTGCATTCCAACCTGTGGAAATCAGAATCAATCCCAAATGAACACAAGCATATAAGACATAAAGGAAAGACATGTGAATTCCTTCAGTATGCCCCTTTCATGCTACCTACTCGAGAAGGACAGAGCAGGATTGTTAACCTCTACCACGTTCATGCAAGAGTACTGGCCATGCACACCTACTTCAACAAAGACAATCTAGACTGATTTCTAGAAGGTTCTGTCTCTATTCTGTGTAGCAGACTTCGAGAGACTTCACAAAAATTAGATAGTCATACCACAAGTACAAACTCAAGACAACATACAATAATGATAAATACAATATAGAGATGACACTTCTAATTCAAGAACGTTGTACCACAAGTCTCTCGTTAGTCCTTTCAGCTACCTTGGAGTCTGGTTCAGTGAGTCAACCTCATGAGTCAAATCCTGGATAATGTCCTTATAGTCATTGTTAGGGTTAACAACATTAGTGCAGCATTCAGAGCTTATTGCTGAACAGGAACAAACTTGGCTGAATCATATATAAACCAGAGTTAGTTGCCTTTGCATAATCATCCTGTGTATCTGGTGGAAGTAATATCAAGAGAATATTAAAAACACTCCACTGTTCTTGTATAGATGAGGACAGACCTGATATTAGCCCTTGAATAAGAAACAATTGTGTTTAAGAGTAATCTGTGGATGTCAGTGATGTCTTCACTAAATTCCTGGTATTTAATGCTCTTTCATAATTTATTATTAAGAAATAGGGTGGACCTTTTGGAATTTTGGAGCATGGAAATTACATTTAAAGTTATCCAGCAGAGGGGGCTGTAGACCAGTCGTTGCAGAATTACAGAATATTTTATCTAGTTCATCTAGATTTGCCAGTTACTTCAGTAACTCAAAATGTTCTTGTTGCTTTTGATTAATTTGATCCAATAGTTTTTCTTCAGTTATTCAATTAACTTGTATGGTGGAGGATGGGGGGGGGGGGGGGGGGGGGGTTCTACATGCCCATTAAAACTAAAATTGTCCCATGACAAAAGTATGACATTATAACTAATGTAGACCTAGCACCTATACATTGTGACAGAGCATGACACACTTATTAACCTAGGACTAGCACTTACACACTGCAGCAAAGTATGACACACAATAACACAGATTAAGTTCCCTGTGAAAAAGAGTGAAGGACACAATGGTTAAAGATGTAGGCAGTAAATTAGGGTGGCCCTTCACTGTAGGCCATTGTACTACACTCCTCCAGTTTACAGAGCAAATGACCACTTGTGTTGAGAACTCCCTTTTTACAGAGCGCTAACTGGACCAGAGCTAGCAGTGAATTAGCCTAATAAGAAGTTATCACTAGACTGTAAATTTTAGAGAAGTATGTGAATAGAAGTAAGACATAGACTGCAGCGTATTTTGAAGGATATTTAAAAACGGAAGCAGTCGGACTGGATCCATAGCCTAATTATAACTGAAATGAGTTAGCTACATTTTAGATGAAGGCAGAGGCAGTGTGATGGACTGACAGAGGTCACTGGAATGTCAAAGCGCATGCTGATGATGTCATCAGTGGATCGAAAAATCACGGTGTGCAGCCTCTGGCCCAGTCTCGTCCATGTGCCATGCTAGGTTGCTAGGAGTCTTTTCTTTTTAGAAACTCCACATAGCTAGTGTGAGGATGCTAAAAAAACCATCATGATCTTTCAGTTCTCTGTGAGCGGCCCAATAGCAGTGGCTGTGTCACTCTGACCTACAGCACAGCACCGCCAGCTCTTCCTATATTGGCTCATCATCATTTCAGGCTCAGAGCAGAGTGTCTCTCCCCTAACTAAAGGAGACGATTCATGATGTGTCTGGCAGGAAGTCTGTGTGGCTGTTTTGGGGTGGAATTTTTTTTTTTTTGTTTGTTTGTTTTTGCCTTATACTTCATCGTGTTCCTTTTTAGCAGCAGATGTTTGTGACTGTAGCCTACAGGAACAGGTGGTGCGTTTCCTGGTTGCGTTTGAGTGGATATGTTCGGCTTTGCACTTTGCATGACGCGTGCAAACTGGCAAGATATGCAAGTGCCATCTGTCAATCGCTGTGTCTTATACGCCACATCGTGCTGGAGGGGACATGCGGGGACATGTCCCTGCCAAACGTGGTGGCCGGAGACATTATTAGGACACCGGCCATTGCAGAGATGTCAAGTGACGAGCCGTGGACAAAGGGAAAATAAATATGGGGACAAAGTTATTCTGTAAAGGAACATGACAGGATTGGTGTTAATTCAGCACTAAAGTTCCTTTACAAAAGGAACAAATATTCTCACTCTACCAGTTAACGAGTTTCTTCGTGTTTCAGTGCTTTTGGGAACCAGCAGTTTTTACAGTAGTCTGTATAATGTATGCACATTCTTTTCAGTGTTAAATTACATTTAGATGATGGTGTTTTTTAAGCACACAAATCCTCAAGTCAACTTGAAATCCAGCTGACATGCCCCCTAAAGCAGTAGTTACAGAAGAATATAGACTCCTTTGAACAAAGGACGGGGCTCAGCGTCTAAGCCCCGCTAATTTACTCGGGAAACTAACATTTGCGTCAGCAAGTAAAACCCGAGCAATTAACAGCTCAGTCCCTTCATGGCCCTTCTGTGGAGTGCATGGCAGGTTCTCGGCTGTTTCCCATGGTGTACTTAATAACACTTCTTGCTTATTTCATCTCCAAACCTTGGCGAGATGGAGCGGCGGGAGCTGTAGCCCAGCCGTGCGTGTCTGAGGTTGGTTTAGAGCCTTCAGCGGTTGTCTCAGACTTCTCTGGCTCTGTGCACTAATGTTGTCTCAGCTCTCAGAAATGCTAATTTGACCCCAATCACAGGCACAATCTCACTTGCACGTCACGTCGACTCTCTGTGTGCCTTTTTTCTTCTTCTCTCTGTCTCTTTTTGCATTAGAGGGAAGAGCAACTTTGGAACACGATGATTTGAGCGCACGTTCGAGAAGACAGTGTAGGCCCTTTTGCAGCATTCCTGCAATTGCATGCATCGGCTGCATGTCATTATAGGATCTGCGTGGTATGAGGATTTTTACGTTTTGGCGAAGTGCACGCACACATGAGTGTGGAAGAGTTTTTGGATCAGGCTCTTAACGAAGATGCCAATAAGCAAGGCCTGGCATGTGCCTGCAATGAATCATATTAAAACATACGCCATCGTGTGTGAGCGGCTCGCATCGCTGTCTCATGATGAATGGTGCACGTTGCGTTCGTGGCAGATACTCTACAGGAGACTATTCAAGACTCCTCGTGGAAGCTGTCATTATGTTGTCGCGAACCGGGGTCCATTGTTGCCTGACAGCAGATGGCTGCTTTCAGGTCCCTCATCACGACTGTTGCACATGCCGTCTTCTCCGAGCTGCTACTCTCAGCTCTGTGTTGAAATAGCAGTTCCTGTCCTTGGAGAGCTGTCTCTCTCGGAGGGAAAACCAGTCTGGCGTCTCAATTAACAGCATGTACTCACACATTACAGTTAAAGGATGTCTTTATCTGCCAGGCTATGTTCTCTCACATCGTCCTTCTAGAAGCAGTTACAGGGTTATGAGATGGTGTTTTTGACCATTTCTCTAATTAGGGCATGACATATTAATATGCATGAACTCTTTAAAGGTCACAAGATGCCACTGACATTTTGGTCACCTAAGATGAGCCATCTTTAAAGTGAATGTCAGTTTTATATATAACACACAAAGGATAAAACCAAATGATCAGATAGTAGGAGGTGATAAATCTTCGTGTTGGCACTGAAGACTTTTCCCTTAAATAATTAAATCTGCTATTATTATTATTATTATTATTATTATTATTATTATTATTATTAATAATAAATTATTAAATGTTTTGTTGCACTTGAGAACAAGTCCACTGGGTCACAGGTGCAACTAGGTTTACCCAGATTCAGAGGAACAACAGAAATGCCATTACACAGCTCACAGGAGCTTGGTGACATGGCTTTGCTTTTATTTGTGATCGTGTCTATTTTTTTAATTTTTTAACAAGCACGAAATGGCTGAGCTACTGCTAAAATGGACGTGAAAGAAAGAGAAGAGAAGAACATGTCTGTTGGAAGTTCAGCAAACAGTATGGTCCTCTGCACTAAGCATATGTATTTATTTTAATGTCTTTCCAGAACAATATTGAAACATGCAGATATTTCTGGAAGTCACAACACAGTCAGTTTCAACAGTTTGGTGGAGGAAGATGTTTGACCATGTTTTCTTCATCCCCACCTTCTTATTTCAGAAAAAAAAAACTGTTTTTCTGTGCAACACTCTGAGGGCACATCAAAGCCAAAAAATGTTGGACACTCTGCACCTTGCCTTTAGGATGCATGTAGGCTTGTAGCAGAGAGCATAAAATAGATCCTAATTTTGAATTCTGTTTATAGATCAATCTAGGCAAACTTGTGCTACGGCAAAATATCACAACACAGTTATTCTCACAAATCTAAAAAGTAGCACAGATAAAATCCCCATTCACATAGGTTTGATATCCATGCGATTTCAGAAATGCCCTGTTTTAACAGATGTTTGTTGCCAATATCTGAACATCTTGATTTAAAAACAACACTGCTATTGACTTTATCAAAACAGAGAACATAAACCCATTCAAAGACCTAAACCAAGAATCTAAAATCATGCTATAAAAACTCTGTTCAAATCATTACACAGAAGAGATCTGCAATTGAAACCTTGGTTTAGATTATTAGTGCTTTAAAAATGGTTTTAATTCAATTTGAGCTAGGCAGTTGATAAGGACTTGCACATCCTTTTAATCTAGCTTTAAAACCAAAATAATTGCCCAATGTGAGTAATAACAGCTATCAGGTTGAGTTATATGTGATTCTGCTTATGTAATTTGAAGATTTTAAAATAATATTTTAATTAGAACTTTGGAATTATAAACAGTGCAGTGCGTTCCTCTGCTATTGGTCTCTGTTGTTTTGTCATACATTTCATTGACCTACAGACAACCTGCAATGTTCGTCATTCCCTTTATGTAACAAAACAAAACTGGGTTGTTTGGAGATATTACACAGTTTAGGCCTTTCTTATACCTGAGAAATCCATAAAGACACCTTCAAGTCGGCAGGATACTTCCAGAATGTTCCAGCTTTACTTCACAGACAGTCAAACGATTACTTCTACTACTTCTCAAGCCATAGTCAAGTGGTTCTGAAAAACACGGGTACCACTGTCTCTGAATCACTTGGTGGGGGAACACAGTTCTAGTTTCAAAATGTACTAAACCCTTTGTGTGCGCAGGGTGACAGCTGACGTGTGTGCACCGTGATCACATCGACACCATCATCCGAGCAGCCCGGGTCTTGCTCACTGTGAGAAGACCCATTGAAGACAAAATCCGCTGACTTACAAACACACCACACTGCAACACGGAGATAGTGACATGCATCTACTCTTCAAAGCCATTAAGATTCGGTCTTGGTGATGTTCTGATCTACAAAGTTTTGGTTTAGAGGAAGTAAACAGTTTTTACAATGCAATTCACTGCAAAAGCAACAGGGTATTCCATAATGCTACAATTGAAAATAAATAGCAAAATGTCAGAAGTACAGGACCAAAAGAAATAATGCAGCAAATTCAGAAAGAGAAACTACATTATTAGTACTAACCCATCAAAGTGAACAGAAAAGTATCTCTTCCAAAAAATCAAATTGTCAGTCATTTTTGAAGTCAGCAACTTCCACATTTGAAGTGTTGTTCAAGGTTCTTTGTTCCGATCTATTTTGACCACTTTTTTTTGCAAAATATTGAACATATTGCTTTATGATGTTCTGATTATTTTTCACAAGAAAAAACAACCTTTTGCACCATGGTAGAGAGATTACATGTGGACATATGTGGGTCAAATCCTCAGATATGCAGTCAGTGGGACGGGATTGTCTTCCACCCATGTCGTTCCCTCAGAGATCTTCGTCATTAGGAACAGTTAGTAAGGGCAGTCTGTCCGGAACCCTCCGTAGAATGCCCTCACGGTGTCCCGCGCGTGTCGTGGGCTACTGAGCATTTCCTGCTTATGGAGCCTCCGTTCGAGGACTCGAGTGCTATGTCTGGCCGTCTCGTTCTCAGCGTGCGAGTACATTTAAAGTCATCGTCTCCTATTTACACGCAGATTTCAATAGGCGTGGCCACCAGGATGCGGCCGGCGCCGTTGCCGTTGCTGTCACGGGCAACGCGTTCGTATCCGTGGGAGGAGGAGGGTGAGCCGTTGGTGGACACGGAGTAGTGCGCTGCCACCGGCTCCATGACGATGCCAGTCTTGGTGCCGGTGAACCCGGGCGACAAGCTCTGCTGCTTCAGGCGGTCCGCCAGCTCATCCTCCTCCGAGGAAGAGGAGCTGAGCTCGGCCAGGTGCCCGCCGATGGTGCCGGCGTTATTGGCGTTGGCGCCGCCCCCGGGCGACGTGGCCGCGTTGCCGTTCTCCGTGTCCAGCATCCAGCAGTGTCCGAAGTAGCCGAACACGTCCTTGACGGAGCAGCGGCGCTGCGGGGCGATGGCCAGCAGGCGCCGGAACATGCGGAGCGCCTCGCCGGTGAAACGTCGCCACTGGGACGGCGCGGCACCCGCGCATCGCCGCAGCGTCTGCCAGCGCACGAACTCCTCGTAGAAGGTGTCGCACGGCATGGCCTTCTCCCAGGGGAAGTTGCCCGTCAGCATGCAGAAGAGCAGCACGCCGAATGCCCACACGTCCGTGCTGTAGTCCACGGAGAAGCCCTCCTGCCGGCCCGCGTCGCACAGCTCCGGCGCCGTGTACGGGATGGTGCCGCTCACGCGCTTCACCGGCGAGCCGGCACGCCGCGTCATGCCGAAGTCCGACAGCTTCACCTTGCGGCACTCCCGATCGAAGATGAGGATGTTCTCGGGCTTGATGTCACGGTGCACCAGCTTCTTGCCGTGCAGGTAGTCCAGGGCGATGGCCACCTGGTGCACGCAGCGCTTGGCCACGCACTCCGGGAGCCCCACCTGCACAGGAGGATGAGACAGGGGAGACGGGGTGAGCGACTCAATGCTGTTACCCAACAGCGGTACCAGGATCCGCACTGGCGGGCCAGGACTGGAGCAGCGGTAGCAGGAGTCAGCAGTAGACCAGGGACCCACTGTCCCACGCCAGCAAGACTCCATGGAAGAAGTGATACTCATTAAGTAGCTTGGAGCTGATATTTGTCAAAACACTATACAAACACAAAACACTGTTACAAATATCCCATGAGGTTTCAGGAATGAATATTACACTAAGAAAACATTTAACTTGCTCACACTTGAAAATACAACTGAGGATTTTATTGTAAAATCTCATCTAAAATTAAAATGCAATAACAACCATTGATTAAAGTATATTATATGAGATATTATATAGGCCTAATAGGTATTGCTCTTAATATAAATTCTTAAGTCTGAAGGAATAAATAAAAAACTAATATAATGGTTCTATTTTCTTCATATCAACACTCAATAAAATAATGTCATTCTTTTTAGGAATAAGTCTTCAAAAAAAAATCTTTTGCATTGATTCCATTGCTTGACAGCATGGGCACAGACACTTTTATGTGCCTGAAGTTAATCATATGTCTCAAACTGGAACCTGTGCCATTTTGTGCCACTGATTTTGTTTGTGCTGCTACAGTTTTTGAGAACTTTATGTGGGTAGATAATACATGTGAAGTTGGTACCCCATTGCGCCAGTGATATAACAAATGTAAAGAAGCTTTAATATGTCAAAAGTAAAGCAGCAGAGATTGGCATGAAGTCATAGAGACCAAATTGGTTAAAATCTGAGACATACGGGGTACCAACTGCAGGATGCTGCTCACATCTACACTGCTAACCTGCTTTAGCTCATTTGTAGCTCCTTCTTGAGACGAGTCACCCTCAGCTCACTCACCTGTGGGGGAATGATGTCGAAGAGGTCTCCAGCTAGCGCATACTCTTGGGCAAAGATGTAGTACTCGTCTGTCTCGAAGGCGATGCCGTACATGTTGATGATGAAGGGGCACGGCGAAAGATAGAGCGAGATGCTGTACTCCCTTAGGAAGCTTTTCAGCTTCGTCGTCTTCTTCCGCAAGAACTTCAAGGCCATCTTGGTGCCTGTGGGGAGAAGGTGCCAAGGAGTTATGGTGGGTAAGCGTTTAGAGCCTCACTGAGCCAAATACAAAATCACAGCAAATTCACTGCGAATTCTGCAGAAGGACAATGTTTCAATACGTCGCCAAAGTCAATAGATTTCCGGAGGAAGATTTACAAACTATCTAAGGCAAATTCTGTGTCATCCAATGAAGGCTCTTCTAAGATGAATATGCTCCTATTTTAAACGAGATTTAACGGGACATAACTAGCTACGTATCTAGAAAATACAGATCATGTACATTTCTTTGATTATTTATAAATCATAATATAAATAAATATTGCTACTGTAATAGACTGAAAATTCAGAGGATGTGCCTTTTTAAGGTGTGCGTCTGAAGATGTGTGTTAAAGATGTAAAGACACGTGAAAGACGGTGTCATTATTATGCCACTATTACGATGCTCAAAGCACATGCAGAATGACTTGAGCAATTCGCACTTTTTCTTCTAGCTTCCATTAGACCCTTTGACTTCATTAATTATGCAAAAATGTCAGGAAGCAGAAGCGGATTACAGCTCTGCTGGGAGACGGCTGTGTGTCTCGGTCCAGCACGCCTGTCCAACTGAGGACAGTCCTGGATGAGCTAAGAACATCTGGTAAAAAAAAAAATGATTTCTGGCATCCCCATTGCTGATTCTACCTCTTGAAATCGCCAGACCACATTCTGAAATCCACCACTGAGTGAGATTTCCTTCAGGGCTTTGTCAAAAACATTTATGTGGAGGGCCTGAATTGTGGGAGGACTGCGGCCTTTGTTTTTACATAATGCAAAAGACACAGATCAGGACATAGGCCCGTCTGTCAGAGCAGAGGCCCGCAAATCAAAACAAAAACAGCTAAACAAAAGCCATGAACGACCATGGTATTGTCTGCTGCCATGCCAACGCTGGCACCTGTCCAGAGCAGATATGTCACTGAGTCTGAGAAGCAGAGAAGCGGAGTGGTGTCACGTGGACCGGCGCGCTATTGGTGCTGGTGAGGAAAGCCAACAACATAAAAGCCTGTGTCTGTCAGGTGTCTTCGTTCTGACGTCTGAGTTCTGAGTTGGCTTTAAACAAAGTACACAGTAAATATTCATGATGATGAGGTAATGTAGGTGGAGGGTTACTCAATGTGAATACCAGAAGAGAAAGGGGAAAAATATTAATTTACCGATGCTTCAATTTTTTCTGCTTCTGTGTAGTCCTCTAAAATATTTATTCTGACATGATTAGTCCTCCCTTCTGTTAGTCTGTGTAATGCTTATTTCTGACGGGCAATTTTTCTCCATAATGTAATTACGCTCAACAGAATGTGGAAGTATATAAGCAGGATCTTTTAAACTATGCTACCAATTAAAGAAACTGCAAGTTGTCATTGTTGGGAAATGGTCGTGAAATGACAGGAATTTCTCAGAGAACTTCTATTATGTGTAGTATATTCCTTTACATCACATATACTGCAGAAAATAAATGCTAGTTTGAGTGTGTGTGTGTGTGTGTTGAACATTACAATGTGACCATCGTTAAGTGCACTATTATGTCACCATGTTGCATTTTTCTCTTATTAAATTGCATAAGCCAAAATATTTTCCTCTGAGGAAGAGGAGCTGAGCTCGGCCAGGAGCTGATGATGGCTGTGCCTCCGTTGGTATTGGAGGTGCCACACATTTTATGGTTTATTGTCTTCAGGAGTGGGAAGAACTGTTTTCATTGGCTGTGGCCCTGTTTGGGCAGTCGCTTCTAGACCCCAGCAAACCAATGGGAGGCTTGGTGGAACCCAAAGGGTCTATTTTTGTATCGTCTCCTCCTCAGAAAACTCACCCATTGCGTAAATTCATGGCGCATAACTAGAACAGACCCCTTTCAGTTTCCTTCCTGAGCTGCCTGTTGATCTGGGACGTGGGAGTGAGGGTGCTTAGGGCCATCTGCACAGTACTCCCATGTTGCAAGCCCCTAAGAACACCTCTGTATGGAAAAAATGAACCGGGCTAAGTGTGTCGGGGGTTTGGGGTGCCAGCAGATGGTGTGTTGCTCTGTGGGTCCTTCAATAGTCCTCAGGACCCAAGAAGTCAACAGCATGGGCTCTACATGCTGGAGGGGCTGACACGACAGCAGAAGCGCCAGTGTCGTGTGACCCAGGCTGTTTTTGCTTTGGGCTTTCAAAGGGCGTTAACACCGCAGCTAGGAACAGATGGCTGGAGTCTGACCTCTGTCGCAGGTAGGTGAGGCAAATGTTCTAGGGACAGAGTGATTGGATGGGCGGTCTTGGCGAGTCTCGTGATCTTCTGTAATACTGATCTCTATAGACTATACTGCATGATTATTGGAACTGAGATTTGACACACACCGTCTATAAGCAGCGGGCCATTAAGGAAGTGGAGCACCGGGGCCCAGGGGGAAGATGAAAGGGAAGTGGCCACGCGCAGAAAATGCAATAAATCACAAAGGTTATGCATCTAAGTATAACTCCTGGGCAGGTAAACATAAAAAAGTGTTGTGTTCTACGTGATTAAGAAGGCTTTACCATAGCTACACGTCTTGTGTGTGTATTTACTGTAGAACTACTTTGCCGTAGGAAATAAAGACTCCTAGAATAGGACAAAATAATCATTAAATAGTAAGTGAAGAAACGGTCGAAGAAATTGAGAGCCACACGCCTACCTCTGATCTTGTGGACGACCAGATCCACCTTGCCATAGGTTCCCTTGCCCAATTCTCTGATAACCTCATAGTATTTATTGATGTCCAATTTCTCCAGGTTCTGGGCTGCAATAAGCTGCAGCTCCTCCAGGATGTCGATGGAGTCACGGGACACGAGGGGGGAGGAGCTCATTCTTCCAGTGGGAGGAGTCAGTTACCACAGGTGATGTGCTGACCAGCAGTTCTTACCACATGAGGGGGGACAGGAAGAGAGGACAGGAAGACAGATGAGATTCCTGTAATTAGGGACACAAAAGGGTTTCAATTAGTTTATTTTGCCGCTTTCACTAGAACAAGATTGCTCCAGTTCTCTACACAGACACATGTGCACTAACGTTATCATGAATTTCAAAGTGACAAAGTTCAGAGAAGGCTGATATCTAAACCACACAAGCTAATTGTAAACGTTGGCATTCTGCAGTAAACGCTGATCTAAATCCGTTCCTTGCAAGCCCTTTCACTCAAGATCATAGGTACTTTTTACACAACACCGCGAAAGATAAGACCGCAGTAACCAAGGCGACTTCCCTCTTAAATCTCTCCAACACATCCCTCCTTACTGTCTGCTTGCTCTTTACTTTTGTGACACAGGGAAAAGGGTTTTCTGCGTTACATAACACTAATTAACATTTAGCTTAAGCCCATTTGGGATTGTAGTAATGGAATGAACAGATCTGGACTTTCATGATATAATTGGCAACAGAAGGTCAGCCACCCTTAAGAACATATATGCTGTGTGTGTGTGTGTGTGTGTGTGTGTGTGTGTGTGTGTGTGTGTGTGTGTGTGTGTGTGTGTGTGTATCAACACTACAGATTACATTTGCGTGTGCGTTGTGCTAGGATCTTTGATGATATATTGTTGGACTGTACTCAGCCGGTTACTGCATCCCCACCATCAGCCAAGAGAACAGCATGATTTCTGAATGGTTGAATAGACTTAGTACCTATGGCCTGCCAGTGCTTGCTAATGAAGACAAATGTGTTGAATGAGACAGGACACATTGCACATCCTCTCCATACACGCCATCTGTGGACATCTGAGAGTGTGTATGTATGGGTGTGTATGTGTGTGTGTGTGTGTGTGTGTGTGTGTGTGTGTGTGTGTGTGTCTCAGTGAGAAAAAGCGAATGTGTGGTGAATGCAAAAGAGAGGCTGTGTGTGTGTATGCATGTGTGTGTGTGTAGTCACACGTACAGAAAAAGCACCCTTTTTAGCTAGGCCATAGTTAGATTCCATTTGTTCTGTACTGTGTACAGATAATGCTCCATCACTACACACATACATGCACACAAACACTCCCAAAATCAAAGTGTCATGCTTCAAAGCTCTCTGCATTTCTTAGTCAATCGTGTTCCTTTGCAACATTGGTGAGATTTAAAGAGGACAAATATAGATTACTGTAATTCATGGGAACAGTTTTGATAAGGCATGGCTTTGTGTCAAACAGTTGCACATGTTGTGTTTGCCTGATCCAGTGCTGATCAGTCTCAGGTCAGTCTCAGGTTAGTCTCTCCCAGTATGCTGGAATCCAGTACAACTACTTGCCTCACGCCACCTTCACTTGAGAAAATGTGCTGTGCAATGCTGCCTCTTTCCCACCCTATAAACCCAACACTACACCACTCATACACCACACTAACACTACACCACTCATACACCACTCACACCACCCATCAAACCAACACTACACCACTTATACACCACCCTAACACTACACCACTCATACACCACCCTAACACTACACCACTCATACACCACCCTAACACTACACCACTCATACACCACTCACACCACCCATCAAACCAACACTACACCACTTATACACCACCCTAACACTACACCACTCATACACCACCCTAACACTACACCACTCACACCACCCATCAAACCAACACTACACCACTTATACACCACCCTAACACTACACCACTCATACACCACCCTAACACTACACCACTCATACACCACCCTAACACTACACCACTCATACACCACTCACACCACCCATCAAACCAACACTACACCACTCATACACCACCCTAACACTACACCACTCATACACCACCCTAACACTACACCACTCATACACCACCCTAACACTACACCACTCATACACCACTCACACCACCCATCAAACCAACACTACACCACTCATACACCACCCTAACACTACACCACTCATACACCACCCTAACACTACACCACTCATACACCACCCTAACACTACACCACTCATACACCACTCACACCACCCATCAAACCAACACTACACCACTTATACACCACTCACACCACCCACCAACCCACATCACACCACTCATATACCCCTCACACCACCCACCAAACCAACACTACACCACTCATACACCACTCACACCACCCATCAAACCAACACTACACCACTTATACACCACTCACACCACCCACCAACCCACATCACACCACTCATATACCCCTCACACCACCCACCAAACCAACACTACACCACTCATACACCACCCTAACACTACACCACTCATACACCACTCACACCACCCATCAAACCAACACTACACCACTTATACACCACTCAGACCACCCACCAACCCACATCACACCACTCATATACCCCTCACACCACCCACCATCCAACACTACACCACTTATACACCACCCTAACATCACACCACTCACACCACCCACCAACCCAACACTACACCACTCATACACCACCCTAACATCACACCACTCATATACCCCTCACACCACCCACCAACCCAACATCACACCACTCACATACCCCTTAACACCACCCTCCATCCCAACACTACACCACTCATACATCACCCATCACCCCAATACTACACCACTCATACCACCCATCATCCCAACATCACACCACTCATACCACCCATCATCCCAACACTGGACCACTGCACACATCTCCACTGACTGCTACAAAAAAGGCAACACTTCAGGAATCTTTAGGCTAACAAATCAGTGCTGCCTGACCTAATCCTCGACAGAGCCTTGTAAATGTAATAATCATTTGTAACAGGTTAATCGATGTTATAGTGGCACTTTACAAGACTGGGCTGTCACTCCAGCTTCAGATGTGAAGATGTCCATGTGTGCGACATCTTTATAAGTGGAGCTCAGTGATATTCTATCTGCCTTACATATTTTGTGCTTGCCTTTGCATTTACACAGGTTCCAGTGTGTTAAACTGTGTTCTCTACATAGCAGGGACTCTAACAGTGGGGTCTACAATATTAATGGTGCCACAGCTGTTTCTTTGCCCTCTGTGCTGCTTCTTTAACCTTTAAAACTTTGAGTCAAGCTCAAGCTGCTATACAACATAGCAGACTCAGACGGTGTATTAAGATTGTTCTTCTGTGTGTGTGTGTGTGTGTTTGTGTGTGTGTGTGTATTTGGATGGGTATTCCCTCTCCACTGAACAGCTAATCCAGCAACAAGCAGTCATCTTCAGGCGGTCCTGCTGACTCAAACCAAAGCTACAGGCAGTATCCCCCTGATCACAACACAGTTCTCTACAGCACAGGCAAAGCCTCAGAGCACCAGCCTTGTTACTCCATATGGAAATGTGCTTGTGCAAACGAACAGCACGCTCATGATCCACTGCTCGCTCAAGGAACCTTCAGAAATGCATTTTGTAATAATAAAGACTTTCATTCATCACTCACTGGCTCTCTAGCTTTTATGAAGCCTGGAGCTCTTAAAACAGCGGGTGTTCTTCGGAAACTAGTGCACTTGCTTTAGTTAAGCATGAAATTACAGATACCTCACCTGCTACCAGTTCATGCCACAGAGCTACAAAGCTAAAAAATACTGAGTTTCTGTGTTAAACAGCAATGATACATTCATCTATATTTATGTGGTAGCAATTTGTAATCTATATGTACATTTTCTTCATAATTTTCAGTGATTCATGTTGGTTATGGTGACTGACCCAAATTATCTGTAGAAAGAAAAAGCAACAGCATCAAACATGTTCATATAAGCCTTCCTGCCAATTATGTTACAGTGAAAATGCCAAATCCTGATGATAACTAATGTGCTGTATCACAGCACTGAAGAGTCTACACACATGTCTATGTATTACTCCCTCTCTTCGCTTTCAGAGTCTTGGAGGCAGACCTTGCAGGCCCTAGGAGGGCCAGGTTACTTGCTATTCAGCAGCTCCACCCCACACCTCCTCCACACACACACACACACACACACACACACACACACACACACACACACACACACACACACACACACACACACACACACACACACACTGTGAACACAGTGTTCATGGAGCTCTGGAGCACATTAAGTACAGCAGGCCGGACCCAGTGTCACCAGCCCACTTGTCCTCTGGATCTCTCTGTTGTGCTTCATCCACTCTCCTCCTCACTCACACCAGACGCACTTTTCTCCACAAATGCCTGGGACTGTGCACATCCTAGCTCATTTGCATATGAGCTTTGTAGAAATGCCTCCGAGGACAATTTTATAACAGCTCTCCTCCACAGGTCACTGTAACAACCTTGTAATGGCAGCTCTACCCAGGAGACCACTGTAACAGTCTCGTTATGACAGCTCTGTGCAGCTGATCTCTGTAACTGCCTCGTTATGGGAGTTCTATGCAGGAGGTGACTGCAATAGTCTCGTTATGACAGCTCTGTGCAGCCTATATCTGTAACAGCTTCCTTATGGGAGTTCTATGCCGGAGGTCACTGTAAGAACCTCATTATAGCAGCTCTATGCTGCAGCTAGCTGTAACAAAACACATTATGACAGCTCTGTGCTGCAGCTCGCTATTGCAAAGTCAACCTAGTAAGTGCCCACTAGAAGTATAACACCTCCCTCTCAGCCAACTGCTTGGCTAAAGTCAGACCCGCAATAATGACGAGGTGTGAACTCAAATAATGCTCGCTCACAAAACACTTTCTTCCCTTGACAAACAGAGAACACGGGATGTGCCTATTTTTTGAGCTTAGATCATCTCCACACTCCAGTGTGTGCATTTAGAGAGTGAAGGGGACGTGAAGGTTTATTGCTTGTTCAATATTTTGTGCAACTCTGTCAGTGGTTTTGAAAATGAAGCTACTGGCTGCTTTCAATCAGTGTATTGATCAGCTGTCAGTGTGTTAATAGGCACGGCTGCCTGATCATCACAGCACCATCCAGTTAACATTCGAAGAACCTTTCTTATGTTTGAGATTTGTGCTGTGTGTGTGTGTGCACGAGTGTGTGTGTGTGTGTGTGTGTGTGTGTGTGCGTGCGTGTGTGTTTCATACTTGGATGTGTGCATGGGTGGTTTTCACTATCATACTAACCGCAATTTCATGACATCTGTGACATTGATCAATTAAAACCTATCTGAGCCAATGAGATTGAAATCAGTTTTAGCCCTTGAAACAATGAACACAATGCTGACAGACATTAAAAGATGTGCTATTGTCACCTATTGTTCTTATCAGTGTTAGTCTTCCTGTGCAAATATAATGTTAAAGGCACAATGTCATGAAAATATTGTTATCAAGAAAAGCGAAGGACACTGGTAAGGATACGGCTGTGCAATTGCATACATTCGTGCAGCATCAATAGAACGACTTATTGAGTACAGACGGCTCCCAGCGTTACTATTGCAACAGACCGAGGTGAGATCAACAAAAGCAGGTTTGCTTTTTAAACCAGCGATGTGAGATTACGGGACCGATCCCATAGAAAAATGCATGCATATTCGCCACGAACGAAGCAAAGTAAAACCCTTAATTAAGCACATGTTTGCGTTTTCTAATAACATGTTAACATTAAGGTCTTCTTACCTTTCAAAGCGCACCGCACACAACAGCTTCCACCGGCATTGCGTTCCTTGGCAAACTTTGATTATGTAGCCATTCGCGTGAATTCAGTAGAAACCGACCTTTGCTGTGTGTTTTGCACACTAAAGCACGTAGTCTCGTATTGCGTTACTGAGGCACGCGGGAGCACTGCACGTCTGCAAGCACGATCACCTTGGGTATCTCGTGCGTGTGGTGCACCGACTGGACTACCGATTGGACCGGCCTATTGTCTCCTCGCTGCTGTGGATGCGACTAACGGCAGCCAGGGAGATGGTGTAGCACCAACCCACCGCACCTACCGGCCAATCCTAGCTCAGACTGAGAGCGCTGCCGAGTCCGTCTGTCTTGGACGGGTTCTGTCTCCGTACAGACTTCTTTTAGCGTTTGTTCTGCGCATGGAAAATGAGCAACTGCATGGTGGCTGCCGCGGTTTTGGTACACACGGGCACAAACAAAGACATTTACAGCCGTCTTTCACATCATTTCACCTCTGCCTTTGTGATAAACGTCGTATCGAGTCCACCCCTTTAGTATTCAATGATTTATTAGATAAAAACAGATAAATCACTGTACCTCCGGCCGTTCATTACTAGCAATTGGTTCTTGTTGCTAATTAGTTGCATTCACAGCACAAAATGAGACAAATCAATGAACAAACAGATAAAGCATAGTTAAGGTTGAATCATTTCTGCAACAACATGATGGTGTTTGGCATGTCAAAGCCAATAACTTCTTACGAAATCAAATAGCTGTTTATCTGATTTCTAACAAGTGCTCATGAAGCATTTTTATGTTTGTATATATTATTTCAGGAAGCCATTCTACAAGGCGCCCCTCTTCCTTTTGCCATTCCAGAGGAACTACAGACCGGTACAGGTTCAGCATTTACCCTACAAGAATATGATTCATTTATTTGATTTCACTTATTTAACCAGAAAGGTGTCCCATTACCTGGAGAGGCACTGCGGAGGGTCATCATAGCGTACCAAAGGACCAAAGGACAGTTATTCAATTTGACCTAAAAACCGTAAGTTAAAAGTATCGATGCCCGTAGCACAAAAGTCTCTCCCAAGACTTATTTTGTTCTCCATTGACAACAACTCAGCTAACTTTAGTGATAAATCAAACTAATTTCACGTGGGTGGTTGTGTGCGTATATTACCTGCATTTCCTCCATGGGCTGTGTTTACAGGTTCACATTTAGACTAAGCACACTGTTCCCTCACTTAATCATGCAGCCTCTTTGGTGAACATCCCAGTGCTTCTAGCCAAATGCTCTCTGAACCTTCACGACCCACTCCACTGGGCCCACTCCACTGGGTCCACGGCACTACTGCAGACCGCTGGGCTACTCATCCAACCAGGATTTACTTTAAGCAAGACGGGACAAGTTCTTTTGGCACTGCGGAGCTGAGAATAACCCAGGGTATGTATTTTAGGCTTAGCACAACATGGCTTCCAATTAGCTAAAAGGATTCTAGGCCTACCTGGATAAGGAGTTTAATTATTTTACCATTCAAATTTTATTTATTCATCTATTTAGATACAGGGCCAGCAAATGAGTAAATATACATGTATGCTACTCTACAGGCTTCAGTCTGCCAGATACTCGCTCTCCATTTTTCAGTTCCCTTGAAATGGAAATAATGAGGTCTCCTGGTCCTCTCCTCAGAGGTTAAACTGACAAACAGCCCAACACACACACACACACACACACACACACATACGATCACAAAGCTTATGCCATCAGAACACCTGTGCACATCAGTCTCTCCTGTATGGCTACAGTTATCTCTGTGGAGACTACCTTGCCTGAATACAACACAGCGGTGTGTAGAATGGCTGATGGTGTTTGTGTGCTGTTTGTCTCTGTCTACTCCTGATTCATCTCTCCAGAGATGTGGCAGGTGGGATCTACTTGCTTCTTCTTTTGAATCTGATGCATGCAACCAATTAGAATGAATCCTGCCCAATGAAACCACACCGCATCCAGTCACCGCTGCAGAACGCACGATGGCTGCATTCACTGAAGCAACGCAGTTACCATGCAGGCCCTTTCTTTGTCGTTTGGGCTATGATGACTTGCAGCCTTGTGCTCTGAGCGACCAGTTCTGACAGTAGGTCGAAGCACATCGCTGTCACAGTCAGCCGTGGAGCTGATAGGTCCCAGGCCTCCCAGATGGTGTCCTAACCATACGTTTGCTCTCCCCCACACATCTGTACGCTACAGTGCCCTTCCAGTCCAGAGAGTCCTCGGCTCCGCTCGGCTCCTCATCCCTGCCACTATCTTTCCTCCTGCTTCTTCTTCTCCCCTTCCTGTTTCACTTGCCGTGTCCTATGCTGAGCTCCTCTCACAGTTCTAACACGCTGTAAAAGATAACCACTCCCGATTCCTCACTGCCTACTGCCGTCTCCCGCCAACCCACAAAACAAATCCAATAAACAGAGGAGTTACATAATTGGTTGATTTTCCAGGGGGAGGGGTCACAGCAGGTCACAGTCACAATGGCCAATGTTGTGGCACAGTTTTGGTGGCAACAGACGTGGCGATGGCCCGTTAGGAGAACGGGCGAGGTCAGCCGGCACACAGCCACGCTGCAATCTTAGACAGGAACACTTTGTCTCCACGCAGCCAAATGGGACTGTAGTGCACACACAAACACACACACACACACACACACACACACACACAAACACACACACACGCAAACACACACACACAAACACACACACACACACACACACACACGCGCAAACACACACACACACACGCACAAACACACACACACACACACACACACACACACACGCAAACACAAACACACACACACGCAAACACACACAAACACACACACACACAAACACACACATGCAGACACACAAACACACACACACGCTCACACACACACACACACGCTCACACACACACAAACACACACACACACACACACACAAACACACGCTCACATATCTCACTAGTGTTCGCAAAATGTTTTCAGAAGGCTACAGAACAACCAGTGATTGTCCACCTCCAGTGATTTCAAATAGCTAGCGATGCCGTGCAGGTCTGGCCCCAGGTGCAGAGGGGAAAGGCAACTGCGTGTTACATAACTGACCTGAGCTGCTTACAGCGTTGACCCACTTCCATGCGGCACCTGGAGATGCGGGGTGGTGCGCACGAGATGGGCAGCTCAGTCCCTCTGTCCTCTGAGTGCAAGGCATGTGCAGCGCGTGACATTATGGGAAGAGCTGCCTGCTTAGGTTCAGATAGAGAGGGAGAGACAGATAGAGAGAGAGAAAGGCAGAAAGAGGGCATGAGCAAGAAAGACAGGGAGAAAAGGCTGTGTGTGTCCAGCACCGCACACCACCGCACGTGTGAGGCAAGAGAGAGCTCCAATCATGTAAACCCACCTGGACAGCAGACTCTGCTCCACAGTGAGGTCAAAGGTTGGCAGGTGGATGTGCACAAGAAGCGCCTGCTGTTCAATTGCAAGCATAATTGAGTGTGTGTGTGTGTGTGTGTGTGTGTGTGTGTGTGTGTGTGTGTGTGTGTGTGTGTGTGTGTGTGTGTGTGTGTGTGTGTGTGTGTGGGTGGGTGGACATGCTCCTCTAAATGCGAACATGCATAAACAAAGAGCTTTCTGTGTGTGAGTATGTGCCTGTGTATGCCCTTGATATGCAATGCACCTTCTTCTGGCCCTGAGACTGCAAGTTCTCTTCTTTGACAGTTCGAGCTTAGCAGACAGAATGCTAATATTGTCTCATCATTGCAGAAACAGATCTGACTCCTCCCGTATGAGAACTGGGTGAGCACAGATGCAGAGTCTGTGATATGCATCTAAACTACGGGGGGGGTGGGGAGGAGGGGGGGGCAGCCTCAGCACACGGTGGGACCTCCCATCCTTTATGCCTTTCGTCAAAAGCAGCTCTCTATCTGACACGTGCCAACCTCGTGCTGCTGACAGAGAATGGAAGGAGGACCCAAAAAGGCACCAGGGACAATCGTGCCTTTCTCCCGCAGACAGAGGAGATGCCTGTCGCGCTCCCGAGCGGCCCGGGGGGGGGGGGGGGTGTTTGAGTCGAGACCACGCACGTGACAGTGGCATCATCGCTGACACTTCTTTATTGTCGACCAGTCTGGTGTGCGCGGCACAGCCCCTGTTCACCAGAACCCATCACACAGCTATGTTATATGAAGGCTCAGACTCGGGGGGGGGGGGGGGGGGGGGGGGGGGCTGTGCATGGATTATTTTTACACCATGTTGAAAATGAGTGTGAAGCGCAGAGATCTCCAGGCTGCCACAGAGCATCATGGCAGGGACACAGTGTCCTGTCTCTCTACTATTCCCAGGCACAGGGGCTGGGAAGGAGTCTGTAAATACAGAACACACTGCCAAGAGATGTTACAGTACTGTCAAAATGTACAGACGGTCAGAATGGGAGAACTTGGCACAAGTACTTCACAGAAGAGTGCTGCCCGCCTGACTTCCAAGAATCAGGTTCAAATCGCATTCTGTGTCATTTAGGGGCTTAATATAATAACTGGTAGGAAATTATGTTTTTTCATTTCTTAATTGTAATAAAAAATTAATTTGAGCACTATATATATATATATATATATATATATTCGGCCAGAGGAGGATGGGTTCCCCCCCTGAGTCTTGGTTCCTCTCAAGGTTTCTTCCTCATGCAAAAAAACTAGGGAGTTTTTCCTTGCCACTGTCGCCCTTAGCTTGCTCACTGGGGGCTAGGACTCGGACACTTGTAAAGCTGCTTTGTGACATCAACTGTTGTAAAAAGCGCTATATAAATAAAATTTGATTGATTGATTGAGAGAGAGACCCACAGCTTCATCAACTGTGCATTAATGAATTAATTCAGAAGCAGTTTGCTTCTGCACTTTGAATACTTCACAGTGGAGGATATGTTGTGAGCTTTGCTGAGTAAATGTACATACAATATCTCTGTGAAAGTGAATGTATCTGCCAGCTAACTAAACAGATACTATGTATCTCCCAGAAAAACCTCGGGATGTTCTGTTCTTTTGCGCCTGTAAAAGCCCTTTGCAGCGAACACCACCCACTCATAAGGGCACAGGGCCATTCTGCCCTTCACAGGGTCTTGTGCATTTTTATTTGGATGCAATGGAATAAGCCTTTGAATTAGCTTCAGTCAGGTTTTAGTCAGACATTTCAAAACCATCATTACACCAGGGATCTGCAAGTTTTGATGAGCCTTATCTCTCCTTATCTCTCCTCTCTTTCTCTCTCTCTCTCCATCTCACTATCTGAAAACATTGTTGATTTTTCCTACTGTTACTTAGTGCTAGATTAAACGAAGATCTCGACATCTTCTTAAAGCCACAGTCAGGAATTTCTTCAGCAAAAGGTTTTTCAAACCACAGCTTGAACATAGTGTCCTATTTTGTATATAGTTGCATTGCAGGTGTAGAATAAAAATCGGTATTAGCTTGCCAACAAGTTTGGGTTCTAATCCATCCCGTACAAAACTAATTATTTTAGATATGCATTCGCAGACGTTTCTCAAAGGATCATGTTGTCTCAGAATTAAGGTGAATGAGTATGTAATGTAAACATTATCCAGTCGGTTTATTTCAGGAAAATTACTATTTTAAGTTCTTAAGATGCATTGTTGCTTTCTAGTCTAATCGCAAATTACTGGCATTGTCCTTAGTTACTCGGCTGGGTGTGAATGAGGAGGAGAGAGTGAGAGACCAGCTTATTTTAGGTGTGCAGCCACAGAGCCTGTTCACCGAGCCAGCGCCCACCAGCCAGTGCGTGTCGGGAGCGTGTGTGGGGAGCCAGCGCCACCTGTCTCATCCGTCTCTTCTCGTGGAGCTCAGCCTTTGTTTCCGCTGCGGAGCGCAATTGCGAGTGTCTGCTCCGCCTGTCAGCAGGAGGAGTGAAGGGCTGCTACAGGGGAACAGAAGACGAGGGCAAGCAGAGACAAACGTGGGGAGACAAGTGAAACGTGACAGCCACGTCTTCAGAGCCGCGCGCACACGCCGATCAGCTCGTGCTTGGGATCTGGGTAATGCTGGCAGCCACAGGCTTTTTTTTTTGCATGGCCAGACACTATAGCGCACGAGCGTGTATTCCTGGGGTTGGGTTTAGTGCCAGACGGCTTGTTCACATAAATTACACACTTAACATGCGCCAAAGGCAAACTGTGCGCAACAGATGAATGTCCAGAATATATCATATATATATTAAATAATAGATTGATTTTTTAATCTAGATTAATGTCACAGAAATCTTGAAATTAATCTATTTATTAATCTAGATTAAAATGGCTCATTCAGAACATGCGTGCTACCCAATGACTAATAGTCAGTTTTTGAGATAGGGTTTCTTAATACAGAGGGTGCATTAGACCAGGGGCTCATCTCCTGTTTCCAAAATGCATCAATGACTGCTTGAGAAAGCTGTTCTACTTTGATACTTGAAGGAAAAAAACAGGCGAACGTAAATTGTTACCGGGGCGGTGTAAAATGGACACAAATTAAGTATTATATCGCGATCGATCGATCACCAGTGGTTGGCGCCAGAGCGAACTAGTAACTCATTGAATCATAGATGTGGATCAGAGGTAAATACACTAGATTTTTTTTTTCGGCGTGAGAAATCGGAAGTGTGGCGTGAGAGCGTGTGAAGACAGTCAAATGCGTGTGTCTCACGCTCAATGCGTGAGAGTTGGCAACCCTGCTATCCTCACATGGATGCAAGGACACGTACACACACACACACACACACACATACTTGCTTATGCCATACACACAACTCCCCCCTCCTCATGCATATGCCCCTGCCATAAACACACAAATGCACTAATTCTTATTTCAAACACATACAGCTTCAATGGTGATGTAGATGCAGGTGTCTCCCATCCAGTCCTCAAGAAACCCATAGCACCAACACTATACATGGACAAATAAGCAGGCCAGGTGCCTCTTTGTCTTTGAACATTTTAGTCCTTGCCATCTAAGTTAGTGTAGCCGGCAGTCCCCCTCCTGGCCGCTAGGGTGCGCTTTGCCCAGCCAGTAGTAAATGGCTAACCGGAATGTAGAGCCTCAGTCTTGTGTTGTACTGTGTGAAGGTAAGATGTGAAGAGAAACATCCAACTAAATGTAATGGTTTAAATAAACCATCCGTCTTCAGACATCTTTATTATTATGTTCTAAAGCTGTTTTGGTTCGATATAAAAGATCATATTGTTAATTTGAAGACGTTTTGTACACTGGCGTAGGGGAGGGGCACGCAAGACATGCACTGCGGGGGGGCCCCGAACACAGGTGGGCCCCGCCTTAGGACGAGTTTGTTGTTTAGTCATCCTCCTGGGTGATGTTAATGTTTTCCCCCACGCCTAAGCCTGGTTTATACTTGAGGGTCTGCGCGGTGAAAATGACGTAATCGCTGTGGCTCCGCGGGGTATTACCGCAGATTCATTGAAGGCTATGCATCTATTGCAGCAACACTGTATCGGCTGACCTCTGGCGACCCAAGAAAGAAAAAAAGAGGCAAGAGGGGAATCCCAGCAGCTGGACTGCCATTTGTCTGGACAGAGGAGTGCGAGCATGCCTTTCAGTCCTTAAAGACTAAGCTTACTACAGCTCCAGTGCTTGGCTATGCAGACTATACTCTACCTTTTGTGCTCCAGACGGATGCATCCTTAGTGGGTCTTGGTGCAGTGTTGGCTCAAGTTCAGAATGGCCAAGAAAGAGTTATTGCATACGCTAGTCGTGGTTTGAGCCCTGCTGAAACACGGTACCCTGCACACAAGCTGGAGTTTTTAGCCTTGAAATGGGCAGTGACGGGAAAATTCGACGATCATCTGTATGGGCACAAGTTCTCAGTTCTTACCGATAATAATCCGCTGAAGTATGTGATGACTTCTGCGAGGCTCGATGCAACAGGCCAGCGCTGGGTGGCACAACTGTCAATGTTTGACTTTGACATTCGGTATAGACAGGGAGGGTGTAATGCCAATGCAGATGGCTTATCACGAATGCCAGCCAGTGAAGTAGCTGAGGCCCTGCACACATGCCCGCAAAGAGTGGACACGTCACCCCAGAGGTGGGCACAAGGGCATGAGAATGCTGAAGTAACCGCTGATGCCACGCAAAGAGACTGTTCCCCAAATGAGGCAATGAGCACTGCAAGCCAGTTTTGCAGTGTAGGTAGTGACGCCCTACCAAGCATGACGAAACAAGAGATGAGGGTGGCTCAGAGAACTGATCCTGTGATTGGACCCATCTTGTACTACAAATCACAGTACACCAAGCCAAAACGTTCATCGAGAAGCCAGAGCAGTGAGCATGAGAGGCTTATTAGGAAGGAGTGGAAGAGACTCGTGGTGAAGGAAGGCATCCTGTATCGGCAGGTGGGGGACAGGCAGAGAGGATCCTTCTGCCAGTTAGTGCTGCCAGAGAAGTTCCGTGGCTACATTAAGTCATCACTTCATGATGACTCAGGGCATTTTGGTGTGGAACGCACATTGGCTCTGGTCAGAGAATGATTTTACTGGTCCCGGATGTTCAATGATGTCAAGACATGGTGTGAACAATGCGAAAGATGCTGCCTAAGGAAAACACCGACAGCCGGTCTCCGAGCCCCCCTTGTCAGCATCCACACTAATGTCCCATTAGAGCTTATCTGCATTGACTTCTTGACAGTAGAGAAATCCAAAGGGGGATTTGAGAACATCTTGGTGGTAACAGACCACTTCTCTCGCTGGGCGCAGTCCTATCCTACCAAAGACCAAAGGGCAGTAACTGTAGCGAAGGTGTTGTGGAGGAACTTCTTCTGCAACTTTGGGTTCCCAGTCAAGCTTCACGCAGATCAGGGGTGAAATTTTGAGAGTGCAGTGGTCAAAGAGATGTGCAGGCTGACAGGTACCCAAAAGACACCCACCTCCCCCTACTACCCCCAGGGCAACGGGATGACAGAGAGGTTCAACCGTACCCTGATGGACCTGTTGGGCACACTTCCTCCCCAGTCCAAGGGGCAGTGGCATGAATACATTGATGCCCTGACTTACGCTTATAATTGTACACGTCATGACTCCACAGGCTACACACCTTACTATCTGATGTTTGGCCGACACCCACGGCTGCCTATTGACCTTGTGTTTGGATTGGCCTCAACTACTGACTACTGTGAACACTCAGAGTATGCCAAGACGCTTCATGACAGCCTCAAATATGCTTGTGAGCAGGCAAATCTCTCCTCAAGACATTCCAAGGAAGCTCAAAAGAAATACTATGATGTGAAGGCAAAGGTCAGACAATTTGCACCAGGCGACCGAGTACTGATCAAGGTCTGCCACACCGAAACCAGACAGAAGCTGGCTGATCGATGGGAGCCGAAGCCCTACTTGGTCATAAAGAAGCAGTCTGGAATACCCGTGTATGTTGTTCGGTCAGAAGAAGGCTCAGTAGAGCGAGTGGTCCATCAGAATCTCATGACTCAGTGCATGTTCTTTCCCATGGAGTCTGAGCAGACTCGGGACAATGCGGGTGAGGCGCAAGATTCGAGCGGCAGTGAAGACTCTGAAGCAAGTGACTGCGAGGTGGAAAGGCATGAGGGGAGATGGGAACTTGAAGAGCAGATGGGTGATGTCTCTGAGCAGGACAACAGCCTGATTGCCATGGGAGGTAGCTTGGATGCTCAGGATTGTTCTGGCAGAAGTCAGAATGATACCCTCACTACGAGAGAGCCAGAGGAGACTATGACCAAAGAGGTCCGGACCTCACAAGAAGCTAATGGGTGTACTGACAGTGGAGATGTTCCTCGCCGCAATCCCACAAGAAGCAGGCGAGCCCCGAATAGACTGTCGTATCAGCTGCATGTCCCTGGGGTAGAGACAGTGGAGGACAAGATAGAGAGAGGACGGAAAATTTGGCAGCTGGCAAGAATGGGGAATGGCAGCAGCACTACATTGAATACACCACACACACACACACCCACACACACACACACACCCACACACACACACTTTAAGTGACTGATTTAAGTAACTCAGGGACCCAGGGTATGTTCTACTTTCTGGAAGGTCTGTTACTTAGATGGCGGGGACGCCATCTCCCAACGGAGAGGTGGGTGTAGCCGGCAGTCCCCCTCCTTGCCGCTAGGGTGCGCTTTGCCCAGCCAGTAGTAAATGGCTAACCGGAATGTAGAGCCTCAGTCTTGTGTTGTACTGTGTGAAGGTAAGATGTGAAGAGAAACATCCAACTAAATGTAATGGTTTAAATAAACCATCCGTCTTCAGACATCTTTATTATTATGTTCTAAAGCTGTTTTGGTTCGATATAAAAGATCATATTGTTGATTTGAAGACGTTTTGTATGGTATGTTTTAGTGCATTACATTGAAAGTGTAGCGCCAAGAGTCGTCACGTACAGCCACGGTGCTAATTCGCTAACGTTCGTTATTCATGTTCCAGGGTAAAAACTTTGCTGTATGGTTTTATATTGAAAATTTGTAGTTCTGTGCAGTATTCTTGTGGTTAGTGAGCAGTCGGTGACGATATGCATCTAGTGAGAATTCTGTAGTAAAAGCAGTCTTGTGTTGTACTGTGTGAAGGTGCCAGAGAGAAGTGATGCTGTATTATTGCTGTATGAAGAGAGAGACCGTCGGATAATAAAACCGCTGCGACTGCACGGCGATTGAAAAGAATACTTCTGGTGTCCAGTCTCCCTTCTTTTCCCCTACGACAACCAAAAAAAAATACACAACGCAGAGCCAGCGGGAAACTCAAGGCATACTGAGTGCGTGGTGGTTAAGCGCAGGACACAACGGGTTACATTAGGTAAACTGTTTATTCTTTCATGGAACTGTCCCCAGCAGTTAAAATAAGATCATCTGTTGCTAGTATGAGTGGTGTTGTGTCTTTTTCGGTGTGCACACGTTAATTTATATTTCATCTCATAAGATTTACAATTTTATTTATTCGTTTATTGTGTGTGTGGGGGGGGGGGATCTTTTGCCAAGTGCTTTGTCTTGCTATGTTCATTTGCTTCTTTGGCTTTCTGCTTTCTCTGTTGTTGCTAAAGTTTGTCGTGGAAATTTCCTGAAAATGGATGAGGACTCAGAAGTGGTTAAATTATTAATTTATTACAAAAATATAAATATATATAAATAGGACTAAGACAGACACAAGACAGACACAGACATGAGAGTCTCATTCAAGCATGACAACTCTGAAGGCTAGGGGGCGCTCCCCCTGCTTATATACAATCTCAAACACAATTCAGCAGTTCTAACAAGCAGGTTATCTTTAGCACAGCATGTTCCAAAACATAGGCGTCCAGCAGGCTACTTTGTCTCACATGTGTGTATCTCCTAATATGGACTTCCCTAGAGTTAGCGGAAGTAACCGATGTATCAGTTGAACACAGAGAAAGCTAAATGACCCAAGACTAGTAGCCTATAGTGACTACCAGTTAACAGAGTGCTCTTACCCTCAGCACTCTCCCTGACCTGGGTCACAGTGCTGTTTGATCCTCTTTTCCTCAAACATTTCTATTTCCTTCCTGTCTTTCTTTCTCAGCAGCCTTCTTATTCACTAGATTATATAAGTAGTCCACAGTTTTCATTATCAGGGCACGCTCATTGTTTTGGTATAAACCAGTATGCTTAGCTTCGATCATGAGTGCAGTCTGCATGTTGACCACACTTGCCTTAGGGTGGGACATCCAGTCTCCCAGAGTGGATGAGATTAATAAGACTGCTTTATATACATGAGAGTCTCCTGGAAAAATTTCATCACAGCAAGTGTCAAAACCCTACTCACAATGGCAACATCTTGGACATGCTAAACCAAATAAGAGTGCCGCCACGTGGCATGGAAGCTACTGCATGCCACTGAACTGCTTTTACCCTAAAAGCCCTGAGTGTGTTGTCTAGATTCTCACCTCTGCGTTAGGTGCTGCCACACAAGAGTTCTGACTACAAGTGGTTTCTATCTCCCCAGTAGTCATGTCCAGCCACAGTACCTCACTTTCTTCACCCTACAGACAGCGAGAGACACAGCCCTAGGCATGAAAGTGTTCTCCAAGGAATGTAGCGCTATGGCAATTTAAAGATGATAGAGCAGGCATTATTTAAATTTCAATTATTTTAATATAGTTATGATCAAAAGGCCAGAATATTATGGAGTGATTTTTGTTTCAATAGTTCCACAAAAGCAAAAGTAAATCCAAGAGCAGAAAGTAAATGTTATGAATGCAAAACAGAAAAAAATATATTAAAAGTATATATTTTTTATATAATTGGTTATTTGAAACTTATTTTCGTTTGCATTTTGACAAGTTTTTGGTTCCATTGTTTTTGTTTTTTTGGATTTTCCCAGTAAGGTCTTTTGCTTCTGGAATCTCTCTTTGCTTCTGCTTCGTTTTTTGCTTCTGACTTTTGGAACACATTTCACGTGTGGGCGGGTCTTAGATGAAGGCGTTCCTCTGCAATCTCCATTGGTCACTGATTCCGGACTGACACAGAGCTCTGAGACCGCCTCTGGGACCAAGCCACGCCCACCCCACCAGCTTCCCAGCTTTTTCAAACATGGCAGAACGCGGGGGTTCTGTTTCACAGTAGCATGTAAACTAAGTTTTACCATAAAAGTTTATACAAAGGTTATAATTAATTGCTAAATGGTCTGTAGATATTGCAAAAGTACACTGTGGGCTAACTTGTGGACTTGGTGCTTTTTAGGGCGTACTCACACTAGGCTCTGTGATCCGGGCCCGGGCACGGTTCGTTTGGCTAGTGTGAGCGCTCCAACGGTGCCCGGGCCCGCTTGAAGAGGTGGGCCAGGGCACGATTCGCGTAGACTCGGGCACGGTTCGCTTCTAGTGTGAGCACTATCCGTGCCCGGGCCCACTTGGTGCCTCGTCTGATTGGTTCATTTAGCTGGAACTCAAACATGACGTCAGGGATGCGACGCTCACGTTAAACAGTCATAGCGGCAAAGCGATTAGCAGACAATCGTTATGTTAAATTATCGATAAATCTGTGCTTGCATCGTGTTTCTGCACTCCCAAAACGACTTCAAAAATACAATAAAAAGAGAATCGTGAACTCCATATTGTTGTGCGAGCATTACTATTAAATACATGCACGCGCACACACACTTTGATATGCTATCAAGTACAGAGCCTATAGAATTCGTCAGCTGTGAAAGATTCTATAATTTTGTTATTCTTTTCTTCTGTTATTTCTTCCCTTTCCGATCTCGTATGCCACTGAGCCCCATTCTGATCCCCAATTTAAAGCGGTGTATCAATTAGCATAGTTGACAACTCTGTTGGAAACTCACACTATGTCACAGAAAGAGGTAGGAAAATTCCAACTGTTTATCTTCCTACAAAACAGAAACCTGTTCAAAACAATGATCAACAGGAGGTCGTCTTGGAATGTAAATATTAGAACTAAACTATATCCAAAGTATTAGAACTTGCAGCTACTAACATGAAAAGGGTGGACTTTGTTCCGCCTAAAATACATGCCGGTTTTCAAGCTGAAAGGTATGTTCATGTCACAAAAGACTATTAATTTCAAAGGATGTGGCAGCGAATTCAATAGGCAAAAACGAAAACGATGTTTCCAGATGAATTAATAATGTCGCAAATGATTTTTGAAGTTAACTCTTCACAGTGTCTTTTTTAAATGTTCAGATTACAACTCGGTTTTCTGTTTCTGATAACACTTATGACGCCACGCAAATACAATGAAAACAGAATGACGTCACAAAAGATTAAGGGAAAGGATATTTTGAGTGCACTTTGAAATGCGCTAACAAATGACTTTAACATACGCCTAGATAGCCCAGACACGTCACCGAGACGCAACATTAACATCAGAATGTCGCCCAAGCATCGCATTTGATTTCAGATGAGTGTCAGATTCATTGCCCATGGACGCTGGGTAAACGTTTTTGCACTAAGACAAAATAGCTTTGTAACGCATTAAGTTGTTTTTATGTGATAGGAGTAAATATGTGGTCAATTTGCCATAGTGCATAATGTTTCGACTGAAGAAGGAAAAACTGCTACTCACATGAAGAACAAGTCTTCAAACTGTTCGCAACAGTTATGTGGATTTAAAAAAAATCGCTCAACAGAAAATGGCCGTTGAGTCATATCAGCAATCATAAAATATAAAACAGGCAGATACATATTCAAAATGTGGTAATTTGACAAATATTCAAAACGCATCTAATGTTACTGATTAATTTAACTCCTACAAACTGTAAAACAAAATTGTGAAACTTATTTTCTATCTAATTAAATGTTCTTTAGCACAGGGGAAATAACTAGGTAGCTAACCTGGGTATACCTATGTATCGGTTAGCTAGGTTAGATAGGTGCCACCCAGTGATAGCAAACCGTTGTTTTATGAAATATGAACTTGGGTTCTTGGTAAGCATATGTGATTGTTCGTGTATTTATTTGCCTAGCCCGGCGCCCAGGGAGCAGTTGGGGTTAGGTGCCTTGCTCAAGGGCACCTCAGTCATGGCCTCAGGTCTGGGAATCGAACCCACGACCCTCCGGTCACAAGACCAGTTCCCTACCACTAGGCCATGACTGCCCCATATATACCATATAAACATGACAAAACCTTCTACAAACCTGGGACAGCAAACTGAAAATCTAAATTTGCACCATTCTCAAAACTTTTGGCAACAACTGACTCTTTGCACCATTCGACTATGTGGAATGATAGTAGGTTAAAGATGATATCATGTGAAAGGGGCAAATTGGATTTAAAATCCAGACAATTATCCTGTGGGCATACTTTAAAGGTCAATTATGGCAATTTTATACATTAAATTTATTAAATAAAGCAAGAGCCCTTTAGAGGTGCCAACTGGAATTGAACTGAGTTCTTTAGAGCAATCCTGACCAAAATCCTTTCAATTAATGATTTAACTTTGTAAATTTGTAAACTTTTGCTTCCATAAAGAATTCTTATTGCTTCTTTAGAGCACCCTTTCCAAAAAAGTAGATTTTTTGTTTCTTTCTTCCTTTTTTCTTACATCTGCTCAAAAGGTTCTTCCTGGATGCCTAACTGCTTTCTCTATGACCAAATTTCAAACATTTTATTATTACTACTGAGAGACTCCATCAAAGGTAAATGTAAGAAGGGAAAGCAGTTTTCCAGGAAAAAATGAATTGTACTGATTTGTCATTAATAACAGCATGAAACATCTGAAACACTTTTTAGAGTATACCTGAGTCATTACACAATCTTGCCATATTTTCTGCATTGGAGCAATAGAGCGTCTATTATAGAGGTGTTTTTAACCTGGTGGTAATTACACAGATCAATGTAAAAAAAACAATCCATATAATGAAACATTTTTCTTTACCAATGAAAGATTATTCCAAGAACCATACACCTATGCAAACAACAGTTTAAGAACCTGTCTTAAGATTAAGGAGTATTGATTTGTGTCAGCTGTGAAAGAGTAGTAAAGTCATCTTCAGGGTCAGAGGGACGTTAAGCTCATTAGCAGGGGGTGGGGCTGCAAGTCTCCATTATGGTATAAAATGGAATGGTCAAACATGACTGCTACGTGTGAGCTTTTGGGGAGAAGAACAATGGGTTTGTGCAAAGTGGGGCTTGGTGTGGTGCTGTTGCTTGTTGTGTTTGCTTTGGCTGATGCACAACTGCAAGGAGTGTTTAAATCTCAACTTCCAACTGGACTACGACCTCATCAGCAGCCACAAGCAATAAGGCAAGTGGTCGCTGGAGGGGCTTCTCAGGGGAGCCATGTTTCTAACCCCACCTGGCCTGCACAAGCCTCATTTAACCAGCAGTCTTGGAGTCCTGCGCAGGTACCTGTGCAGCAGCCTTCCAATGTTCAGTCCCAGCAAGTACTGCAGGGACCTGTGAAGCAGGTGGCCTGGCACTTCCCCAATGAACCTCAAATACCAGCAAGACAGCCACTAATGCAGTTTCAGATGAGCCCTCCTGTTCCTACTGCAAGTGTAGCAGCAGAGTGTGGTGAGACTGGCATACATGTGGAGGTCAAGAAGGACCTGTTTGGTACTGGTGAGCTGATAAATCCCTCTGAGATCACCCTGGGAAACTGTGCTGTCAGTGGGGAGGACCGTGCTGCTCAAGTCCTCATCTTCCAGTCAGCACTGCAGGCCTGCAACAGTACTACCAGTGTGAGTGTCTATGAAGTGAATTCTTCAGTGCTGCTTAAAACATGCAGGCAATAACACCACTTTCTTAACAGGTGACCCAGGATGAGCTGGTCTACGTCTTCTACGTCCGCTATGTTCCCCACAATTTTGCTCACACTCCTATTGTGAGAACTGTTGGTGCTGAGGTTCGCATTGAGTGTCACTATCCAAGGTATTGTACCCTACCAGATGTGCTGTTCAATTTTATTTGGAAGGCTCTGTTCAATCTGATGGCCATCAAATGCTTTGTAGGTTCCACAATGTAAGCAGCAATGCTCTGATGCCTGCCTGGATCCCATATGCTTCTACCCAAGTTGCTGAGGAACAGCTCGTCTTCTCCCTGAGGCTCATGACAGGTTTGTCCCATGGTTACACCAGACCTACTGATTAGCTGTGCCTGAACTGGACCTAATGAGGTTTCTTCTCCCAGATGACTGGACATCTGAAAGGCTCTCCAACCAGTACTTCCTGCATGATGTGATCAGTGTTGAGGCATCTGTAATTCAGTTCTACCACGTGCCCCTTCGTGTGTATCTGGACACCTGTGTGGCCACGGTGGTTCCTGATGTGAATGCAGTCCCTAGTTATGCCTTCATAGATAACCATGGGTGAGTGGCTTCCTTGTGGGCTTTGTGATGGCTGTAGAGATCAGCTAGTTGTGGTCTGACTGCACAAATGATTGCAGGTGCCTAATTGATGCCAAGCTCACGGGTTCCCAGTCCCACTTCCTGCCCCAAACTGAAGCAGACAAGCTGAGGTTTCAGTTGGAGGCATTCAAGTTTCAGCAGGACAACAGTGGTTTGGTATGTAACCATGTTTGGTAGGGGGCGAGTACAATGACTGACTTGCTGTCTGAACTAACCCCTGTCTCTCCAGCTCTACTTCACATGCTTTATGAAGGCAACTCCAGCTTCTTACGCTGCTGATCCTGAGCACAAAGCTTGTTCGTTCTCTAGCAACAGGTATGTGGCTGTGGTCCTGAAACCAGCAGGTTACTGGTGAGGCCTAGCTAGTAAGCTTGGGTATTCTGGCTTCACAGGTGGACTGCAGCATATGGTCCCGACCAGGTTTGCGGCTGTTGCGAGACCACCTGTAGCTCCCGGAAGGGCCGAGACTTGTCTGAGGACGGAGGTACGTGCATGCCATGCTGTGCCGGTACCTGATCCTTCTTGGAGAGGGTCTCTGTGTTGGACTAGAGGTGATGGGGATTTGCAAGCACACCCTAAAGCCCTTCCCCTTTTTTGCAGGTACACAGCTGGAAGGGGAAGTAATCCTTGGTCCCATCATGGTTGAGGAGAGTGCTTGATGGCCCCATGTCTTGATTGAAATAAACCAGTACTGTGACTACACAAGCTGTCCTGTCTTGCTTTGCAGTTGGGTTGAGCCTAGGCTAGGTCTACTTCAGCTGTGATGTAAACCATGGTCTTGACCTTTTTAGCTTGATGACCAATTCTGAGCTAGATTTAGATGTGTAAACGTTGTCTGCATATGGCTGCCTCTCAAAGACAAGGTGAAATTGTTGCACTTGCTCTCCTGCATGCAAGCTTTGATGGCAAAAGTCAAAGTGAGTAACAAGGTTGGTGGAAGCTGGGGGATGAAAAGGACCATTTCCTCATCTTGCAGATTTCATGAAGTTCAGATAGTGAAGTATGGCTCCAGAAAATGTCATTTGTTTTGAACCTTGAAGAATCTGTGAAATTGGAATGCATGTATACCTTATTTTTTAGTGGGACTATGATTGGTTTGTGCTGTTTACACAAAGCTTCCGTCTAGAAAGATTGGTCGGATCAATATCAAACATTGCTGTGCTGGAAAGTAATTGGTGCCGTCTAAGCTTTAGATTAAGCTACTCTGCACAAGGATCTGGGTTGGAAGGAAGAGGCTGTAGTGTATCTACATGGGTACGGTTTGTGTCTGCAGTCATGGCCTAGCGGTTAGGGAACTGGTCTTGTGACCGGAGGGTCGCAGGTTCAATTCCCAGACCTGAGGCCATGACTGAGGTGCCCCTGAGCAAGGCCCTAACCCTCAATTGCTCACTTGTATAAAAATGTAAGTCGCTCTGGATAAGGGCGTCTGCCAAATGCCGTAAATGTAAATGCAGTGGTTGACCATCAAAGCTGACAAAATACTAATGACCTGATTAACCAATGATTCACACAAATGGAAATACATGAATGTTTAGTAGAGTGGGAACAATATGGAAAAACACAAATTATCAGAAGTTTTCAGGCCTCATTCCTCTGCCTTGATAATCTTTTCAACAGGCAGGAGACCCAGCAGTTGGACAACCCGGAGACAAGATGCATGGTAATAAAAGCCTGAGTACTGAGCATGAGGAGAAAGAGATGGAAATAATATTTATGGGTAGGATCCACAATCTAGGATGTCCAGACTATGCAAATTGAGCCCTGTACACCTTGTCATCACTAGTGCTACAGGGCTCTTGACAATTTCTTTTGCATAGTCTGGAAGTCCCAAGTAGTCAGTGGGGCTCCCAGTCTTTAAATGATTTACCGTTAAATGCATTGAAGCACATGTTGGACTTCTCTGGGCCTATCAAAAGAGAAATACTAATATGGGCTAACTTGATATGATATGGGCTAACTTGTGGACTTGGTGCTTTTTAGGGCGTACTCACACTAGGCTCTGTGATCCGGGCACGGTCACAGTGCGAGCGCTCCAACCGTGCCCGAGCCCGCTTGAAGAGGTGGGCCAGGGCACGATTCGCATAGACTCGGGCACGGTTTGCTTCTAGTGTGAGTGCTATCCGTGCCCGGGCCCACTTGGTGCCTCGTCTGATTGGTTCATTTCGCTGGAACTCAAACATGACGTCAGGGATGCGACGCTCACGTTAAACAGTCATAGCGGCAAAGCGATTAGCAGACAATCGTTATGTTAAATTATCGATAAATCTGTGCTTGCAACGTGTTTCTGCACTCCCAAAACGACTTCAAAAATACAATAAAAAGAGAATCGTGAACTCCATATTGTTGTGCGAGCACGCTTTTTTTCCCCAAATAGTCACGTTGTGATGCAAGTGTGCTCGGGCCGGCTTCATAAAGCCAGCGTGAGTGCAGGCCAGAGGGGGAGTGGGGAGGGGGGATAACCGGGCCCCAGCACGGAACGAGCCAACCGTGCTTAGTGTGAGTACGCCCTTAGAGTCTTGACATTTTGGGTTTCAACATCTACAAAGCTCTGCAGTTTATTAATTTATTTTTTCCATCTCGAGTACATCTTTTTCATTGAATCTACAATATCTGTTGCTCTACACAGTAAAATGTATTGTATACTGTAGGGGCTCACATCTGTTTTAGACCATGTCACACTTGTGTTCCATCAAAAAACTTTCCAACTGCGAGCAATTTATTCAGCATTACTATTAAATACATGCACGCGCACACACACTTTGATATGCTATCAAGTACAGAGCCTATAGAATTCTTCAGCTGTGAAAGATTCTATAATTTTGTTATTCTTTTCTTCTGTTATTTCTTCCCTTTCCGATCTCGTATGCCACTGAGCCCCATTCTGATCCCCAACGGCTGCATATCACAATTTAAAGCGGTGTATCAATTAGCATAGTTGACAACTCTGTTGGAAACTCACACTATGTCACAGAAAGAGGTAGGAAAATTCCAACTGTTTATCTTCCTACAAAACAGAAACCTGTTCAAAACAATGATCAACAGGAGGTCGTCTTGGAATGTAAATATTAGAACTAAACTATATCCAAAGTATTAGAACTTGCAGCTACTAACATGAAAATGGTGGACTTTGTTCCGCCTAAAATACATGCCGGTTTTCAAGCTGAAAGGTATGTTCATGTCACAAAAGACTATTAATTTCAAAGGATGTGGCAGCGAATTCAATAGGCAAATATAGCCGCAAGCGGCGATTGGCGGGTTCACACACAAATAGGCATATTTTGGCCTCAATAGGCAAAAGGAAGCCCAAAAGGTCCTTTAGACCTAAAAGTGAAAAGAAGCTGTTTGGGTTTGGCCAGTGTGTGCTCTACAGATAGTGTGTGATGACATCTGCGTGTGTCAGAAAGGGAGACACAGAAATAGCACATCTGGCTAGGGCTGCATCTATGTGAACAATATAGGAAGGCCTGCATGTGTCTATACATGATTGGGCCTGTATATTACAGACAGAGAGAGATTGAGGGTGCCAGAGACTATGCTTTGTTAATTCACTCCTTGCACACCTTGCACGCCTAACATGACTGCCCGTGTATTCAAAGTATGAATGTAGTCTGCAAAGCCTGGCATTACATGACTGACATGACTGGCATGACTGACATAACTGATATGACTGGCATGACTGAAATGACATCACTGGCATGATGAACAAAAGTAATATGACTGATATGACTGACATAACTGGAATGAGTGACATGACTGGCATGACTGTAATGACATGACTGATATGACTGACATGACTTATGTCTGACATGACTGGACTGACATGACTGATATGACTGGACTGAAATGACTGACATGACTGGACTGACATGACTGTTATGACTGGACAGATATGCATACAAACTATACATACATTTAGGTAGAAGTGTGTGTGTGTGTGTGTGTGTGGTAGTGTATGTACTGAAACTATGACAACATATACTAATACATACATACATAAGTATACATAGGAACTATACATACATATAGGTATAAAGGTGTGTGTGTCTGTGTGTTTGTGTGAGAGAGAGACAAAAAAGAAGCCAAATATCAGTTTGTATAAGCATGTGTTAGTCACTGAGATATGGGTGGGTATGGCTAGGGAAGTGTCATTGTGAATGCTATAGGAAGGCCTGCTTGCGCCTGTATGTGTGTGTGCCTGGTTAATAGACACAGAGAGATCTAGGTAGCCAGAGCAATGTTTACTTAGGGCACAGAGATGGGAGGGGGAATGTGGGTGAGAGTGTGAGAGAGACTGTGAGTGTGAGTTTCAGCTTGCGTGCGTGTGAGAAGGAGAAGGTGACAGAGGGACTTTACATGCATTTTTATGCATTGTATATAATACTGCACTGTAGAGCCATACGATAACCGATTTAGATGAAACTTGACAAATTTGTTCAGGATGGGATTCTGAATGGGCTTGTGCATTTTTGTCAGAATTGGGTAAAATATGAAAGAGCTTTAAGAATATGAATATTATATGTATCGATGCTGTCCATTAAAAAAATATTTAGCAGGTATAAGTGTCCTCAAATCCAAAATCTTTGGATTGTTTTTTGATTTTACACTCTGTAGAGTATTATAAGACTTTGCTTGACATGATAGTATGAAAATCCTAGGAGGAGTATGAAAAGTGATGATTTCAAACTATTATTAACTGTAAATAAACTGTGCATTTTTTAATAGGACATGTAATGGGAAAGTTGCTCGCACTACTGCAAGGAATCAAAAGAGTCCAATTGCATGTTCCCAAGTGGAATTACGTAGCGGATACACTTGCTTTTTTTGCAATAGCGCCCCCCAGTGGCCAATCGACACCCGGCTGGATTATGTCATAGGGGGCGTGCACTTGTCCACACCCAAGAAGTTTCGTGCAGATCGACCAATTGTAAGCCTGTCAAACGCGTGCCGATCACTGATTGGCCGATTACGTCAGCCATTTTGGAAGTATGGCATGTCTGCTTTAGGACCTGGTTTCCAGAGGCCCATAGATGATGTCTGCCAAGTTTCATGTGGATCGGCCAATCTGAGTGCATGGGGCAAATTTTTGCATGTTATAGCGCCCCCTAGCAGGTGAGGTATGGCAACCTCTGCGAGCTGCCCCAGACCCTCACAGGGAAGCTGTCTGTGAAGTGCCATCTCATTACATGCAAGTTTTCTTAAGTTAGAGCTCCATATGCGCAAAATTTACTATTGAATTTACGCCCCCTCATTTGATTGGCTTATACTGACTAGGTAGTGAAGAAATTAGCATTTTTGTTGGATACGTTTTAAAGTTCAGACTCTTCTGAACGTTTTTGTAGAGGCGCTTCGTTTCTTTCACCAGTTTCTTGTGCCACCTTTGCCTCTGAGCAACAACCAGTATTGAAAGACGCGAGTGAGATAGAATCCTCTTTAAATGTTTACTTATAAACATCAGACATTACATTGAACTCAACATGACTCGGTCCAAAAACTGTGTTGCTTCCAAAAACTCCAACTGACGTCTGTCCGTCCTAACTTAAGCAGGAAACAAAAAGGGTTACTGACGGAAGCTGAAAGTACAGAAATTTCTTCAAACTTATACATTACTAATTTCTGTTTTCATTTTAGAGAATGCAACAATTATGGATTATTATTATTAATTATCTTCATCATATTTTAACCTCTTTAACTAAATTATTTTATACAATAAATTAACCCTTAACTGGCTCTTACATTACCCGGCCCCTAATTGGTTAGGCAGGAGGACTAAGCTATTACAAACTTAAACATTAAGAGCCTACTACCTATACTTCAAATGTTCATGAAGACCAACTTGTCTTCCTTTGTTAGTCGTCTACATCACTTCTTTCAACAGACACAGTTTATTTACAGGCCTTTCCAAAGTGTTGGTCCTTGTCTTCAATTTCACTCTCCGCACCATTCCACTGGAGTCTGGCATTGTTTCAACTACCTTCCCCATGACCCAGGAGTTGCGAGGGGAAGAACTATCCACTAATAGCACGACATCTCCCATCATGAAGTTTCTTCTAGGTTTCAGCCATTTCTGGCGCTCCTGAAGAAGGGGTAGGTATTCTCGTGTCCATCTAGACCAGAATAAATCTGCAAGATATTGGACTTGCTTCCATCTTCTTCTTGCATACATGTCATCTTTGCAGAAGGTGCCTGGAGGCATGATTGGCTGGGACTTCAGAAGCAATAAGTGATTGGGGGTTAAAGGCTCGATGTCGTTTGCATCATCCGAGACACTCGTCAGTGGCCTTCCATTGATGATGCTTTCGACTTCACACATTATTGTATGAAGACAGTCATCGTTCATTGCTTGCTCCTTCACCAGGGAATTAAGGATCCTTCGCGCACTGCGGATTTGTCTTTCCCAAACCCCGCCTTGATGGGAGGCGGCTGGGCTGTTGAATATCCACTTTATTCCCTTTGGATGAAAGGCTCTTTCAATTTTGTCATTATCCAACTGTTGAATGGCTCCCCTTAACTCTCTTTCAGCTGCCACAAAATTTGTCCCATTGTCTGACCTCAGGGTGTTGACTTGACCCCTCCTACATACAAACCGGCGTATTGCATTAATGCAGGAGTCCGTGTCAAGGCTGTCAGCAACTTCAATGTGCACGGCTCGGAGAGAGAGACAAGTGAACATCACCCCGTATCTCTTAACAGTACTCCGTCCCCGTTTAACTTCAAACGGGCCAAAGTAATCAACGCCGGTGTTCGTGAAAAGTGGTTGGTCCGGGAGGAGGCGATCTTCGGGTAAGTCCGCCATCATTTGCTCACCAGCCTTTCCCGTCATCCTACGGCAGACTGTGCATTTGTTAATGATCTTCCTGATTGCGTTATTGGCTTGTGGAATCCAATATCTGCATCTCAGTTGTGCCAACACATAACTGCGTCCACAGTGTCCTGTTCTTTGATGTATGTCTCTCAAGATCAAGGTGGCAACTTTGCTGTGTTTAGAAAGAATTGCTGGATGTTTAGCATTTTCTGGCATAGCGGACTTGTTAAGTCTTCCGCCAACCCTCAAGGTGCCATCTTGGAGAGTCGGATCCAGTCTAAACAGCGCACTACTGCGACTGAGATTGTTGCCTTTCTGCAGAACTTTGATTTCCTCTCCAAAATGCTGTCTTTGGCTGAACCGTATTATTTCCGCTTCAGCTGTGTCCAAGTCCTCCAAGGTAAGCGATTTATTTCCTGATGTAGCTTTAAATTTCTTCATATGCCGTTCTAGCTCTAATCGTCGCTTTCCAGTGTCTTTTTCAGTTTGATCGATTGCTCTTGATGCCTCTTTACTTTCTTCCTTCCATTTCCACAGAGCATCCTTTATTTTTACAATCCAAGCCACTGATCGTTTAAGCTTATTCCAATCTGAATAATAGCCGATCAGCTGGCTCATTGGTTCTGTACTTTCTTCTACTTTGACTGTATTAACAGTGACTGAGTTCTTGACCTCTGGGTCTTCGTCCAGGCTTTCCTTCCACAGCACAGGCTGTTCCGGCCAATCATTCTCGTTCGGCAGAAACTTTGGTCCACTCATCCACGTTCCTCCTTGCACCAAGCTTTTCGCTTTCAGGCCTCTGCTGGCTTGATCTGCAGGATTTTCGTCTGTTCTGACGTACTTCCATTGAGATTGCTTGGTTGCTTCTCGGATCAAGGAAATTCTGTTCGCAACAAACGTTTTGAAACGAGCAGCTTCACTGAAGACGTATCTGAGCACCGTTGTGCTGTCTGTCCAGAAGACAGATTGTTGCAGTGGAACTTGAAGTTCTTGATGTAACATCTTGTCGACCTTCACCGCGATAACTGCTGCTGTCAGCTCAAGTCTAGGGATCGTGACACGTTTGAGAGGAGCCACTCTTGATTTCCCCATAAGGAAAGCACAGTGTTTCTCGCCTTGCTCATTTTCTAGCAGTAGATAAGACACAGTGCCATATGCATACTCTGAGGCATCTGAAAAATGATGCAACTGCGCCGCAGTAGAGCATCCAAACTTGGTGGGTTTTAAGCACCTACTCACGTGGAAGTTGGTGAGGTGAGTAACATCTTTCACCCATCTCCTCCAATCTTCAGCATGCCTTTCACCAATGTTCTCATCCCAACCAAGTTGTTCTTTACAGAGCTCTTTCAACAAAAGTTTAGCAGGCAAGATGACTGGGGCCAAAAACCCAAGGGGGTCATAGATGGAATTAATGACTGACAATATGCCTCTTCTTGTCATCGGTTTGTCTTGCAGTTTCATGCTGTATGTGAAAGTATCCATTTCTGTGTCCCACTGAACACCGAGTGTTCTCTCCACTGGCAGAGCGTCGTGTCGTAAGTCCAGGTCTTTCATTTTACTGGCTCTGTGTTCCTCAGGGATTGACAGTAACACCTTTCTGCTATTGCTCATCCACTTTGTTAAGGTGAACCCTCCACTGTTGCACAAGGCTCTAAGATCATTGACTAAGGTAATTGCGTCTTCATCTGTAGCTACGCTTTTCAGACAATCATCCACGTAGAAATTATTCAGGACTGTCTGAACCGCACATGGAGAAGTAACACTTCTGTGATCCTCTGCTGTTCTTCTGAGTGCGTAAGAAGCTACACTTGGTGAAGAGTTGGCTCCGAAGAGGTGCACGGTCATCCGGAACTCCGCCATGGGCTCATCCAACCTGCCGTTGGGCCACCAAAGAAAACGAAGTAGATCCGCATCATGTTCCGGCACCCTAACTTGGTAGAACATTGACTCAATGTCTGCCATTACTGCCACTGACTCCTCACGAAATCTCAGAAGAACTCCGACTAATGTGCTGGTCAAGTCAGGCCCCTGGAGCAGTTCGCTATTTAGACACCTACCCTGGAATGAGGACGTGCAGTCAAATACCACCCGCAACTTCTGTTTTTTTGGGTGATAGACGCCATGGTGTGGTATATAAAACACCCTTTTGTCATCTCTGTTCAGTTGGTGTGTAGGAACCTGGACAGCATAGCCCTTACCAATGATGGTTTCCATGAATCCCTTGTAGTCTTCAAAGAATTCAGCATTCCTCTTAAACTTCCTAAGCAAAAACGCTATACGTTGTTCCGCCACACAACGGTTATTAGGCATTTGGAGCTTCTCATTCCTGAATGGCAATCCAATGATATAATGTCCATTCTCTAAAATTGACGTCTTCTCCACACACCGCATAAATATTTTGTCTTCTTGAGACATCTCTTTCTTGTCGTCATAGCTGCGCTCTGGAAAATCAGCATTATACTGTTGGACCAATAACCTCTCAATCTCCATCAAAGAGATTTTGTTGACTGAGAAAGGTCGCGGTTCATTCTCTGTTTCATTCAGGTCTTTCCTTATAGGCCCGTTCACAACCCAGCCAATGGCCGTCTTCACAGCATAGGGACCTCCAGCCTGACCATTAATGATGCGCCAGGGTTCTAATGCTCTTGAACAATTTGCTCCAATAAGTAGTCCCACTTCAGCATCTATCTCTGGCAAGCTCACTTCGTGGAGGTATGGCCACTTCTGAACATCCTTCTGTTTGGGTATATTCCCGGCATGAACAGGTATGCTGCTGTGAGTAAACACCTTGGGTAACTCAATGAACATGTTGCTTTCCAACCCACACACTTCCAGGTCAGATATCACAAAACTGTTCACGAGCTTTCGTTCACCTGGTTCATCTTGGCCCATGGTGCTTAGAAGTATTCTTGTGGGCTTCCCTTTCACGTTCAATTTCCTTTGCAGGTCTTCCGTGCAGAAGGTTGCTGTGCTTCCCGGGTCCAGAAAAGCATACGTTTTTATATGTTTGTCGCTATTCTTTGACTTGATTTTTATTGGTACTATTGACAGCACACAATCAGCTTCTCCGGCCCCCGTAAGGCCACAGGACTCTTGTGAGATGGGAGCTTCTGCGCAGGGCACCTCTTTAATTTGAGCACCATCTTTCTTTACTGGGACAGAGACAGAACCTTCATCCTTAACTTTGTGCAGAATATCAGGGTGCTTTAATGCACATTCCTTGCACTCTAATTTTCTTTTGCAGAATGTGCTGAGATGGCCAGGAACCAAGCATCCAAAACATAGGCCCTTTGGTTTCAGAAAGTCTAGTCGTTCTTTATGTGGCCGACCTTTGATCATACTGCATGAAGCAAGGGTGTGAGACTGCTGGCAGTACAAACATGGTTTATCAAAGGCATTCACTGTTGTACTCGTGTTAGCAGGCTTGATATGTATTTTTTGGGACACTTTGCTTTCAGCAGCAACATTAGTTGCGAAGCTGCTTCCACGCACCTCTTTCCTTGCTGGCCTGTTTTCCCTTTGGTCCATCTTTCCAGGCGCGGTTGTGCGGCTGTCTGAGATATTACCGAAGAGGGGGTCCATAGCTATCTTAGCTTGGCGATCTACGAAGTTCACCAAATCAGCAAACCTTGCTCTCCTTCCTCTTCGCTCTTTAAGTTCGAAAGCTTCAGCACGCCAACGTTCTTTCATTTTGTACGGCAGTTTGGATATTACTGTCCGTAGATTGGTTGGATTGTCCATCTCTTCTAAAAATTCAATGTCCTCCATAGTGTTACAACATCCAATCAAAAACATTGCGTAGGCATTCAACGCTGTCCTGTCGTCCGACTTCACTTGTGGCCATTTGAGCGCTTTATCAATGTATGCACTGGCTATGCGAAGCTCATCCCCATAATGCTTATGAAGTAGCTGTTTTGCCTCGTGATAGCCTTTGCTAGGTGTCATGTGAACGCAGCTGCGTACCAGTTCTTGAGGTTCGCCATCTGTGTACTGTTCCAAGAAGTATAACTTATCCTGATCGTTGTCAGTCTTCTGCTCAATTGCATGCTCAAATGCCCTTATGAAGGATTTGTACTGGAGCGCGTCACCCTTGAACACAGGAATGTCCTTTTTCGGTAGCTGTGAAAGCTGTTGTTGTTTTACAAGTAGCTCGGTAATTACATTCTATTTTTGTATGACTGTAAAGATGTCATCACCTCTGCTCGTTTGAGCTCTAGGACTCTGATTGGAAGCTGGCTGTGGCTGCTGTGGTATTCTGGAGTGCTGCACTTGCGTTGGTACATGAACATTCACATGAGCTTGCTGCTGTAGCATCATGGCATCTCTTTCCTTATTCATTTTCCCGCTTAGTGATTTCCACGCTGACGAATGGCAACTGGAACCATCTTCGGACCTCTCATATTCTCTAAGCACTTTTAATTTTGCTTGGCTTTCAGCTAATGCAGTCTCCAGCTCTAGCTCTTCCTTTTCAGCTTTAATTCTAGCTGCTTCGAATTCAAGCTCCTGTCTTTTCCTTAACGCTGCTGCACGTTCCAGCAGAGCTGCGTGTTCTGCTTCTTGTCTAGCACGTGTGGACGATACACATGATGTTCCACTTACACGAGACCCACGCAGGTGATCCTTTACAGCTCTGCAGACCCTTACCTGTGAAACACTGTCACTCGGTAGAATGGCATCTTGTTGTTCATCTATCACATGCTGCTCTTCCAGTTGCATGCTTTCCTTCATTGTGTATTCATGCTCATCTGCAATCCATCTTTTAGTTATTTTCATAAAGTCTTTGATAACTTCCATTTTTGGTACAAACCAATTATCCTGGTCAAGCATTTTTTCATCTTCAGACAACAGATTGCCAACTTCGTTGTTGAGACTATTGAACTCATTTAGAGATTGTGCAAATTCACTTTCCATCATATCTTTAACATTTTCTAAATTTTTTGCACTCATCAGTGCCTCTATCTCTTTCATTCGGCTAGTTAGAGTTCCCAAAGTTCGTCTCCTCAATGCTATGAACCTTTGTAATCTTTCCTCTATACCCTTCTCAGTTAGCTTGCGTGGTCTTCCCTGCTCCACTCTGTCTTTGCCACGTCCGTTTTTATTTTCATCGGCCATCTTACAATTCGTGGAGCTAATGCTCACGTTGCGCGCACAAGGGTTTTAAAACACTTCTCAGTTGTCTTTCTTAACGAGCCGAGTGCACACAACCTTTCCAAATCGCAAAACTCCACCTTGACCGAATCCAATCCTGTTATTCACGAGCGTTCTTACAGGGAAGAGATCCAACGCGCTAGCTCTTTTAACTTTGGTTAGCCCCCTTTTGTTTTTGTTTTTTTTTTTTTTTTTTTTTTTTTCGTTTTCGTCCGAACTCGTGGACCATCTTAGAATCCATACAACGTACTTTCTTCACAAAGCTTAGAGGTAAAGAGGAATTTTCGATACCTTTTCCTGGAGAATGCTTCAGAGGATAACCCGTTTCACGGATTCTCTGGGCGAGCTCCGAACTGCGCTATCCAGGTTAATTCAGCGAGGCTACGAGTTAGCTAGTTTTTGGACTAATGTAGAGGCGCTTCGTTTCTTTCACCAGTTTCTTGTGCCACCTTTGCCTCTGAGCAACAACCAGTATTGAAAGACGCGAGTGAGATAGAATCCTCTTTAAATGTTTACTTATAAACATCAGACATTACATTGAACTCAACATGACTCGGTCCAAAAACTGTGTTGCTTCCAAAAACTCCAACTGACGTCTGTCCGTCCTAACTTAAGCAGGAAACAAAAAGGGTTACTGACGGAAGCTGAAAGTACAGAAATTTCTTCAAACTTATACATTACTAATTTCTGTTTTCATTTTAGAGAATGCAACAATTATGGATTATTATTATTAATTATCTTCATCATATTTTAACCTCTTTAACTAAATTATTTTATACAATAAATTAACCCTTAACTGGCTCTTACAGTTTTGATACCACATATGTGCATGTATGTGAAAAATCCAGGGACTAGTTCGCGCTCAAAGATGTGTGTGATTTTGCACATTATGCAAATTAACTCGAAATCTAAGTGGGCGGAGCTTAATGGTTGTATATTATTTGTCCTATTGAATTTAGTCAAGGAATGTATAGGAACTGGAATTTTGGTTCTAGGACCTACGGTGTAGGAGATATGGACAAAAAGTCAATATGGTCCGCTATAGCGCCACCATCAGGCCAATTTGGCTCCCTGTATGGGAATCTGGTCCTTGGAGGTAACTGAACCTTTTTGCCAAGTTTGGGGTTTCTAGGCATTACGGTCTAGGCTGCACAATACGTTTTAGGTCAAAAAATGGGACAAAGAATAATAATAAGAAAGAAAAATCCTAACAATTACAATAGGGTTCCCACACTATGTGTGTGTGAACCCTAAAAACGAAAACGATGTTTCCAGATGAATTAATAATGTCGCAAATGATTTTTGAAGTTAACTCTTCACAGTGTCTTTTTAAAATGGTCAGATTACAACTCTGTTTTCTGTTTCTGATAACACTTATGACGCCACGCAAATACAATGAAAACAGAATGATGTCACAAAAGATTAAGGGAAAGGATATTTTGAGTGCACTTTGAAATGCGCTAACAAATGACTTTAACAGACGCCTAGATAGCCCAGACACGTCACCGAGACGCAACATTAACATCAGAATGTCGCCCAAGCATCGCATTTGATTTCAGATGAGTGTCAGATTCATTGCCCATGGACGCTGGGTAAACGTTTTTGCACTAAGACAAAATAGCTTTGTAACGCATTAAGTTGTTTTTATGTGATAGGAGTAAATATGTGGTCAATCTGCCATAGTGCATAATGTTTCGACTGAAGAAGGAAAAACTGCTACTCACATGAAGAACAAGTCTTCAAACTGTTCGCAACAGTTATGTGGATTTTTAAAAAATCGCTCAACAGAAAATGGCCGTTGAGTCATATCAGCAATCATAAAATATAAAACAGGCAGATACATATTCAAAATGTGGTAATTTGACAAATATTCAAAACGCATCTAATGTTACTGATTGACACTGACGTGTGTTACTGATCACACGTGCCCAGAGCGGTGGGCAGCCCTAGCCCGGTGCCCAGGGAGCAGTTGGGGTTAGGTGCCTTGCTCAAGGGCACCTCAGTCATGGCCTCAGGTCTGGGAATCGAACCCACGACCCTCCGGTCACAAGACCAGTTCCCTACCACTAGGCCATGACTGCCCCATATATACCATGACAAAACCTTCTACAAACCTGGGACAGCAAACTGAAAATCTAAATTTGCACCATTCTCAAAACTTTTGGCAACAACTGACTCTTTGCACCATTCGACTATGTGGAATGATAGTAGGTTAAAGATGATATCATGTGAAAGGGGCAAATTGGATTTAAAATCCAGACAATTATCCTGTGGGCATACTTTAAAGGTCAATTATGGCAATTTTATACATTAAATTTATTAAATAAAGCAAGAGCCCTTTAGAGGTGCCAACTGGAATTGAACTGAGTTCTTTAGAGCAATCCTGACCAAAATCCTTTCAATTAATGATTTAACTTTGTAAATTTGTAAACTTTTGCTTCCATAAAGAATTCTTATTGCTTCTTTAGAGCACCCTTTCCAAAAAAGTAGATTTTTTGTTTCTTTCTTTCTTTTTTCTTACATCTGCTCAAAAGGTTCTTCCTGGATGCCTAACTGCTTTCTCTATGACCAAATTTCAAACATTTTATTATTACTACTGAGAGACTCCATCAAAGGTAAATGTAAGAAGGGAAAGCAGTTTTCCAGGAAAAAATGAATTGTACTGATTTGTCATTAATAACAGCATGAAACATCTGAAACACTTTTTAGAGTATACCTGAGTCATTACACAATCTTGCCATATTTTCTGCATTGGAGCAATAGAGCGTCTATTATAGAGGTGTTTTTAACCTGGTGGTAATTACACAGATCAATGTAAAAAAACAATCCATATAATGAAACATTTTTCTTTACCAATGAAAGATTATTCCAAGAACCATACACCTATGCAAACAACAGTTTAAGAACCTGTCTTAAGATTAAGGAGTATTGATTTGTGTCAGCTGTGAAAGAGTAGTAAAGTCATCTTCAGGGTCAGAGGGACGTTAAGCTCATTAGCAGGGGGTGGGGCTGCAAGTCTCCATTATGGTATAAAATGGAATGGTCAAACATGACTGCTACGTGTGAGCTTTTGGGGAGAAGAACAATGGGTTTGTGCAAAGTGGGGCTTGGTGTGGTGCTGTTGCTTGTTGTGTTTGCTTTGGCTGATGCACAACTGCAAGGAGTGTTTAAATCTCAACTTCCAACTGGACTACGACCTCATCAGCAGCCACAAGCAATAAGGCAAGTGGTCGCTGGAGGGGCTTCTCAGGGGAGCCATGTTTCTAACCCCACCTGGCCTGCACAAGCCTCATTTAACCAGCAGTCTTGGAGTCCTGCGCAGGTACCTGTGCAGCAGCCTTCCAATGTTCAGTCCCAGCAAGTACTGCAGGGACCTGTGAAGCAGGTGGCCTGGCACTTCCCCAATGAACCTCAAATACCAGCAAGACAGCCACTAATGCAGTTTCAGATGAGCCCTCCTGTTCCTACTGCAAGTGTAGCAGCAGAGTGTGGTGAGACTGGCATACATGTGGAGGTCAAGAAGGACCTGTTTGGTACTGGTGAGCTGATAAATCCCTCTGAGATCACCCTGGGAAACTGTGCTGTCAGTGGGGAGGACCGTGCTGCTCAAGTCCTCATCTTCCAGTCAGCACTGCAGGCCTGCAACAGTACTACCAGTGTGAGTGTCTATGAAGTGAATTCTTCAGTGCTGCTTAAAACATGCAGGCAATAACACCACTTTCTTAACAGGTGACCCAGGATGAGCTGGTCTACGTCTTCTACGTCCGCTATGTTCCCCACAATTTTGCTCACACTCCTATTGTGAGAACTGTTGGTGCTGAGGTTCGCATTGAGTGTCACTATCCAAGGTATTGTACCCTACCAGATGTGCTGTTCAATTTTATTTGGAAGGCTCTGTTCAATCTGATGGCCATCAAATGCTTTGTAGGTTCCACAATGTAAGCAGCAATGCTCTGATGCCTGCCTGGATCCCATATGCTTCTACCCAAGTTGCTGAGGAACAGCTCGTCTTCTCCCTGAGGCTCATGACAGGTTTGTCCCATGGTTACACCAGACCTACTGATTAGCTGTGCCTGAACTGGACCTAATGAGGTTTCTTCTCCCAGATGACTGGACATCTGAAAGGCTCTCCAACCAGTACTTCCTGCATGATGTGATCAGTGTTGAGGCATCTGTAATTCAGTTCTACCACGTGCCCCTTCGTGTGTATCTGGACACCTGTGTGGCCACGGTGGTTCCTGATGTGAATGCAGTCCCTAGTTATGCCTTCATAGATAACCATGGGTGAGTGGCTTCCTTGTGGGCTTTGTGATGGCTGTAGAGATCAGCTAGTTGTGGTCTGACTGCACAAATGATTGCAGGTGCCTAATTGATGCCAAGCTCACGGGTTCCCAGTCCCACTTCCTGCCCCAAACTGAAGCAGACAAGCTGAGGTTTCAGTTGGAGGCATTCAAGTTTCAGCAGGACAACAGTGGTTTGGTATGTAACCATGTTTGGTAGGGGGCGAGTACAATGACTGACTTGCTGTCTGAACTAACCCCTGTCTCTCCAGCTCTACTTCACATGCTTTATGAAGGCAACTCCAGCTTCTTACGCTGCTGATCCTGAGCACAAAGCTTGTTCGTTCTCTAGCAACAGGTATGTGGCTGTGGTCCTGAAACCAGCAGGTTACTGGTGAGGCCTAGCTAGTAAGCTTGGGTATTCTGGCTTCACAGGTGGACTGCAGCATATGGTCCCGACCAGGTTTGCGGCTGTTGCGAGACCACCTGTAGCTCCCGGAAGGGCCGAGACTTGTCTGAGGACGGAGGTACGTGCATGCCATGCTGTGCCGGTACCTGATCCTTCTTGGAGAGGGTCTCTGTGTTGGACTAGAGGTGATGGGGATTTGCAAGCACACCCTAAAGCCCTTCCCCTTTTTTGCAGGTACACAGCTGGAAGGGGAAGTAATCCTTGGTCCCATCATGGTTGAGGAGAGTGCTTGATGGCCCCATGTCTTGATTGAAATAAACCAGTACTGTGACTACACAAGCTGTCCTGTCTTGCTTTGCAGTTGGGTTGAGCCTAGGCTAGGTCTACTTCAGCTGTGATGTAAACCATGGTCTTGACCTTTTTAGCTTGATGACCAATTCTGAGCTAGATTTAGATGTGTAAACGTTGTCTGCATATGGCTGCCTCTCAAAGACAAGGTGAAATTGTTGCACTTGCTCTCCTGCATGCAAGCTTTGATGGCAAAAGTCAAAGTGAGTAACAAGGTTGGTGGAAGCTGGGGGATGAAAAGGACCATTTCCTCATCTTGCAGATTTCATGAAGTTCAGATAGTGAAGTATGGCTCCAGAAAATGTCATTTGTTTTGAACCTTGAAGAATCTGTGAAATTGGAATGCATGTATACCTTATTTTTTAGTGGGACTATGATTGGTTTGTGCTGTTTACACAAAGCTTCCGTCTAGAAAGATTGGTCGGATCAATATCAAACATTGCTGTGCTGGAAAGTAATTGGTGCCGTCTAAGCTTTAGATTAAGCTACTCTGCACAAGGATCTGGGTTGGAAGGAAGAGGCTGTAGTGTATCTACATGGGTACGGTTTGTGTCTGCAGTCATGGCCTAGCGGTTAGGGAACTGGTCTTGTGACCGGAGGGTCGCAGGTTCGATTCCCAGACCTGAGGCCATGACTGAGGTGCCCCTGAGCAAGGCCCTAACCCTCAATTGCTCACTTGTATAAAAATGTAAGTCGCTCTGGATAAGGGCGTCTGCCAAATGCCGTAAATGTAAATGCAGTGGTTGACCATCAAAGCTGACAAAATACTAATGACCTGATTAACCAATGATTCACACAAATGGAAATACATGAATGTTTAGTAGAGTGGGAACAGTATGGAAAAACACAAATTATCAGAAGTTTTCAGGCCTCATTCCTCTGCCTTGATAATCTTTTCAACAGGCAGGAGACCCAGCAGTTGGACAACCCGGAGACAAGATGCATGGTAATAAAAGCCTGAGTACTGAGCATGAGGAGAAAGAGATGGAAATAATATTTATGGGTAGGATCCACAATCTAGGATGTCCAGACTATGCAAATTGAGCCCTGTACACCTTGTCATCACTAGTGCTACAGGGCTCTTGACAATTTCTTTTGCATAGTCTGGAAGTCCCAAGTAGTCAGTGGGGCTCCCAGTCTTTAAATGATTTACCGTTAAATGCATTGAAGCACATGTTGGACTTCTCTGGGCCTATCAAAAGAGAAATACTAATATGGGCTAACTTGTGGACTTGGTGCTTTTTAGGGCGTACTCACACTAGGCTCTGTGATCCGGGCACGGTTCGTTTGGCTAGTGCGAGCGCTCCAACCGTGCCCGAGCCCGCTTGAAGAGGTGGGCCAGGGCACGATTCGCGTAGACTCGGTGCCTCGTCTGATTGGTTCATTTCGCAGGAACTCAAACATGACGTCAGGGATGCGACGCTCACGTTAAACAGTCATAGCGGCAAAGCGATTAGCAGACAATCGTTATGTTAAATTATCGATAAATCTGTGCTTGCAACGTGTTTCTGCACTCCCAAAACGACTTCAAAAATACAATAAAAAGAGAATCGTGAACTCCATATTGTTGTGCGAGCGCGCTTTTTTTTTCCCAAATAGTCACGTTGTGATGACGCAAGTGTGCTCGGGCCGGCTTCATAAAGCCAGCGTGAGTGCAGGCCAGAGGGGGAGTGGGGAGGGGGGATAACCGGGCCCCAGCACGGAACGAGCCAACCGTGCTTAGTGTGAGTACACCCTTAGAGTCTTGACATTTTGGGTTTCAACATCTACAAAGCTCTGCAGTTTATTAATTTATTTTTTCCATCTCGAGTACATCTTTTTCATTGAATCTACAATATCTGTTGCTCTACACAGTAAAATGTATTGTATACTGTAGGGGCTCACATCTGTTTTAGACCATGTCACACTTGTGTTCCATCAAAAAACTTTCCAACTGCGAGCAATTTATTCAGCATTACTATTAAATACATGCACGCGCACACACACTTTGATATGCTATCAAGTACAGAGCCTATAGAATTCTTCAGCTGTGAAAGATTCTATAATTTTGTTATTCTTTTCTTCTGTTATTTCTTCCCTTTCCGATCTTGTATGCCACTGAGCCCCATTCTGATCCCCAACGGCTGCATATCACAATTTAAAGCGGTGTATCAATTAGCATAGTTGACAACTCTGTTGGAAACTCACACTATGTCACAGAAAGAGGTAGGAAAATTCCAACTGTTTATCTTCCTACAAAACAGAAACCTGTTCAAAACAATGATCAACAGGAGGTCGTCTTGGAATGTAAATATTAGAACTAAACTATATCCAAAGTATTAGAACTTGCAGCTACTAACATGAAAAGGGTGGACTTTGTTCCGCCTAAAATACATGCCGGTTTTCAAGCTGAAAGGTATGTTCATGTCACAAAAGACTATTAATTTCAAAGGATGTGGCAGCGAATTCAATAGGCAAAAACGAAAATGATGTTTCCAGATGAATTAATAATGTCGCAAATGATTTTTGAAGTTAACTCTTCACAGTGTCTTTTTAAAATGGTCAGATTACAACTTGGTTTTCTGTTTCTGATAACACTTATGACGCCACGCAAATACAATGAAAACAGAATGACGTCACAAAAGATTAAGGGAAAGGATATTTTGAGTGCACTTTGAAATGCGCTAACAAATGACTTTAACATACGCCTAGATAGCCCAGACACGTCACCGAGACGCAACATTAACATCAGAATGTCGCCCAAGCATCGCATTTGATTTCAGATGAGTGTCAGATTCATTGCCCATGGACGCTGGGTAAACGTTTTTGCACTAAGACAAAATAGCTTTGTAACGCATTAAGTTGTTTTTATGTGATAGGAGTAAATATGTGGTCAATCTGCCATAGTGCATAATGTTTCGACTGAAGAAGGAAAAACTGCTACTCACATGAAGAACAAGTCTTCAAACTGTTCGCAACAGTTATGTGGATTTAAAAAAAATCGCTCAACAGAAAATGGCCGTTGAGTCATATCAGCAATCATAAAATATAAAACAGGCAGATACATATTCAAAATGTGGTAATTTGACAAATATTCAAAACGCATCTAATGTTACTGATTGACACTGACGTGTGTTACTGATCACACGTGCCCAGAGCGGTGGGCAGCCCTAGCCCGGTGCCCAGGGAGCAGTTGGGGTTAGGTGCCTTGCTCAAGGGCACCTCAGTCATGGCCTCAGGTCTGGGAATCGAACCCACGACCCTCCAGTCACAAGACCAGTTCCCTACCACTAGGCCATGACTGCCCCATATATACCATGACAAAACCTTCTACAAACCTGGGACAGCAAACTGAAAATCTAAATTTGCACCATTCTCAAAACTTTTGGCAACAACTGACTCTTTGCACCATTCGACTATGTGGAATGATAGTAGGTTAAAGATGATATCATGTGAAAGGGGCAAATTGGATTTAAAATCCAGACAATTATCCTGTGGGCATACTTTAAAGGTCAATTATGGCAATTTTATACATTAAATTTATTAAATAAAGCAAGAGCCCTTTAGAGGTGCCAACTGGAATTGAACTGAGTTCTTTAGAGCAATCCTGACCAAAATCCTTTCAATTAATGATTTAACTTTGTAAATTTGTAAACTTTTGCTTCCATAAAGAATTCTTATTGCTTCTTTAGAGCACCCTTTCCAAAAAAGTAGATTTTTTGTTTCTTTCTTTCTTTTTTCTTACATCTGCTCAAAAGGTTCTTCCTGGATGCCTAACTGCTTTCTCTATGACCAAATTTCAAACATTTTATTATTACTACTGAGAGACTCCATCAAAGGTAAATGTAAGAAGGGAAAGCAGTTTTCCAGGAAAAAATGAATTGTACTGATTTGTCATTAATAACAGCATGAAACATCTGAAACACTTTTTAGAGTATACCTGAGTCATTACACAATCTTGCCATATTTTCTGCATTGGAGCAATAGAGCGTCTATTATAGAGGTGTTTTTAACCTGGTGGTAATTACACAGATCAATGTAAAAAAACAATCCATATAATGAAACATTTTTCTTTACCAATGAAAGATTATTCCAAGAACCATACACCTATGCAAACAACAGTTTAAGAACCTGTCTTAAGATTAAGGAGTATTGATTTGTGTCAGCTGTGAAAGAGTAGTAAAGTCATCTTCAGGGTCAGAGGGACGTTAAGCTCATTAGCAGGGGGTGGGGCTGCAAGTCTCCATTATGGTATAAAATGGAATGGTCAAACATGACTGCTACGTGTGAGCTTTTGGGGAGAAGAACAATGGGTTTGTGCAAAGTGGGGCTTGGTGTGGTGCTGTTGCTTGTTGTGTTTGCTTTGGCTGATGCACAACTGCAAGGAGTGTTTAAATCTCAACTTCCAACTGGACTACGACCTCATCAGCAGCCACAAGCAATAAGGCAAGTGGTCGCTGGAGGGGCTTCTCAGGGGAGCCATGTTTCTAACCCCACCTGGCCTGCACAAGCCTCATTTAACCAGCAGTCTTGGAGTCCTGCGCAGGTACCTGTGCAGCAGCCTTCCAATGTTCAGTCCCAGCAAGTACTGCAGGGACCTGTGAAGCAGGTGGCCTGGCACTTCCCCAATGAACCTCAAATACCAGCAAGACAGCCACTAATGCAGTTTCAGATGAGCCCTCCTGTTCCTACTGCAAGTGTAGCAGCAGAGTGTGGTGAGACTGGCATACATGTGGAGGTCAAGAAGGACCTGTTTGGTACTGGTGAGCTGATAAATCCCTCTGAGATCACCCTGGGAAACTGTGCTGTCAGTGGGGAGGACCGTGCTGCTCAAGTCCTCATCTTCCAGTCAGCACTGCAGGCCTGCAACAGTACTACCAGTGTGAGTGTCTATGAAGTGAATTCTTCAGTGCTGCTTAAAACATGCAGGCAATAACACCACTTTCTTAACAGGTGACCCAGGATGAGCTGGTCTACGTCTTCTACGTCCGCTATGTTCCCCACAATTTTGCTCACACTCCTATTGTGAGAACTGTTGGTGCTGAGGTTCGCATTGAGTGTCACTATCCAAGGTATTGTACCCTACCAGATGTGCTGTTCAATTTTATTTGGAAGGCTCTGTTCAATCTGATGGCCATCAAATGCTTTGTAGGTTCCACAATGTAAGCAGCAATGCTCTGATGCCTGCCTGGATCCCATATGCTTCTACCCAAGTTGCTGAGGAACAGCTCGTCTTCTCCCTGAGGCTCATGACAGGTTTGTCCCATGGTTACACCAGACCTACTGATTAGCTGTGCCTGAACTGGACCTAATGAGGTTTCTTCTCCCAGATGACTGGACATCTGAAAGGCTCTCCAACCAGTACTTCCTGCATGATGTGATCAGTGTTGAGGCATCTGTAATTCAGTTCTACCACGTGCCCCTTCGTGTGTATCTGGACACCTGTGTGGCCACGGTGGTTCCTGATGTGAATGCAGTCCCTAGTTATGCCTTCATAGATAACCATGGGTGAGTGGCTTCCTTGTGGGCTTTGTGATGGCTGTAGAGATCAGCTAGTTGTGGTCTGACTGCACAAATGATTGCAGGTGCCTAATTGATGCCAAGCTCACGGGTTCCCAGTCCCACTTCCTGCCCCAAACTGAAGCAGACAAGCTGAGGTTTCAGTTGGAGGCATTCAAGTTTCAGCAGGACAACAGTGGTTTGGTATGTAACCATGTTTGGTAGGGGGCGAGTACAATGACTGACTTGCTGTCTGAACTAACCCCTGTCTCTCCAGCTCTACTTCACATGCTTTATGAAGGCAACTCCAGCTTCTTACGCTGCTGATCCTGAGCACAAAGCTTGTTCGTTCTCTAGCAACAGGTATGTGGCTGTGGTCCTGAAACCAGCAGGTTACTGGTGAGGCCTAGCTAGTAAGCTTGGGTATTCTGGCTTCACAGGTGGACTGCAGCATATGGTCCCGACCAGGTTTGCGGCTGTTGCGAGACCACCTGTAGCTCCCGGAAGGGCCGAGACTTGTCTGAGGACGGAGGTACGTGCATGCCATGCTGTGCCGGTACCTGATCCTTCTTGGAGAGGGTCTCTGTGTTGGACTAGAGGTGATGGGGATTTGCAAGCACACCCTAAAGCCCTTCCCCTTTTTTGCAGGTACACAGCTGGAAGGGGAAGTAATCCTTGGTCCCATCATGGTTGAGGAGAGTGCTTGATGGCCCCATGTCTTGATTGAAATAAACCAGTACTGTGACTACACAAGCTGTCCTGTCTTGCTTTGCAGTTGGGTTGAGCCTAGGCTAGGTCTACTTCAGCTGTGATGTAAACCATGGTCTTGACCTTTTTAGCTTGATAACCAATTCTGAGCTAGATTTAGATGTGTAAACGTTGTCTGCATATGGCTGCCTCTCAAAGACAAGGTGAAATTGTTGCACTTGCTCTCCTGCATGCAAGCTTTGATGGCAAAAGTCAAAGTGAGTAACAAGGTTGGTGGAAGCTGGGGGATGAAAAGGACCATTTCCTCATCTTGCAGATTTCATGAAGTTCAGATAGTGAAGTATGGCTCCAGAAAATGTCATTTGTTTTGAACCTTGAAGAATCTGTGAAATTGGAATGCATGTATACCTTATTTTTTAGTGGGACTATGATTGGTTTGTGCTGTTTACACAAAGCTTCCGTCTAGAAAGATTGGTCGGATCAATATCAAACATTGCTGTGCTGGAAAGTAATTGGTGCCGTCTAAGCTTTAGATTAAGCTACTCTGCACAAGGATCTGGGTTGGAAGGAAGAGGCTGTAGTGTATCTACATGGGTACGGTTTGTGTCTGCAGTCATGGCCTAGCGGTTAGGGAACTGGTCTTGTGACCGGAGGGTCGCAGGTTCGATTCCCAGACCTGAGGCCATGACTGAGGTGCCCCTGAGCAAGGCCCTAACCCTCAATTGCTCACTTGTATAAAAATGTAAGTCGCTCTGGATAAGGGCGTCTGCCAAATGCCGTAAATGTAAATGCAGTGGTTGACCATCAAAGCTGACAAAATACTAATGACCTGATTAACCAATGATTCACACAAATGGAAATACATGAATGTTTAGTAGAGTGGGAACAATATGGAAAAACACAAATTATCAGAAGTTTTCAGGCCTCATTCCTCTGCCTTGATAATCTTTTCAACAGGCAGGAGACCCAGCAGTTGGACAACCCGGAGACAAGATGCATGGTAATAAAAGCCTGAGTACTGAGCATGAGGAGAAAGAGATGGAAATAATATTTATGGGTAGGATCCACAATCTAGGATGTCCAGACTATGCAAATTGAGCCCTGTACACCTTGTCATCACTAGTGCTACAGGGCTCTTGACAATTTCTTTTGCATAGTCTGGAAGTCCCAAGTAGTCAGTGGGGCTCCCAGTCTTTAAATGATTTACCGTTAAATGCATTGAAGCACATGTTGGACTTCTCTGGGCCTATCAAAAGAGAAATACTAATATGGGCTAACTTGTGGACTTGGTGCTTTTTAGGGCGTACTCACACTAGGCTCTGTGATCCGGGCACGGTTCGTTTGGCTAGTGCGAGCGCTCCAACCGTGCCCGAGCCCGCTTGAAGAGGTGGGCCAGGGCACGATTCGCGTAGACTCGGTGCCTCGTCTGATTGGTTCATTTCGCAGGAACTCAAACATGACGTCAGGGATGCGACGCTCACGTTAAACAGTCATAGCGGCAAAGCGATTAGCAGACAATCGTTATGTTAAATTATCGATAAATCTGTGCTTGCAACGTGTTTCTGCACTCCCAAAACGACTTCAAAAATACAATAAAAAGAGAATCGTGAACTCCATATTGTTGTGCGAGCGCGCTTTTTTTTTCCCAAATAGTCACGTTGTGATGACGCAAGTGTGCTCGGGCCGGCTTCATAAAGCCAGCGTGAGTGCAGGCCAGAGGGGGAGTGGGGAGGGGGGATAACCGGGCCCCAGCACGGAACGAGCCAACCGTGCTTAGTGTGAGTACACCCTTAGAGTCTTGACATTTTGGGTTTCAACATCTACAAAGCTCTGCAGTTTATTAATTTATTTTTTCCATCTCGAGTACATCTTTTTCATTGAATCTACAATATCTGTTGCTCTACACAGTAAAATGTATTGTATACTGTAGGGGCTCACATCTGTTTTAGACCATGTCACACTTGTGTTCCATCAAAAAACTTTCCAACTGCGAGCAATTTATTCAGCATTACTATTAAATACATGCACGCGCACACACACTTTGATATGCTATCAAGTACAGAGCCTATAGAATTCTTCAGCTGTGAAAGATTCTATAATTTTGTTATTCTTTTCTTCTGTTATTTCTTCCCTTTCCGATCTTGTATGCCACTGAGCCCCATTCTGATCCCCAACGGCTGCATATCACAATTTAAAGCGGTGTATCAATTAGCATAGTTGACAACTCTGTTGGAAACTCACACTATGTCACAGAAAGAGGTAGGAAAATTCCAACTGTTTATCTTCCTACAAAACAGAAACCTGTTCAAAACAATGATCAACAGGAGGTCGTCTTGGAATGTAAATATTAGAACTAAACTATATCCAAAGTATTAGAACTTGCAGCTACTAACATGAAAAGGGTGGACTTTGTTCCGCCTAAAATACATGCCGGTTTTCAAGCTGAAAGGTATGTTCATGTCACAAAAGACTATTAATTTCAAAGGATGTGGCAGCGAATTCAATAGGCAAAAACGAAAACGATGTTTCCAGATGAATTAATAATGTCGCAAATGATTTTTGAAGTTAACTCTTCACAGTGTCTTTTTAAAATGGTCAGATTACAACTTGGTTTTCTGTTTCTGATAACACTTATGACGCCACGCAAATACAATGAAAACAGAATGACGTCACAAAAGATTAAGGGAAAGGATATTTTGAGTGCACTTTGAAATGCGCTAACAAATGACTTTAACATACGCCTAGATAGCCCAGACACGTCACCGAGACGCAACATTAACATCAGAATGTCGCCCAAGCATCGCATTTGATTTCAGATGAGTGTCAGATTCATTGCCCATGGACGCTGGGTAAACGTTTTTGCACTAAGACAAAATAGCTTTGTAACGCATTAAGTTGTTTTTATGTGATAGGAGTAAATATGTGGTCAATCTGCCATAGTGCATAATGTTTCGACTGAAGAAGGAAAAACTGCTACTCACATGAAGAACAAGTCTTCAAACTGTTCGCAACAGTTATGTGGATTTAAAAAAAATCGCTCAACAGAAAATGGCCGTTGAGTCATATCAGCAATCATAAAATATAAAACAGGCAGATACATATTCAAAATGTGGTAATTTGACAAATATTCAAAACGCATCTAATGTTACTGATTGACACTGACGTGTGTTACTGATCACACGTGCCCAGAGCGGTGGGCAGCCCTAGCCCGGTGCCCAGGGAGCAGTTGGGGTTAGGTGCCTTGCTCAAGGGCACCTCAGTCATGGCCTCAGGTCTGGGAATCGAACCCACGACCCTCCGGTCACAAGACCAGTTCCCTACCACTAGGCCATGACTGCCCCATATATACCATGACAAAACCTTCTACAAACCTGGGACAGCAAACTGAAAATCTAAATTTGCACCATTCTCAAAACTTTTGGCAACAACTGACTCTTTGCACCATTCGACTATGTGGAATGATAGTAGGTTAAAGATGATATCATGTGAAAGGGGCAAATTGGATTTAAAATCCAGACAATTATCCTGTGGGCATACTTTAAAGGTCAATTATGGCAATTTTATACATTAAATTTATTAAATAAAGCAAGAGCCCTTTAGAGGTGCCAACTGGAATTGAACTGAGTTCTTTAGAGCAATCCTGACCAAAATCCTTTCAATTAATGATTTAACTTTGTAAATTTGTAAACTTTTGCTTCCATAAAGAATTCTTATTGCTTCTTTAGAGCACCCTTTCCAAAAAAGTAGATTTTTTGTTTCTTTCTTTCTTTTTTCTTACATCTGCTCAAAAGGTTCTTCCTGGATGCCTAACTGCTTTCTCTATGACCAAATTTCAAACATTTTATTATTACTACTGAGAGACTCCATCAAAGGTAAATGTAAGAAGGGAAAGCAGTTTTCCAGGAAAAAATGAATTGTACTGATTTGTCATTAATAACAGCATGAAACATCTGAAACACTTTTTAGAGTATACCTGAGTCATTACACAATCTTGCCATATTTTCTGCATTGGAGCAATAGAGCGTCTATTATAGAGGTGTTTTTAACCTGGTGGTAATTACACAGATCAATGTAAAAAAACAATCCATATAATGAAACATTTTTCTTTACCAATGAAAGATTATTCCAAGAACCATACACCTATGCAAACAACAGTTTAAGAACCTGTCTTAAGATTAAGGAGTATTGATTTGTGTCAGCTGTGAAAGAGTAGTAAAGTCATCTTCAGGGTCAGAGGGACGTTAAGCTCATTAGCAGGGGGTGGGGCTGCAAGTCTCCATTATGGTATAAAATGGAATGGTCAAACATGACTGCTACGTGTGAGCTTTTGGGGAGAAGAACAATGGGTTTGTGCAAAGTGGGGCTTGGTGTGGTGCTGTTGCTTGTTGTGTTTGCTTTGGCTGATGCACAACTGCAAGGAGTGTTTAAATCTCAACTTCCAACTGGACTACGACCTCATCAGCAGCCACAAGCAATAAGGCAAGTGGTCGCTGGAGGGGCTTCTCAGGGGAGCCATGTTTCTAACCCCACCTGGCCTGCACAAGCCTCATTTAACCAGCAGTCTTGGAGTCCTGCGCAGGTACCTGTGCAGCAGCCTTCCAATGTTCAGTCCCAGCAAGTACTGCAGGGACCTGTGAAGCAGGTGGCCTGGCACTTCCCCAATGAACCTCAAATACCAGCAAGACAGCCACTAATGCAGTTTCAGATGAGCCCTCCTGTTCCTACTGCAAGTGTAGCAGCAGAGTGTGGTGAGACTGGCATACATGTGGAGGTCAAGAAGGACCTGTTTGGTACTGGTGAGCTGATAAATCCCTCTGAGATCACCCTGGGAAACTGTGCTGTCAGTGGGGAGGACCGTGCTGCTCAAGTCCTCATCTTCCAGTCAGCACTGCAGGCCTGCAACAGTACTACCAGTGTGAGTGTCTATGAAGTGAATTCTTCAGTGCTGCTTAAAACATGCAGGCAATAACACCACTTTCTTAACAGGTGACCCAGGATGAGCTGGTCTACGTCTTCTACGTCCGCTATGTTCCCCACAATTTTGCTCACACTCCTATTGTGAGAACTGTTGGTGCTGAGGTTCGCATTGAGTGTCACTATCCAAGGTATTGTACCCTACCAGATGTGCTGTTCAATTTTATTTGGAAGGCTCTGTTCAATCTGATGGCCATCAAATGCTTTGTAGGTTCCACAATGTAAGCAGCAATGCTCTGATGCCTGCCTGGATCCCATATGCTTCTACCCAAGTTGCTGAGGAACAGCTCGTCTTCTCCCTGAGGCTCATGACAGGTTTGTCCCATGGTTACACCAGACCTACTGATTAGCTGTGCCTGAACTGGACCTAATGAGGTTTCTTCTCCCAGATGACTGGACATCTGAAAGGCTCTCCAACCAGTACTTCCTGCATGATGTGATCAGTGTTGAGGCATCTGTAATTCAGTTCTACCACGTGCCCCTTCGTGTGTATCTGGACACCTGTGTGGCCACGGTGGTTCCTGATGTGAATGCAGTCCCTAGTTATGCCTTCATAGATAACCATGGGTGAGTGGCTTCCTTGTGGGCTTTGTGATGGCTGTAGAGATCAGCTAGTTGTGGTCTGACTGCACAAATGATTGCAGGTGCCTAATTGATGCCAAGCTCACGGGTTCCCAGTCCCACTTCCTGCCCCAAACTGAAGCAGACAAGCTGAGGTTTCAGTTGGAGGCATTCAAGTTTCAGCAGGACAACAGTGGTTTGGTATGTAACCATGTTTGGTAGGGGGCGAGTACAATGACTGACTTGCTGTCTGAACTAACCCCTGTCTCTCCAGCTCTACTTCACATGCTTTATGAAGGCAACTCCAGCTTCTTACGCTGCTGATCCTGAGCACAAAGCTTGTTCGTTCTCTAGCAACAGGTATGTGGCTGTGGTCCTGAAACCAGCAGGTTACTGGTGAGGCCTAGCTAGTAAGCTTGGGTATTCTGGCTTCACAGGTGGACTGCAGCATATGGTCCCGACCAGGTTTGCGGCTGTTGCGAGACCACCTGTAGCTCCCGGAAGGGCCGAGACTTGTCTGAGGACGGAGGTACGTGCATGCCATGCTGTGCCGGTACCTGATCCTTCTTGGAGAGGGTCTCTGTGTTGGACTAGAGGTGATGGGGATTTGCAAGCACACCCTAAAGCCCTTCCCCTTTTTTGCAGGTACACAGCTGGAAGGGGAAGTAATCCTTGGTCCCATCATGGTTGAGGAGAGTGCTTGATGGCCCCATGTCTTGATTGAAATAAACCAGTACTGTGACTACACAAGCTGTCCTGTCTTGCTTTGCAGTTGGGTTGAGCCTAGGCTAGGTCTACTTCAGCTGTGATGTAAACCATGGTCTTGACCTTTTTAGCTTGATAACCAATTCTGAGCTAGATTTAGATGTGTAAACGTTGTCTGCATATGGCTGCCTCTCAAAGACAAGGTGAAATTGTTGCACTTGCTCTCCTGCATGCAAGCTTTGATGGCAAAAGTCAAAGTGAGTAACAAGGTTGGTGGAAGCTGGGGGATGAAAAGGACCATTTCCTCATCTTGCAGATTTCATGAAGTTCAGATAGTGAAGTATGGCTCCAGAAAATGTCATTTGTTTTGAACCTTGAAGAATCTGTGAAATTGGAATGCATGTATACCTTATTTTTTAGTGGGACTATGATTGGTTTGTGCTGTTTACACAAAGCTTCCGTCTAGAAAGATTGGTCGGATCAATATCAAACATTGCTGTGCTGGAAAGTAATTGGTGCCGTCTAAGCTTTAGATTAAGCTACTCTGCACAAGGATCTGGGTTGGAAGGAAGAGGCTGTAGTGTATCTACATGGGTACGGTTTGTGTCTGCAGTCATGGCCTAGCGGTTAGGGAACTGGTCTTGTGACCGGAGGGTCGCAGGTTCGATTCCCAGACCTGAGGCCATGACTGAGGTGCCCCTGAGCAAGGCCCTAACCCTCAATTGCTCACTTGTATAAAAATGTAAGTCGCTCTGGATAAGGGCGTCTGCCAAATGCCGTAAATGTAAATGCAGTGGTTGACCATCAAAGCTGACAAAATACTAATGACCTGATTAACCAATGATTCACACAAATGGAAATACATGAATGTTTAGTAGAGTGGGAACAATATGGAAAAACACAAATTATCAGAAGTTTTCAGGCCTCATTCCTCTGCCTTGATAATCTTTTCAACAGGCAGGAGACCCAGCAGTTGGACAACCCGGAGACAAGATGCATGGTAATAAAAGCCTGAGTACTGAGCATGAGGAGAAAGAGATGGAAATAATATTTATGGGTAGGATCCACAATCTAGGATGTCCAGACTATGCAAATTGAGCCCTGTACACCTTGTCATCACTAGTGCTACAGGGCTCTTGACAATTTCTTTTGCATAGTCTGGAAGTCCCAAGTAGTCAGTGGGGCTCCCAGTCTTTAAATGATTTACCGTTAAATGCATTGAAGCACATGTTGGACTTCTCTGGGCCTATCAAAAGAGAAATACTAATATGGGCTAACTTGATATGATATGGGCTAACTTGTGGACTTGGTGCTTTTTAGGGCGTACTCACACTAGGCTCTGTGATCCGGGCACGGTTTGTTTGGCTAGTGCGAGCGCTCCAACCGTGCCCGAGCCCGCTTGAAGAGGTGGGCCAGGGCACGATTCGCGTAGACTCGGTGCCTCGTCTGATTGGTTCATTTCGCAGGAACTTAAACATGACGTCAGGGATGCGACGCTCACGTTAAACAGTCATAGCGGCAAAGCGATTAGCAGACAATCGTTATGTTAAATTATCGATAAATCTGTGCTTGCAACGTGTTTCTGCACTCCCAAAACGACTTCAAAAATACAATAAAAAGAGAATCGTGAACTCCATATTGTTGTGCGAGCGCGCTTTTTTTTTCCCAAATAGTCACGTTGTGATGACGCAAGTGTGCTCGGGCCGGCTTCATAAAGCCAGCGTGAGTGCAGGCCAGAGGGGGAGTGGGGAGGGGGGATAACCGGGCCCCAGCACGGAACGAGCCAACCGTGCTTAGTGTGAGTACACCCTTAGAGTCTTGACATTTTGGGTTTCAACATCTACAAAGCTCTGCAGTTTATTAATTTATTTTTTCCATCTCGAGTACATCTTTTTCATTGAATCTACAATATCTGTTGCTCTACACAGTAAAATGTATTGTATACTGTAGGGGCTCACATCTGTTTTAGACCATGTCACACTTGTGTTCCATCAAAAAACTTTCCAACTGCGAGCAATTTATTCAGCATTACTATTAAATACATGCACGCGCACACACACTTTGATATGCTATCAAGTACAGAGCCTATAGAATTCTTCAGCTGTGAAAGATTCTATAATTTTGTTATTCTTTTCTTCTGTTATTTCTTCCCTTTCCGATCTTGTATGCCACTGAGCCCCATTCTGATCCCCAACGGCTGCATATCACAATTTAAAGCGGTGTATCAATTAGCATAGTTGACAACTCTGTTGGAAACTCACACTATGTCACAGAAAGAGGTAGGAAAATTCCAACTGTTTATCTTCCTACAAAACAGAAACCTGTTCAAAACAATGATCAACAGGAGGTCGTCTTGGAATGTAAATATTAGAACTAAACTATATCCAAAGTATTAGAACTTGCAGCTACTAACATGAAAAGGGTGGACTTTGTTCCGCCTAAAATACATGCCGGTTTTCAAGCTGAAAGGTATGTTCATGTCACAAAAGACTATTAATTTCAAAGGATGTGGCAGCGAATTCAATAGGCAAAAACGAAAACGATGTTTCCAGATGAATTAATAATGTCGCAAATGATTTTTGAAGTTAACTCTTCACAGTGTCTTTTTAAAATGGTCAGATTACAACTTGGTTTTCTGTTTCTGATAACACTTATGACGCCACGCAAATACAATGAAAACAGAATGACGTCACAAAAGATTAAGGGAAAGGATATTTTGAGTGCACTTTGAAATGCGCTAACAAATGACTTTAACATACGCCTAGATAGCCCAGACACGTCACCGAGACGCAACATTAACATCAGAATGTCGCCCAAGCATCGCATTTGATTTCAGATGAGTGTCAGATTCATTGCCCATGGACGCTGGGTAAACGTTTTTGCACTAAGACAAAATAGCTTTGTAACGCATTAAGTTGTTTTTATGTGATAGGAGTAAATATGTGGTCAATCTGCCATAGTGCATAATGTTTCGACTGAAGAAGGAAAAACTGCTACTCACATGAAGAACAAGTCTTCAAACTGTTCGCAACAGTTATGTGGATTTTTAAAAAATCGCTCAACAGAAAATGGCCGTTGAGTCATATCAGCAATCATAAAATATAAAACAGGCAGATACATATTCAAAATGTGGTAATTTGACAAATATTCAAAACGCATCTAATGTTACTGATTGACACTGACGTGTGTTACTGATCACACGTGCCCAGAGCGGTGGGCAGCCCTAGCCCGGTGCCCAGGGAGCAGTTGGGGTTAGGTGCCTTGCTCAAGGGCACCTCAGTCATGGCCTCAGGTCTGGGAATCGAACCCACGACCCTCCGGTCACAAGACCAGTTCCCTACCACTAGGCCATGACTGCCCCATATATACCATGACAAAACCTTCTACAAACCTGGGACAGCAAACTGAAAATCTAAATTTGCACCATTCTCAAAACTTTTGGCAACAACTGACTCTTTGCACCATTCGACTATGTGGAATGATAGTAGGTTAAAGATGATATCATGTGAAAGGGGCAAATTGGATTTAAAATCCAGACAATTATCCTGTGGGCATACTTTAAAGGTCAATTATGGCAATTTTATACATTAAATTTATTAAATAAAGCAAGAGCCCTTTAGAGGTGCCAACTGGAATTGAACTGAGTTCTTTAGAGCAATCCTGACCAAAATCCTTTCAATTAATGATTTAACTTTGTAAATTTGTAAACTTTTGCTTCCATAAAGAATTCTTATTGCTTCTTTAGAGCACCCTTTCCAAAAAAGTAGATTTTTTGTTTCTTTCTTTCTTTTTTCTTACATCTGCTCAAAAGGTTCTTCCTGGATGCCTAACTGCTTTCTCTATGACCAAATTTCAAACATTTTATTATTACTACTGAGAGACTCCATCAAAGGTAAATGTAAGAAGGGAAAGCAGTTTTCCAGGAAAAAATGAATTGTACTGATTTGTCATTAATAACAGCATGAAACATCTGAAACACTTTTTAGAGTATACCTGAGTCATTACACAATCTTGCCATATTTTCTGCATTGGAGCAATAGAGCGTCTATTATAGAGGTGTTTTTAACCTGGTGGTAATTACACAGATCAATGTAAAAAAACAATCCATATAATGAAACATTTTTCTTTACCAATGAAAGATTATTCCAAGAACCATACACCTATGCAAACAACAGTTTAAGAACCTGTCTTAAGATTAAGGAGTATTGATTTGTGTCAGCTGTGAAAGAGTAGTAAAGTCATCTTCAGGGTCAGAGGGACGTTAAGCTCATTAGCAGGGGGTGGGGCTGCAAGTCTCCATTATGGTATAAAATGGAATGGTCAAACATGACTGCTACGTGTGAGCTTTTGGGGAGAAGAACAATGGGTTTGTGCAAAGTGGGGCTTGGTGTGGTGCTGTTGCTTGTTGTGTTTGCTTTGGCTGATGCACAACTGCAAGGAGTGTTTAAATCTCAACTTCCAACTGGACTACGACCTCATCAGCAGCCACAAGCAATAAGGCAAGTGGTCGCTGGAGGGGCTTCTCAGGGGAGCCATGTTTCTAACCCCACCTGGCCTGCACAAGCCTCATTTAACCAGCAGTCTTGGAGTCCTGCGCAGGTACCTGTGCAGCAGCCTTCCAATGTTCAGTCCCAGCAAGTACTGCAGGGACCTGTGAAGCAGGTGGCCTGGCACTTCCCCAATGAACCTCAAATACCAGCAAGACAGCCACTAATGCAGTTTCAGATGAGCCCTCCTGTTCCTACTGCAAGTGTAGCAGCAGAGTGTGGTGAGACTGGCATACATGTGGAGGTCAAGAAGGACCTGTTTGGTACTGGTGAGCTGATAAATCCCTCTGAGATCACCCTGGGAAACTGTGCTGTCAGTGGGGAGGACCGTGCTGCTCAAGTCCTCATCTTCCAGTCAGCACTGCAGGCCTGCAACAGTACTACCAGTGTGAGTGTCTATGAAGTGAATTCTTCAGTGCTGCTTAAAACATGCAGGCAATAACACCACTTTCTTAACAGGTGACCCAGGATGAGCTGGTCTACGTCTTCTACGTCCGCTATGTTCCCCACAATTTTGCTCACACTCCTATTGTGAGAACTGTTGGTGCTGAGGTTCGCATTGAGTGTCACTATCCAAGGTATTGTACCCTACCAGATGTGCTGTTCAATTTTATTTGGAAGGCTCTGTTCAATCTGATGGCCATCAAATGCTTTGTAGGTTCCACAATGTAAGCAGCAATGCTCTGATGCCTGCCTGGATCCCATATGCTTCTACCCAAGTTGCTGAGGAACAGCTCGTCTTCTCCCTGAGGCTCATGACAGGTTTGTCCCATGGTTACACCAGACCTACTGATTAGCTGTGCCTGAACTGGACCTAATGAGGTTTCTTCTCCCAGATGACTGGACATCTGAAAGGCTCTCCAACCAGTACTTCCTGCATGATGTGATCAGTGTTGAGGCATCTGTAATTCAGTTCTACCACGTGCCCCTTCGTGTGTATCTGGACACCTGTGTGGCCACGGTGGTTCCTGATGTGAATGCAGTCCCTAGTTATGCCTTCATAGATAACCATGGGTGAGTGGCTTCCTTGTGGGCTTTGTGATGGCTGTAGAGATCAGCTAGTTGTGGTCTGACTGCACAAATGATTGCAGGTGCCTAATTGATGCCAAGCTCACGGGTTCCCAGTCCCACTTCCTGCCCCAAACTGAAGCAGACAAGCTGAGGTTTCAGTTGGAGGCATTCAAGTTTCAGCAGGACAACAGTGGTTTGGTATGTAACCATGTTTGGTAGGGGGCGAGTACAATGACTGACTTGCTGTCTGAACTAACCCCTGTCTCTCCAGCTCTACTTCACATGCTTTATGAAGGCAACTCCAGCTTCTTACGCTGCTGATCCTGAGCACAAAGCTTGTTCGTTCTCTAGCAACAGGTATGTGGCTGTGGTCCTGAAACCAGCAGGTTACTGGTGAGGCCTAGCTAGTAAGCTTGGGTATTCTGGCTTCACAGGTGGACTGCAGCATATGGTCCCGACCAGGTTTGCGGCTGTTGCGAGACCACCTGTAGCTCCCGGAAGGGCCGAGACTTGTCTGAGGACGGAGGTACGTGCATGCCATGCTGTGCCGGTACCTGATCCTTCTTGGAGAGGGTCTCTGTGTTGGACTAGAGGTGATGGGGATTTGCAAGCACACCCTAAAGCCCTTCCCCTTTTTTGCAGGTACACAGCTGGAAGGGGAAGTAATCCTTGGTCCCATCATGGTTGAGGAGAGTGCTTGATGGCCCCATGTCTTGATTGAAATAAACCAGTACTGTGACTACACAAGCTGTCCTGTCTTGCTTTGCAGTTGGGTTGAGCCTAGGCTAGGTCTACTTCAGCTGTGATGTAAACCATGGTCTTGACCTTTTTAGCTTGATAACCAATTCTGAGCTAGATTTAGATGTGTAAACGTTGTCTGCATATGGCTGCCTCTCAAAGACAAGGTGAAATTGTTGCACTTGCTCTCCTGCATGCAAGCTTTGATGGCAAAAGTCAAAGTGAGTAACAAGGTTGGTGGAAGCTGGGGGATGAAAAGGACCATTTCCTCATCTTGCAGATTTCATGAAGTTCAGATAGTGAAGTATGGCTCCAGAAAATGTCATTTGTTTTGAACCTTGAAGAATCTGTGAAATTGGAATGCATGTATACCTTATTTTTTAGTGGGACTATGATTGGTTTGTGCTGTTTACACAAAGCTTCCGTCTAGAAAGATTGGTCGGATCAATATCAAACATTGCTGTGCTGGAAAGTAATTGGTGCCGTCTAAGCTTTAGATTAAGCTACTCTGCACAAGGATCTGGGTTGGAAGGAAGAGGCTGTAGTGTATCTACATGGGTACGGTTTGTGTCTGCAGTCATGGCCTAGCGGTTAGGGAACTGGTCTTGTGACCGGAGGGTCGCAGGTTCGATTCCCAGACCTGAGGCCATGACTGAGGTGCCCCTGAGCAAGGCCCTAACCCTCAATTGCTCACTTGTATAAAAATGTAAGTCGCTCTGGATAAGGGCGTCTGCCAAATGCCGTAAATGTAAATGCAGTGGTTGACCATCAAAGCTGACAAAATACTAATGACCTGATTAACCAATGATTCACACAAATGGAAATACATGAATGTTTAGTAGAGTGGGAACAATATGGAAAAACACAAATTATCAGAAGTTTTCAGGCCTCATTCCTCTGCCTTGATAATCTTTTCAACAGGCAGGAGACCCAGCAGTTGGACAACCCGGAGACAAGATGCATGGTAATAAAAGCCTGAGTACTGAGCATGAGGAGAAAGAGATGGAAATAATATTTATGGGTAGGATCCACAATCTAGGATGTCCAGACTATGCAAATTGAGCCCTGTACACCTTGTCATCACTAGTGCTACAGGGCTCTTGACAATTTCTTTTGCATAGTCTGGAAGTCCCAAGTAGTCAGTGGGGCTCCCAGTCTTTAAATGATTTACCGTTAAATGCATTGAAGCACATGTTGGACTTCTCTGGGCCTATCAAAAGAGAAATACTAATATGGGCTAACTTGATATGATATGGGCTAACTTGTGGACTTGGTGCTTTTTAGGGCGTACTCACACTAGGCTCTGTGATCCGGGCACGGTTCGTTTGGCTAGTGCGAGCGCTCCAACCGTGCCCGAGCCCGCTTGAAGAGGTGGGCCAGGGCACGATTCGCGTAGACTCGGTGCCTCGTCTGATTGGTTCATTTCGCAGGAACTCAAACATGACGTCAGGGATGCGACGCTCACGTTAAACAGTCATAGCGGCAAAGCGATTAGCAGACAATCGTTATGTTAAATTATCGATAAATCTGTGCTTGCAACGTGTTTCTGCACTCCCAAAACGACTTCAAAAATACAATAAAAAGAGAATCGTGAACTCCATATTGTTGTGCGAGCGCGCTTTTTTTTTCCCAAATAGTCACGTTGTGATGACGCAAGTGTGCTCGGGCCGGCTTCATAAAGCCAGCGTGAGTGCAGGCCAGAGGGGGAGTGGGGAGGGGGGATAACCGGGCCCCAGCACGGAACGAGCCAACCGTGCTTAGTGTGAGTACGCCCTTAGAGTCTTGACATTTTGGGTTTCAACATCTACAAAGCTCTGCAGTTTATTAATTTATTTTTTCCATCTCGAGTACATCTTTTTCATTGAATCTACAATATCTGTTGCTCTACACAGTAAAATGTATTGTATACTGTAGGGGCTCACATCTGTTTTAGACCATGTCACACTTGTGTTCCATCAAAAAACTTTCCAACTGCGAGCAATTTATTCAGCATTACTATTAAATACATGCACGCGCACACACACTTTGATATGCTATCAAGTACAGAGCCTATAGAATTCTTCAGCTGTGAAAGATTCTATAATTTTGTTATTCTTTTCTTCTGTTATTTCTTCCCTTTCCGATCTTGTATGCCACTGAGCCCCATTCTGATCCCCAACGGCTGCATATCACAATTTAAAGCGGTGTATCAATTAGCATAGTTGACAACTCTGTTGGAAACTCACACTATGTCACAGAAAGAGGTAGGAAAATTCCAACTGTTTATCTTCCTACAAAACAGAAACCTGTTCAAAACAATGATCAACAGGAGGTCGTCTTGGAATGTAAATATTAGAACTAAACTATATCCAAAGTATTAGAACTTGCAGCTACTAACATGAAAAGGGTGGACTTTGTTCCGCCTAAAATACATGCCGGTTTTCAAGCTGAAAGGTATGTTCATGTCACAAAAGACTATTAATTTCAAAGGATGTGGCAGCGAATTCAATAGGCAAAAACGAAAACGATGTTTCCAGATGAATTAATAATGTCGCAAATGATTTTTGAAGTTAACTCTTCACAGTGTCTTTTTAAAATGGTCAGATTACAACTTGGTTTTCTGTTTCTGATAACACTTATGACGCCACGCAAATACAATGAAAACAGAATGACGTCACAAAAGATTAAGGGAAAGGATATTTTGAGTGCACTTTGAAATGCGCTAACAAATGACTTTAACATACGCCTAGATAGCCCAGACACGTCACCGAGACGCAACATTAACATCAGAATGTCGCCCAAGCATCGCATTTGATTTCAGATGAGTGTCAGATTCATTGCCCATGGACGCTGGGTAAACGTTTTTGCACTAAGACAAAATAGCTTTGTAACGCATTAAGTTGTTTTTATGTGATAGGAGTAAATATGTGGTCAATCTGCCATAGTGCATAATGTTTCGACTGAAGAAGGAAAAACTGCTACTCACATGAAGAACAAGTCTTCAAACTGTTCGCAACAGTTATGTGGATTTTTAAAAAATCGCTCAACAGAAAATGGCCGTTGAGTCATATCAGCAATCATAAAATATAAAACAGGCAGATACATATTCAAAATGTGGTAATTTGACAAATATTCAAAACGCATCTAATGTTACTGATTGACACTGACGTGTGTTACTGATCACACGTGCCCAGAGCGGTGGGCAGCCCTAGCCCGGTGCCCAGGGAGCAGTTGGGGTTAGGTGCCTTGCTCAAGGGCACCTCAGTCATGGCCTCAGGTCTGGGAATCGAACCCACGACCCTCCGGTCACAAGACCAGTTCCCTACCACTAGGCCATGACTGCCCCATATATACCATGACAAAACCTTCTACAAACCTGGGACAGCAAACTGAAAATCTAAATTTGCACCATTCTCAAAACTTTTGGCAACAACTGACTCTTTGCACCATTCGACTATGTGGAATGATAGTAGGTTAAAGATGATATCATGTGAAAGGGGCAAATTGGATTTAAAATCCAGACAATTATCCTGTGGGCATACTTTAAAGGTCAATTATGGCAATTTTATACATTAAATTTATTAAATAAAGCAAGAGCCCTTTAGAGGTGCCAACTGGAATTGAACTGAGTTCTTTAGAGCAATCCTGACCAAAATCCTTTCAATTAATGATTTAACTTTGTAAATTTGTAAACTTTTGCTTCCATAAAGAATTCTTATTGCTTCTTTAGAGCACCCTTTCCAAAAAAGTAGATTTTTTGTTTCTTTCTTTCTTTTTTCTTACATCTGCTCAAAAGGTTCTTCCTGGATGCCTAACTGCTTTCTCTATGACCAAATTTCAAACATTTTATTATTACTACTGAGAGACTCCATCAAAGGTAAATGTAAGAAGGGAAAGCAGTTTTCCAGGAAAAAATGAATTGTACTGATTTGTCATTAATAACAGCATGAAACATCTGAAACACTTTTTAGAGTATACCTGAGTCATTACACAATCTTGCCATATTTTCTGCATTGGAGCAATAGAGCGTCTATTATAGAGGTGTTTTTAACCTGGTGGTAATTACACAGATCAATGTAAAAAAACAATCCATATAATGAAACATTTTTCTTTACCAATGAAAGATTATTCCAAGAACCATACACCTATGCAAACAACAGTTTAAGAACCTGTCTTAAGATTAAGGAGTATTGATTTGTGTCAGCTGTGAAAGAGTAGTAAAGTCATCTTCAGGGTCAGAGGGACGTTAAGCTCATTAGCAGGGGGTGGGGCTGCAAGTCTCCATTATGGTATAAAATGGAATGGTCAAACATGACTGCTACGTGTGAGCTTTTGGGGAGAAGAACAATGGGTTTGTGCAAAGTGGGGCTTGGTGTGGTGCTGTTGCTTGTTGTGTTTGCTTTGGCTGATGCACAACTGCAAGGAGTGTTTAAATCTCAACTTCCAACTGGACTACGACCTCATCAGCAGCCACAAGCAATAAGGCAAGTGGTCGCTGGAGGGGCTTCTCAGGGGAGCCATGTTTCTAACCCCACCTGGCCTGCACAAGCCTCATTTAACCAGCAGTCTTGGAGTCCTGCGCAGGTACCTGTGCAGCAGCCTTCCAATGTTCAGTCCCAGCAAGTACTGCAGGGACCTGTGAAGCAGGTGACCTGGCACTTCCCCAATGAACCTCAAATACCAGCAAGACAGCCACTAATGCAGTTTCGGATGAGCCCTCCTGTTCCTACTGCAAGTGTAGCAGCAGAGTGTGGTGAGACTGGCATACATGTGGAGGTCAAGAAGGACCTGTTTGGTACTGGTGAGCTGATAAATCCCTCTGAGATCACCCTGGGAAACTGTGCTGTCAGTGGGGAGGACCGTGCTGCTCAAGTCCTCATCTTCCAGTCAGCACTGCAGGCCTGCAACAGTACTACCAGTGTGAGTGTCTATGAAGTGAATTCTTCAGTGCTGCTTAAAACATGCAGGCAATAACACCACTTTCAGGATGAGCTGGTCTACGTCTTCTACGTCCGCTATGTTCCCCACAATTTTGCTCACACTCCTATTGTGAGAACTGTTGGTGCTGAGGTTCGCATTGAGTGTCACTATCCAAGGTATTGTACCCTACCAGATGTGCTGTTCAATTTTATTTGGAAGGCTCTGTTCAATCTGATGGCCATCAAATGCTTTGTAGGTTCCACAATGTAAGCAGCAATGCTCTGATGCCTGCCTGGATCCCATATGCTTCTACCCAAGTTGCTGAGGAACAGCTCGTCTTCTCCCTGAGGCTCATGACAGGTTTGTCCCATGGTTACACCAGACCTACTGATTAGCTGTGCCTGAACTGGACCTAATGAGGTTTCTTCTCCCAGATGACTGGACATCTGAAAGGCTCTCCAACCAGTACTTCCTGCATGATGTGATCAGTGTTGAGGCATCTGTAATTCAGTTCTACCACGTGCCCCTTCGTGTGTATCTGGACACCTGTGTGGCCACGGTGGTTCCTGATGTGAATGCAGTCCCTAGTTATGCCTTCATAGATAACCATGGGTGAGTGGCTTCCTTGTGGGCTTTGTGATGGCTGTAGAGATCAGCTAGTTGTGGTCTGACTGCACAAATGATTGCAGGTGCCTAATTGATGCCAAGCTCACGGGTTCCCAGTCCCACTTCCTGCCCCAAACTGAAGCAGACAAGCTGAGGTTTCAGTTGGAGGCATTCAAGTTTCAGCAGGACAACAGTGGTTTGGTATGTAACCATGTTTGGTAGGGGGCGAGTACAATGACTGACTTGCTGTCTGAACTAACCCCTGTCTCTCCAGCTCTACTTCACATGCTTTATGAAGGCAACTCCAGCTTCTTACGCTGCTGATCCTGAGCACAAAGCTTGTTCGTTCTCTAGCAACAGGTATGTGGCTGTGGTCCTGAAACCAGCAGGTTACTGGTGAGGCCTAGCTAGTAAGCTTGGGTATTCTGGCTTCACAGGTGGACTGCAGCATATGGTCCCGACCAGGTTTGCGGCTGTTGCGAGACCACCTGTAGCTCCCGGAAGGGCCGAGACTTGTCTGAGGACGGAGGTACGTGCATGCCATGCTGTGCCGGTACCTGATCCTTCTTGGAGAGGGTCTCTGTGTTGGACTAGAGGTGATGGGGATTTGCAAGCACACCCTAAAGCCCTTCCCCTTTTTTGCAGGTACACAGCTGGAAGGGGAAGTAATCCTTGGTCCCATCATGGTTGAGGAGAGTGCTTGATGGCCCCATGTCTTGATTGAAATAAACCAGTACTGTGACTACACAAGCTGTCCTGTCTTGCTTTGCAGTTGGGTTGAGCCTAGGCTAGGTCTACTTCAGCTGTGATGTAAACCATGGTCTTGACCTTTTTAGCTTGATAACCAATTCTGAGCTAGATTTAGATGTGTAAACGTTGTCTGCATATGGCTGCCTCTCAAAGACAAGGTGAAATTGTTGCACTTGCTCTCCTGCATGCAAGCTTTGATGGCAAAAGTCAAAGTGAGTAACAAGGTTGGTGGAAGCTGGGGGATGAAAAGGACCATTTCCTCATCTTGCAGATTTCATGAAGTTCAGATAGTGAAGTATGGCTCCAGAAAATGTCATTTGTTTTGAACCTTGAAGAATCTGTGAAATTGGAATGCATGTATACCTTATTTTTTAGTGGGACTATGATTGGTTTGTGCTGTTTACACAAAGCTTCCGTCTAGAAAGATTGGTCGGATCAATATCAAACATTGCTGTGCTGGAAAGTAATTGGTGCCGTCTAAGCTTTAGATTAAGCTACTCTGCACAAGGATCTGGGTTGGAAGGAAGAGGCTGTAGTGTATCTACATGGGTACGGTTTGTGTCTGCAGTCATGGCCTAGCGGTTAGGGAACTGGTCTTGTGACCGGAGGGTCGCAGGTTCGATTCCCAGACCTGAGGCCATGACTGAGGTGCCCCTGAGCAAGGCCCTAACCCTCAATTGCTCACTTGTATAAAAATGTAAGTCGCTCTGGATAAGGGCGTCTGCCAAATGCCGTAAATGTAAATGCAGTGGTTGACCATCAAAGCTGACAAAATACTAATGACCTGATTAACCAATGATTCACACAAATGGAAATACATGAATGTTTAGTAGAGTGGGAACAATATGGAAAAACACAAATTATCAGAAGTTTTCAGGCCTCATTCCTCTGCCTTGATAATCTTTTCAACAGGCAGGAGACCCAGCAGTTGGACAACCCGGAGACAAGATGCATGGTAATAAAAGCCTGAGTACTGAGCATGAGGAGAAAGAGATGGAAATAATATTTATGGGTAGGATCCACAATCTAGGATGTCCAGACTATGCAAATTGAGCCCTGTACACCTTGTCATCACTAGTGCTACAGGGCTCTTGACAATTTCTTTTGCATAGTCTGGAAGTCCCAAGTAGTCAGTGGGGCTCCCAGTCTTTAAATGATTTACCGTTAAATGCATTGAAGCACATGTTGGACTTCTCTGGGCCTATCAAAAGAGAAATACTAATATGGGCTAACTTGATATGATATGGGCTAACTTGTGGACTTGGTGCTTTTTAGGGCGTACTCACACTAGGCTCTGTGATCCGGGCACGGTTCGTTTGGCTAGTGCGAGCGCTCCAACCGTGCCCGAGCCCGCTTGAAGAGGTGGGCCAGGGCACGATTCGCGTAGACTCGGTGCCTCGTCTGATTGGTTCATTTCGCAGGAACTCAAACATGACGTCAGGGATGCGACGCTCACGTTAAACAGTCATAGCGGCAAAGCGATTAGCAGACAATCGTTATGTTAAATTATCGATAAATCTGTGCTTGCAACGTGTTTCTGCACTCCCAAAACGACTTCAAAAATACAATAAAAAGAGAATCGTGAACTCCATATTGTTGTGCGAGCGCGCTTTTTTTTTCCCAAATAGTCACGTTGTGATGACGCAAGTGTGCTCGGGCCGGCTTCATAAAGCCAGCGTGAGTGCAGGCCAGAGGGGGAGTGGGGAGGGGGGATAACCGGGCCCCAGCACGGAACGAGCCAACCGTGCTTAGTGTGAGTACACCCTTAGAGTCTTGACATTTTGGGTTTCAACATCTACAAAGCTCTGCAGTTTATTAATTTATTTTTTCCATCTCGAGTACATCTTTTTCATTGAATCTACAATATCTGTTGCTCTACACAGTAAAATGTATTGTATACTGTAGGGGCTCACATCTGTTTTAGACCATGTCACACTTGTGTTCCATCAAAAAACTTTCCAACTGCGAGCAATTTATTCAGCATTACTATTAAATACATGCACGCGCACACACACTTTGATATGCTATCAAGTACAGAGCCTATAGAATTCTTCAGCTGTGAAAGATTCTATAATTTTGTTATTCTTTTCTTCTGTTATTTCTTCCCTTTCCGATCTTGTATGCCACTGAGCCCCATTCTGATCCCCAACGGCTGCATATCACAATTTAAAGCGGTGTATCAATTAGCATAGTTGACAACTCTGTTGGAAACTCACACTATGTCACAGAAAGAGGTAGGAAAATTCCAACTGTTTATCTTCCTACAAAACAGAAACCTGTTCAAAACAATGATCAACAGGAGGTCGTCTTGGAATGTAAATATTAGAACTAAACTATATCCAAAGTATTAGAACTTGCAGCTACTAACATGAAAAGGGTGGACTTTGTTCCGCCTAAAATACATGCCGGTTTTCAAGCTGAAAGGTATGTTCATGTCACAAAAGACTATTAATTTCAAAGGATGTGGCAGCGAATTCAATAGGCAAAAACGAAAACGATGTTTCCAGATGAATTAATAATGTCGCAAATGATTTTTGAAGTTAACTCTTCACAGTGTCTTTTTAAAATGGTCAGATTACAACTTGGTTTTCTGTTTCTGATAACACTTATGACGCCACGCAAATACAATGAAAACAGAATGACGTCACAAAAGATTAAGGGAAAGGATATTTTGAGTGCACTTTGAAATGCGCTAACAAATGACTTTAACATACGCCTAGATAGCCCAGACACGTCACCGAGACGCAACATTAACATCAGAATGTCGCCCAAGCATCGCATTTGATTTCAGATGAGTGTCAGATTCATTGCCCATGGACGCTGGGTAAACGTTTTTGCACTAAGACAAAATAGCTTTGTAACGCATTAAGTTGTTTTTATGTGATAGGAGTAAATATGTGGTCAATCTGCCATAGTGCATAATGTTTCGACTGAAGAAGGAAAAACTGCTACTCACATGAAGAACAAGTCTTCAAACTGTTCGCAACAGTTATGTGGATTTTTAAAAAATCGCTCAACAGAAAATGGCCGTTGAGTCATATCAGCAATCATAAAATATAAAACAGGCAGATACATATTCAAAATGTGGTAATTTGACAAATATTCAAAACGCATCTAATGTTACTGATTGACACTGACGTGTGTTACTGATCACACGTGCCCAGAGCGGTGGGCAGCCCTAGCCCGGTGCCCAGGGAGCAGTTGGGGTTAGGTGCCTTGCTCAAGGGCACCTCAGTCATGGCCTCAGGTCTGGGAATCGAACCCACGACCCTCCGGTCACAAGACCAGTTCCCTACCACTAGGCCATGACTGCCCCATATATACCATGACAAAACCTTCTACAAACCTGGGACAGCAAACTGAAAATCTAAATTTGCACCATTCTCAAAACTTTTGGCAACAACTGACTCTTTGCACCATTCGACTATGTGGAATGATAGTAGGTTAAAGATGATATCATGTGAAAGGGGCAAATTGGATTTAAAATCCAGACAATTATCCTGTGGGCATACTTTAAAGGTCAATTATGGCAATTTTATACATTAAATTTATTAAATAAAGCAAGAGCCCTTTAGAGGTGCCAACTGGAATTGAACTGAGTTCTTTAGAGCAATCCTGACCAAAATCCTTTCAATTAATGATTTAACTTTGTAAATTTGTAAACTTTTGCTTCCATAAAGAATTCTTATTGCTTCTTTAGAGCACCCTTTCCAAAAAAGTAGATTTTTTGTTTCTTTCTTTCTTTTTTCTTACATCTGCTCAAAAGGTTCTTCCTGGATGCCTAACTGCTTTCTCTATGACCAAATTTCAAACATTTTATTATTACTACTGAGAGACTCCATCAAAGGTAAATGTAAGAAGGGAAAGCAGTTTTCCAGGAAAAAATGAATTGTACTGATTTGTCATTAATAACAGCATGAAACATCTGAAACACTTTTTAGAGTATACCTGAGTCATTACACAATCTTGCCATATTTTCTGCATTGGAGCAATAGAGCGTCTATTATAGAGGTGTTTTTAACCTGGTGGTAATTACACAGATCAATGTAAAAAAACAATCCATATAATGAAACATTTTTCTTTACCAATGAAAGATTATTCCAAGAACCATACACCTATGCAAACAACAGTTTAAGAACCTGTCTTAAGATTAAGGAGTATTGATTTGTGTCAGCTGTGAAAGAGTAGTAAAGTCATCTTCAGGGTCAGAGGGACGTTAAGCTCATTAGCAGGGGGTGGGGCTGCAAGTCTCCATTATGGTATAAAATGGAATGGTCAAACATGACTGCTACGTGTGAGCTTTTGGGGAGAAGAACAATGGGTTTGTGCAAAGTGGGGCTTGGTGTGGTGCTGTTGCTTGTTGTGTTTGCTTTGGCTGATGCACAACTGCAAGGAGTGTTTAAATCTCAACTTCCAACTGGACTACGACCTCATCAGCAGCCACAAGCAATAAGGCAAGTGGTCGCTGGAGGGGCTTCTCAGGGGAGCCATGTTTCTAACCCCACCTGGCCTGCACAAGCCTCATTTAACCAGCAGTCTTGGAGTCCTGCGCAGGTACCTGTGCAGCAGCCTTCCAATGTTCAGTCCCAGCAAGTACTGCAGGGACCTGTGAAGCAGGTGGCCTGGCACTTCCCCAATGAACCTCAAATACCAGCAAGACAGCCACTAATGCAGTTTCAGATGAGCCCTCCTGTTCCTACTGCAAGTGTAGCAGCAGAGTGTGGTGAGACTGGCATACATGTGGAGGTCAAGAAGGACCTGTTTGGTACTGGTGAGCTGATAAATCCCTCTGAGATCACCCTGGGAAACTGTGCTGTCAGTGGGGAGGACCGTGCTGCTCAAGTCCTCATCTTCCAGTCAGCACTGCAGGCCTGCAACAGTACTACCAGTGTGAGTGTCTATGAAGTGAATTCTTCAGTGCTGCTTAAAACATGCAGGCAATAACACCACTTTCTTAACAGGTGACCCAGGATGAGCTGGTCTACGTCTTCTACGTCCGCTATGTTCCCCACAATTTTGCTCACACTCCTATTGTGAGAACTGTTGGTGCTGAGGTTCGCATTGAGTGTCACTATCCAAGGTATTGTACCCTACCAGATGTGCTGTTCAATTTTATTTGGAAGGCTCTGTTCAATCTGATGGCCATCAAATGCTTTGTAGGTTCCACAATGTAAGCAGCAATGCTCTGATGCCTGCCTGGATCCCATATGCTTCTACCCAAGTTGCTGAGGAACAGCTCGTCTTCTCCCTGAGGCTCATGACAGGTTTGTCCCATGGTTACACCAGACCTACTGATTAGCTGTGCCTGAACTGGACCTAATGAGGTTTCTTCTCCCAGATGACTGGACATCTGAAAGGCTCTCCAACCAGTACTTCCTGCATGATGTGATCAGTGTTGAGGCATCTGTAATTCAGTTCTACCACGTGCCCCTTCGTGTGTATCTGGACACCTGTGTGGCCACGGTGGTTCCTGATGTGAATGCAGTCCCTAGTTATGCCTTCATAGATAACCATGGGTGAGTGGCTTCCTTGTGGGCTTTGTGATGGCTGTAGAGATCAGCTAGTTGTGGTCTGACTGCACAAATGATTGCAGGTGCCTAATTGATGCCAAGCTCACGGGTTCCCAGTCCCACTTCCTGCCCCAAACTGAAGCAGACAAGCTGAGGTTTCAGTTGGAGGCATTCAAGTTTCAGCAGGACAACAGTGGTTTGGTATGTAACCATGTTTGGTAGGGGGCGAGTACAATGACTGACTTGCTGTCTGAACTAACCCCTGTCTCTCCAGCTCTACTTCACATGCTTTATGAAGGCAACTCCAGCTTCTTACGCTGCTGATCCTGAGCACAAAGCTTGTTCGTTCTCTAGCAACAGGTATGTGGCTGTGGTCCTGAAACCAGCAGGTTACTGGTGAGGCCTAGCTAGTAAGCTTGGGTATTCTGGCTTCACAGGTGGACTGCAGCATATGGTCCCGACCAGGTTTGCGGCTGTTGCGAGACCACCTGTAGCTCCCGGAAGGGCCGAGACTTGTCTGAGGACGGAGGTACGTGCATGCCATGCTGTGCCGGTACCTGATCCTTCTTGGAGAGGGTCTCTGTGTTGGACTAGAGGTGATGGGGATTTGCAAGCACACCCTAAAGCCCTTCCCCTTTTTTGCAGGTACACAGCTGGAAGGGGAAGTAATCCTTGGTCCCATCATGGTTGAGGAGAGTGCTTGATGGCCCCATGTCTTGATTGAAATAAACCAGTACTGTGACTACACAAGCTGTCCTGTCTTGCTTTGCAGTTGGGTTGAGCCTAGGCTAGGTCTACTTCAGCTGTGATGTAAACCATGGTCTTGACCTTTTTAGCTTGATAACCAATTCTGAGCTAGATTTAGATGTGTAAACGTTGTCTGCATATGGCTGCCTCTCAAAGACAAGGTGAAATTGTTGCACTTGCTCTCCTGCATGCAAGCTTTGATGGCAAAAGTCAAAGTGAGTAACAAGGTTGGTGGAAGCTGGGGGATGAAAAGGACCATTTCCTCATCTTGCAGATTTCATGAAGTTCAGATAGTGAAGTATGGCTCCAGAAAATGTCATTTGTTTTGAACCTTGAAGAATCTGTGAAATTGGAATGCATGTATACCTTATTTTTTAGTGGGACTATGATTGGTTTGTGCTGTTTACACAAAGCTTCCGTCTAGAAAGATTGGTCGGATCAATATCAAACATTGCTGTGCTGGAAAGTAATTGGTGCCGTCTAAGCTTTAGATTAAGCTACTCTGCACAAGGATCTGGGTTGGAAGGAAGAGGCTGTAGTGTATCTACATGGGTACGGTTTGTGTCTGCAGTCATGGCCTAGCGGTTAGGGAACTGGTCTTGTGACCGGAGGGTCGCAGGTTCGATTCCCAGACCTGAGGCCATGACTGAGGTGCCCCTGAGCAAGGCCCTAACCCTCAATTGCTCACTTGTATAAAAATGTAAGTCGCTCTGGATAAGGGCGTCTGCCAAATGCCGTAAATGTAAATGCAGTGGTTGACCATCAAAGCTGACAAAATACTAATGACCTGATTAACCAATGATTCACACAAATGGAAATACATGAATGTTTAGTAGAGTGGGAACAATATGGAAAAACACAAATTATCAGAAGTTTTCAGGCCTCATTCCTCTGCCTTGATAATCTTTTCAACAGGCAGGAGACCCAGCAGTTGGACAACCCGGAGACAAGATGCATGGTAATAAAAGCCTGAGTACTGAGCATGAGGAGAAAGAGATGGAAATAATATTTATGGGTAGGATCCACAATCTAGGATGTCCAGACTATGCAAATTGAGCCCTGTACACCTTGTCATCACTAGTGCTACAGGGCTCTTGACAATTTCTTTTGCATAGTCTGGAAGTCCCAAGTAGTCAGTGGGGCTCCCAGTCTTTAAATGATTTACCGTTAAATGCATTGAAGCACATGTTGGACTTCTCTGGGCCTATCAAAAGAGAAATACTAATATGGGCTAACTTGATATGATATGGGCTAACTTGTGGACTTGGTGCTTTTTAGGGCGTACTCACACTAGGCTCTGTGATCCGGGCACGGTTCGTTTGGCTAGTGCGAGCGCTCCAACCGTGCCCGAGCCCGCTTGAAGAGGTGGGCCAGGGCACGATTCGCGTAGACTCGGTGCCTCGTCTGATTGGTTCATTTCGCAGGAACTCAAACATGACGTCAGGGATGCGACGCTCACGTTAAACAGTCATAGCGGCAAAGCGATTAGCAGACAATCGTTATGTTAAATTATCGATAAATCTGTGCTTGCAACGTGTTTCTGCACTCCCAAAACGACTTCAAAAATACAATAAAAAGAGAATCGTGAACTCCATATTGTTGTGCGAGCGCGCTTTTTTTTTCCCAAATAGTCACGTTGTGATGACGCAAGTGTGCTCGGGCCGGCTTCATAAAGCCAGCGTGAGTGCAGGCCAGAGGGGGAGTGGGGAGGGGGGATAACCGGGCCCCAGCACGGAACGAGCCAACCGTGCTTAGTGTGAGTACACCCTTAGAGTCTTGACATTTTGGGTTTCAACATCTACAAAGCTCTGCAGTTTATTAATTTATTTTTTCCATCTCGAGTACATCTTTTTCATTGAATCTACAATATCTGTTGCTCTACACAGTAAAATGTATTGTATACTGTAGGGGCTCACATCTGTTTTAGACCATGTCACACTTGTGTTCCATCAAAAAACTTTCCAACTGCGAGCAATTTATTCAGCATTACTATTAAATACATGCACGCGCACACACACTTTGATATGCTATCAAGTACAGAGCCTATAGAATTCTTCAGCTGTGAAAGATTCTATAATTTTGTTATTCTTTTCTTCTGTTATTTCTTCCCTTTCCGATCTTGTATGCCACTGAGCCCCATTCTGATCCCCAACGGCTGCATATCACAATTTAAAGCGGTGTATCAATTAGCATAGTTGACAACTCTGTTGGAAACTCACACTATGTCACAGAAAGAGGTAGGAAAATTCCAACTGTTTATCTTCCTACAAAACAGAAACCTGTTCAAAACAATGATCAACAGGAGGTCGTCTTGGAATGTAAATATTAGAACTAAACTATATCCAAAGTATTAGAACTTGCAGCTACTAACATGAAAAGGGTGGACTTTGTTCCGCCTAAAATACATGCCGGTTTTCAAGCTGAAAGGTATGTTCATGTCACAAAAGACTATTAATTTCAAAGGATGTGGCAGCGAATTCAATAGGCAAAAACGAAAACGATGTTTCCAGATGAATTAATAATGTCGCAAATGATTTTTGAAGTTAACTCTTCACAGTGTCTTTTTAAAATGGTCAGATTACAACTTGGTTTTCTGTTTCTGATAACACTTATGACGCCACGCAAATACAATGAAAACAGAATGACGTCACAAAAGATTAAGGGAAAGGATATTTTGAGTGCACTTTGAAATGCGCTAACAAATGACTTTAACATACGCCTAGATAGCCCAGACACGTCACCGAGACGCAACATTAACATCAGAATGTCGCCCAAGCATCGCATTTGATTTCAGATGAGTGTCAGATTCATTGCCCATGGACGCTGGGTAAACGTTTTTGCACTAAGACAAAATAGCTTTGTAACGCATTAAGTTGTTTTTATGTGATAGGAGTAAATATGTGGTCAATCTGCCATAGTGCATAATGTTTCGACTGAAGAAGGAAAAACTGCTACTCACATGAAGAACAAGTCTTCAAACTGTTCGCAACAGTTATGTGGATTTAAAAAAAATCGCTCAACAGAAAATGGCCGTTGAGTCATATCAGCAATCATAAAATATAAAACAGGCAGATACATATTCAAAATGTGGTAATTTGACAAATATTCAAAACGCATCTAATGTTACTGATTGACACTGACGTGTGTTACTGATCACACGTGCCCAGAGCGGTGGGCAGCCCTAGCCCGGTGCCCAGGGAGCAGTTGGGGTTAGGTGCCTTGCTCAAGGGCACCTCAGTCATGGCCTCAGGTCTGGGAATCGAACCCACGACCCTCCGGTCACAAGACCAGTTCCCTACCACTAGGCCATGACTGCCCCATATATACCATGACAAAACCTTCTACAAACCTGGGACAGCAAACTGAAAATCTAAATTTGCACCATTCTCAAAACTTTTGGCAACAACTGACTCTTTGCACCATTCGACTATGTGGAATGATAGTAGGTTAAAGATGATATCATGTGAAAGGGGCAAATTGGATTTAAAATCCAGACAATTATCCTGTGGGCATACTTTAAAGGTCAATTATGGCAATTTTATACATTAAATTTATTAAATAAAGCAAGAGCCCTTTAGAGGTGCCAACTGGAATTGAACTGAGTTCTTTAGAGCAATCCTGACCAAAATCCTTTCAATTAATGATTTAACTTTGTAAATTTGTAAACTTTTGCTTCCATAAAGAATTCTTATTGCTTCTTTAGAGCACCCTTTCCAAAAAAGTAGATTTTTTGTTTCTTTCTTTCTTTTTTCTTACATCTGCTCAAAAGGTTCTTCCTGGATGCCTAACTGCTTTCTCTATGACCAAATTTCAAACATTTTATTATTACTACTGAGAGACTCCATCAAAGGTAAATGTAAGAAGGGAAAGCAGTTTTCCAGGAAAAAATGAATTGTACTGATTTGTCATTAATAACAGCATGAAACATCTGAAACACTTTTTAGAGTATACCTGAGTCATTACACAATCTTGCCATATTTTCTGCATTGGAGCAATAGAGCGTCTATTATAGAGGTGTTTTTAACCTGGTGGTAATTACACAGATCAATGTAAAAAAAACAATCCATATAATGAAACATTTTTCTTTACCAATGAAAGATTATTCCAAGAACCATACACCTATGCAAACAACAGTTTAAGAACCTGTCTTAAGATTAAGGAGTATTGATTTGTGTCAGCTGTGAAAGAGTAGTAAAGTCATCTTCAGGGTCAGAGGGACGTTAAGCTCATTAGCAGGGGGTGGGGCTGCAAGTCTCCATTATGGTATAAAATGGAATGGTCAAACATGACTGCTACGTGTGAGCTTTTGGGGAGAAGAACAATGGGTTTGTGCAAAGTGGGGCTTGGTGTGGTGCTGTTGCTTGTTGTGTTTGCTTTGGCTGATGCACAACTGCAAGGAGTGTTTAAATCTCAACTTCCAACTGGACTACGACCTCATCAGCAGCCACAAGCAATAAGGCAAGTGGTCGCTGGAGGGGCTTCTCAGGGGAGCCATGTTTCTAACCCCACCTGGCCTGCACAAGCCTCATTTAACCAGCAGTCTTGGAGTCCTGCGCAGGTACCTGTGCAGCAGCCTTCCAATGTTCAGTCCCAGCAAGTACTGCAGGGACCTGTGAAGCAGGTGGCCTGGCACTTCCCCAATGAACCTCAAATACCAGCAAGACAGCCACTAATGCAGTTTCAGATGAGCCCTCCTGTTCCTACTGCAAGTGTAGCAGCAGAGTGTGGTGAGACTGGCATACATGTGGAGGTCAAGAAGGACCTGTTTGGTACTGGTGAGCTGATAAATCCCTCTGAGATCACCCTGGGAAACTGTGCTGTCAGTGGGGAGGACCGTGCTGCTCAAGTCCTCATCTTCCAGTCAGCACTGCAGGCCTGCAACAGTACTACCAGTGTGAGTGTCTATGAAGTGAATTCTTCAGTGCTGCTTAAAACATGCAGGCAATAACACCACTTTCTTAACAGGTGACCCAGGATGAGCTGGTCTACGTCTTCTACGTCCGCTATGTTCCCCACAATTTTGCTCACACTCCTATTGTGAGAACTGTTGGTGCTGAGGTTCGCATTGAGTGTCACTATCCAAGGTATTGTACCCTACCAGATGTGCTGTTCAATTTTATTTGGAAGGCTCTGTTCAATCTGATGGCCATCAAATGCTTTGTAGGTTCCACAATGTAAGCAGCAATGCTCTGATGCCTGCCTGGATCCCATATGCTTCTACCCAAGTTGCTGAGGAACAGCTCGTCTTCTCCCTGAGGCTCATGACAGGTTTGTCCCATGGTTACACCAGACCTACTGATTAGCTGTGCCTGAACTGGACCTAATGAGGTTTCTTCTCCCAGATGACTGGACATCTGAAAGGCTCTCCAACCAGTACTTCCTGCATGATGTGATCAGTGTTGAGGCATCTGTAATTCAGTTCTACCACGTGCCCCTTCGTGTGTATCTGGACACCTGTGTGGCCACGGTGGTTCCTGATGTGAATGCAGTCCCTAGTTATGCCTTCATAGATAACCATGGGTGAGTGGCTTCCTTGTGGGCTTTGTGATGGCTGTAGAGATCAGCTAGTTGTGGTCTGACTGCACAAATGATTGCAGGTGCCTAATTGATGCCAAGCTCACGGGTTCCCAGTCCCACTTCCTGCCCCAAACTGAAGCAGACAAGCTGAGGTTTCAGTTGGAGGCATTCAAGTTTCAGCAGGACAACAGTGGTTTGGTATGTAACCATGTTTGGTAGGGGGCGAGTACAATGACTGACTTGCTGTCTGAACTAACCCCTGTCTCTCCAGCTCTACTTCACATGCTTTATGAAGGCAACTCCAGCTTCTTACGCTGCTGATCCTGAGCACAAAGCTTGTTCGTTCTCTAGCAACAGGTATGTGGCTGTGGTCCTGAAACCAGCAGGTTACTGGTGAGGCCTAGCTAGTAAGCTTGGGTATTCTGGCTTCACAGGTGGACTGCAGCATATGGTCCCGACCAGGTTTGCGGCTGTTGCGAGACCACCTGTAGCTCCCGGAAGGGCCGAGACTTGTCTGAGGACGGAGGTACGTGCATGCCATGCTGTGCCGGTACCTGATCCTTCTTGGAGAGGGTCTCTGTGTTGGACTAGAGGTGATGGGGATTTGCAAGCACACCCTAAAGCCCTTCCCCTTTTTTGCAGGTACACAGCTGGAAGGGGAAGTAATCCTTGGTCCCATCATGGTTGAGGAGAGTGCTTGATGGCCCCATGTCTTGATTGAAATAAACCAGTACTGTGACTACACAAGCTGTCCTGTCTTGCTTTGCAGTTGGGTTGAGCCTAGGCTAGGTCTACTTCAGCTGTGATGTAAACCATGGTCTTGACCTTTTTAGCTTGATAACCAATTCTGAGCTAGATTTAGATGTGTAAACGTTGTCTGCATATGGCTGCCTCTCAAAGACAAGGTGAAATTGTTGCACTTGCTCTCCTGCATGCAAGCTTTGATGGCAAAAGTCAAAGTGAGTAACAAGGTTGGTGGAAGCTGGGGGATGAAAAGGACCATTTCCTCATCTTGCAGATTTCATGAAGTTCAGATAGTGAAGTATGGCTCCAGAAAATGTCATTTGTTTTGAACCTTGAAGAATCTGTGAAATTGGAATGCATGTATACCTTATTTTTTAGTGGGACTATGATTGGTTTGTGCTGTTTACACAAAGCTTCCGTCTAGAAAGATTGGTCGGATCAATATCAAACATTGCTGTGCTGGAAAGTAATTGGTGCCGTCTAAGCTTTAGATTAAGCTACTCTGCACAAGGATCTGGGTTGGAAGGAAGAGGCTGTAGTGTATCTACATGGGTACGGTTTGTGTCTGCAGTCATGGCCTAGCGGTTAGGGAACTGGTCTTGTGACCGGAGGGTCGCAGGTTCGATTCCCAGACCTGAGGCCATGACTGAGGTGCCCCTGAGCAAGGCCCTAACCCTCAATTGCTCACTTGTATAAAAATGTAAGTCGCTCTGGATAAGGGCGTCTGCCAAATGCCGTAAATGTAAATGCAGTGGTTGACCATCAAAGCTGACAAAATACTAATGACCTGATTAACCAATGATTCACACAAATGGAAATACATGAATGTTTAGTAGAGTGGGAACAATATGGAAAAACACAAATTATCAGAAGTTTTCAGGCCTCATTCCTCTGCCTTGATAATCTTTTCAACAGGCAGGAGACCCAGCAGTTGGACAACCCGGAGACAAGATGCATGGTAATAAAAGCCTGAGTACTGAGCATGAGGAGAAAGAGATGGAAATAATATTTATGGGTAGGATCCACAATCTAGGATGTCCAGACTATGCAAATTGAGCCCTGTACACCTTGTCATCACTAGTGCTACAGGGCTCTTGACAATTTCTTTTGCATAGTCTGGAAGTCCCAAGTAGTCAGTGGGGCTCCCAGTCTTTAAATGATTTACCGTTAAATGCATTGAAGCACATGTTGGACTTCTCTGGGCCTATCAAAAGAGAAATACTAATATGGGCTAACTTGATATGATATGGGCTAACTTGTGGACTTGGTGCTTTTTAGGGCGTACTCACACTAGGCTCTGTGATCCGGGCACGGTTCGTTTGGCTAGTGCGAGCGCTCCAACCGTGCCCGAGCCCGCTTGAAGAGGTGGGCCAGGGCACGATTCGCGTAGACTCGGTGCCTCGTCTGATTGGTTCATTTCGCAGGAACTCAAACATGACGTCAGGGATGCGACGCTCACGTTAAACAGTCATAGCGGCAAAGCGATTAGCAGACAATCGTTATGTTAAATTATCGATAAATCTGTGCTTGCAACGTGTTTCTGCACTCCCAAAACGACTTCAAAAATACAATAAAAAGAGAATCGTGAACTCCATATTGTTGTGCGAGCGCGCTTTTTTTTTCCCAAATAGTCACGTTGTGATGACGCAAGTGTGCTCGGGCCGGCTTCATAAAGCCAGCGTGAGTGCAGGCCAGAGGGGGAGTGGGGAGGGGGGATAACCGGGCCCCAGCACGGAACGAGCCAACCGTGCTTAGTGTGAGTACACCCTTAGAGTCTTGACATTTTGGGTTTCAACATCTACAAAGCTCTGCAGTTTATTAATTTATTTTTTCCATCTCGAGTACATCTTTTTCATTGAATCTACAATATCTGTTGCTCTACACAGTAAAATGTATTGTATACTGTAGGGGCTCACATCTGTTTTAGACCATGTCACACTTGTGTTCCATCAAAAAACTTTCCAACTGCGAGCAATTTATTCAGCATTACTATTAAATACATGCACGCGCACACACACTTTGATATGCTATCAAGTACAGAGCCTATAGAATTCTTCAGCTGTGAAAGATTCTATAATTTTGTTATTCTTTTCTTCTGTTATTTCTTCCCTTTCCGATCTTGTATGCCACTGAGCCCCATTCTGATCCCCAACGGCTGCATATCACAATTTAAAGCGGTGTATCAATTAGCATAGTTGACAACTCTGTTGGAAACTCACACTATGTCACAGAAAGAGGTAGGAAAATTCCAACTGTTTATCTTCCTACAAAACAGAAACCTGTTCAAAACAATGATCAACAGGAGGTCGTCTTGGAATGTAAATATTAGAACTAAACTATATCCAAAGTATTAGAACTTGCAGCTACTAACATGAAAAGGGTGGACTTTGTTCCGCCTAAAATACATGCCGGTTTTCAAGCTGAAAGGTATGTTCATGTCACAAAAGACTATTAATTTCAAAGGATGTGGCAGCGAATTCAATAGGCAAAAACGAAAACGATGTTTCCAGATGAATTAATAATGTCGCAAATGATTTTTGAAGTTAACTCTTCACAGTGTCTTTTTAAAATGGTCAGATTACAACTTGGTTTTCTGTTTCTGATAACACTTATGACGCCACGCAAATACAATGAAAACAGAATGACGTCACAAAAGATTAAGGGAAAGGATATTTTGAGTGCACTTTGAAATGCGCTAACAAATGACTTTAACATACGCCTAGATAGCCCAGACACGTCACCGAGACGCAACATTAACATCAGAATGTCGCCCAAGCATCGCATTTGATTTCAGATGAGTGTCAGATTCATTGCCCATGGACGCTGGGTAAACGTTTTTGCACTAAGACAAAATAGCTTTGTAACGCATTAAGTTGTTTTTATGTGATAGGAGTAAATATGTGGTCAATCTGCCATAGTGCATAATGTTTCGACTGAAGAAGGAAAAACTGCTACTCACATGAAGAACAAGTCTTCAAACTGTTCGCAACAGTTATGTGGATTTAAAAAAAATCGCTCAACAGAAAATGGCCGTTGAGTCATATCAGCAATCATAAAATATAAAACAGGCAGATACATATTCAAAATGTGGTAATTTGACAAATATTCAAAACGCATCTAATGTTACTGATTGACACTGACGTGTGTTACTGATCACACGTGCCCAGAGCGGTGGGCAGCCCTAGCCCGGTGCCCAGGGAGCAGTTGGGGTTAGGTGCCTTGCTCAAGGGCACCTCAGTCATGGCCTCAGGTCTGGGAATCGAACCCACGACCCTCCGGTCACAAGACCAGTTCCCTACCACTAGGCCATGACTGCCCCATATATACCATGACAAAACCTTCTACAAACCTGGGACAGCAAACTGAAAATCTAAATTTGCACCATTCTCAAAACTTTTGGCAACAACTGACTCTTTGCACCATTCGACTATGTGGAATGATAGTAGGTTAAAGATGATATCATGTGAAAGGGGCAAATTGGATTTAAAATCCAGACAATTATCCTGTGGGCATACTTTAAAGGTCAATTATGGCAATTTTATACATTAAATTTATTAAATAAAGCAAGAGCCCTTTAGAGGTGCCAACTGGAATTGAACTGAGTTCTTTAGAGCAATCCTGACCAAAATCCTTTCAATTAATGATTTAACTTTGTAAATTTGTAAACTTTTGCTTCCATAAAGAATTCTTATTGCTTCTTTAGAGCACCCTTTCCAAAAAAGTAGATTTTTTGTTTCTTTCTTTCTTTTTTCTTACATCTGCTCAAAAGGTTCTTCCTGGATGCCTAACTGCTTTCTCTATGACCAAATTTCAAACATTTTATTATTACTACTGAGAGACTCCATCAAAGGTAAATGTAAGAAGGGAAAGCAGTTTTCCAGGAAAAAATGAATTGTACTGATTTGTCATTAATAACAGCATGAAACATCTGAAACACTTTTTAGAGTATACCTGAGTCATTACACAATCTTGCCATATTTTCTGCATTGGAGCAATAGAGCGTCTATTATAGAGGTGTTTTTAACCTGGTGGTAATTACACAGATCAATGTAAAAAAAACAATCCATATAATGAAACATTTTTCTTTACCAATGAAAGATTATTCCAAGAACCATACACCTATGCAAACAACAGTTTAAGAACCTGTCTTAAGATTAAGGAGTATTGATTTGTGTCAGCTGTGAAAGAGTAGTAAAGTCATCTTCAGGGTCAGAGGGACGTTAAGCTCATTAGCAGGGGGTGGGGCTGCAAGTCTCCATTATGGTATAAAATGGAATGGTCAAACATGACTGCTACGTGTGAGCTTTTGGGGAGAAGAACAATGGGTTTGTGCAAAGTGGGGCTTGGTGTGGTGTGGTGCTGTTGCTTGTTGTGTTTGCTTTGGCTGATGCACAACTGCAAGGAGTGTTTAAATCTCAACTTCCAACTGGACTACGACCTCATCAGCAGCCACAAGCAATAAGGCAAGTGGTCGCTGGAGGGGCTTCTCAGGGGAGCCATGTTTCTAACCCCACCTGGCCTGCACAAGCCTCATTTAACCAGCAGTCTTGGAGTCCTGCGCAGGTACCTGTGCAGCAGCCTTCCAATGTTCAGTCCCAGCAAGTACTGCAGGGACCTGTGAAGCAGGTGGCCTGGCACTTCCCCAATGAACCTCAAATACCAGCAAGACAGCCACTAATGCAGTTTCAGATGAGCCCTCCTGTTCCTACTGCAAGTGTAGCAGCAGAGTGTGGTGAGACTGGCATACATGTGGAGGTCAAGAAGGACCTGTTTGGTACTGGTGAGCTGATAAATCCCTCTGAGATCACCCTGGGAAACTGTGCTGTCAGTGGGGAGGACCGTGCTGCTCAAGTCCTCATCTTCCAGTCAGCACTGCAGGCCTGCAACAGTACTACCAGTGTGAGTGTCTATGAAGTGAATTCTTCAGTGCTGCTTAAAACATGCAGGCAATAACACCACTTTCTTAACAGGTGACCCAGGATGAGCTGGTCTACGTCTTCTACGTCCGCTATGTTCCCCACAATTTTGCTCACACTCCTATTGTGAGAACTGTTGGTGCTGAGGTTCGCATTGAGTGTCACTATCCAAGGTATTGTACCCTACCAGATGTGCTGTTCAATTTTATTTGGAAGGCTCTGTTCAATCTGATGGCCATCAAATGCTTTGTAGGTTCCACAATGTAAGCAGCAATGCTCTGATGCCTGCCTGGATCCCATATGCTTCTACCCAAGTTGCTGAGGAACAGCTCGTCTTCTCCCTGAGGCTCATGACAGGTTTGTCCCATGGTTACACCAGACCTACTGATTAGCTGTGCCTGAACTGGACCTAATGAGGTTTCTTCTCCCAGATGACTGGACATCTGAAAGGCTCTCCAACCAGTACTTCCTGCATGATGTGATCAGTGTTGAGGCATCTGTAATTCAGTTCTACCACGTGCCCCTTCGTGTGTATCTGGACACCTGTGTGGCCACGGTGGTTCCTGATGTGAATGCAGTCCCTAGTTATGCCTTCATAGATAACCATGGGTGAGTGGCTTCCTTGTGGGCTTTGTGATGGCTGTAGAGATCAGCTAGTTGTGGTCTGACTGCACAAATGATTGCAGGTGCCTAATTGATGCCAAGCTCACGGGTTCCCAGTCCCACTTCCTGCCCCAAACTGAAGCAGACAAGCTGAGGTTTCAGTTGGAGGCATTCAAGTTTCAGCAGGACAACAGTGGTTTGGTATGTAACCATGTTTGGTAGGGGGCGAGTACAATGACTGACTTGCTGTCTGAACTAACCCCTGTCTCTCCAGCTCTACTTCACATGCTTTATGAAGGCAACTCCAGCTTCTTACGCTGCTGATCCTGAGCACAAAGCTTGTTCGTTCTCTAGCAACAGGTATGTGGCTGTGGTCCTGAAACCAGCAGGTTACTGGTGAGGCCTAGCTAGTAAGCTTGGGTATTCTGGCTTCACAGGTGGACTGCAGCATATGGTCCCGACCAGGTTTGCGGCTGTTGCGAGACCACCTGTAGCTCCCGGAAGGGCCGAGACTTGTCTGAGGACGGAGGTACGTGCATGCCATGCTGTGCCGGTACCTGATCCTTCTTGGAGAGGGTCTCTGTGTTGGACTAGAGGTGATGGGGATTTGCAAGCACACCCTAAAGCCCTTCCCCTTTTTTGCAGGTACACAGCTGGAAGGGGAAGTAATCCTTGGTCCCATCATGGTTGAGGAGAGTGCTTGATGGCCCCATGTCTTGATTGAAATAAACCAGTACTGTGACTACACAAGCTGTCCTGTCTTGCTTTGCAGTTGGGTTGAGCCTAGGCTAGGTCTACTTCAGCTGTGATGTAAACCATGGTCTTGACCTTTTTAGCTTGATAACCAATTCTGAGCTAGATTTAGATGTGTAAACGTTGTCTGCATATGGCTGCCTCTCAAAGACAAGGTGAAATTGTTGCACTTGCTCTCCTGCATGCAAGCTTTGATGGCAAAAGTCAAAGTGAGTAACAAGGTTGGTGGAAGCTGGGGGATGAAAAGGACCATTTCCTCATCTTGCAGATTTCATGAAGTTCAGATAGTGAAGTATGGCTCCAGAAAATGTCATTTGTTTTGAACCTTGAAGAATCTGTGAAATTGGAATGCATGTATACCTTATTTTTTAGTGGGACTATGATTGGTTTGTGCTGTTTACACAAAGCTTCCGTCTAGAAAGATTGGTCGGATCAATATCAAACATTGCTGTGCTGGAAAGTAATTGGTGCCGTCTAAGCTTTAGATTAAGCTACTCTGCACAAGGATCTGGGTTGGAAGGAAGAGGCTGTAGTGTATCTACATGGGTACGGTTTGTGTCTGCAGTCATGGCCTAGCGGTTAGGGAACTGGTCTTGTGACCGGAGGGTCGCAGGTTCGATTCCCAGACCTGAGGCCATGACTGAGGTGCCCCTGAGCAAGGCCCTAACCCTCAATTGCTCACTTGTATAAAAATGTAAGTCGCTCTGGATAAGGGCGTCTGCCAAATGCCGTAAATGTAAATGCAGTGGTTGACCATCAAAGCTGACAAAATACTAATGACCTGATTAACCAATGATTCACACAAATGGAAATACATGAATGTTTAGTAGAGTGGGAACAATATGGAAAAACACAAATTATCAGAAGTTTTCAGGCCTCATTCCTCTGCCTTGATAATCTTTTCAACAGGCAGGAGACCCAGCAGTTGGACAACCCGGAGACAAGATGCATGGTAATAAAAGCCTGAGTACTGAGCATGAGGAGAAAGAGATGGAAATAATATTTATGGGTAGGATCCACAATCTAGGATGTCCAGACTATGCAAATTGAGCCCTGTACACCTTGTCATCACTAGTGCTACAGGGCTCTTGACAATTTCTTTTGCATAGTCTGGAAGTCCCAAGTAGTCAGTGGGGCTCCCAGTCTTTAAATGATTTACCGTTAAATGCATTGAAGCACATGTTGGACTTCTCTGGGCCTATCAAAAGAGAAATACTAATATGGGCTAACTTGTGGACTTGGTGCTTTTTAGGGCGTACTCACACTAGGCTCTGTGATCCGGGCCCGGGCACGGTTCGTTTGGCTAGTGCGAGCGCTCCAACCGTGCCCGAGCCCGCTTGAAGAGGTGGGCCAGGGCACGATTCGCATAGACTCGGGCACGGTTTGCTTCTAGTGTGAGTGCTATCCGTGCCCGGGCCCACTTGGTGCCTCGTCTGATTGGTTCATTTCGCTGGAACTCAAACATGACGTCAGGGATGCGACGCTCACGTTAAACAGTCATAGCGGCAAAGCGATTAGCAGACAATCGTTATGTTAAATTATCGATAAATCTGTGCTTGCAACGTGTTTCTGCACTCCCAAAACGACTTCAAAAATACAATAAAAAGAGAATCGTGAACTCCATATTGTTGTGCGAGCGCGCTTTTTTTTTCCCAAATAGTCACGTTGTGATGACGCAAGTGTGCTCGGGCCGGCTTCATAAAGCCAGCGTGAGTGCAGGCCAGAGGGGGAGTGGGGAGGGGGGATAACCGGGCCCCAGCACGGAACGAGCCAACCGTGCTTAGTGTGAGTACGCCCTTAGAGTCTTGACATTTTGGGTTTCAACATCTACAAAGCTCTGCAGTTTATTAATTTATTTTTTCCATCTCGAGTACATCTTTTTCATTGAATCTACAATATCTGTTGCTCTACACAGTAAAATGTATTGTATACTGTAGGGGCTCACATCTGTTTTAGACCATGTCACACTTGTGTTCCATCAAAAAACTTTCCAACTGCGAGCAATTTATTCAGCATTACTATTAAATACATGCACGCGCACACACACTTTGATATGCTATCAAGTACAGAGCCTATAGAATTCTTCAGCTGTGAAAGATTCTATAATTTTGTTATTCTTTTCTTCTGTTATTTCTTCCCTTTCCGATCTCGTATGCCACTGAGCCCCATTCTGATCCCCAACGGCTGCATATCACAATTTAAAGCGGTGTATCAATTAGCATAGTTGACAACTCTGTTGGAAACTCACACTATGTCACAGAAAGAGGTAGGAAAATTCCAACTGTTTATCTTCCTACAAAACAGAAACCTGTTCAAAACAATGATCAACAGGAGGTCGTCTTGGAATGTAAATATTAGAACTAAACTATATCCAAAGTATTAGAACTTGCAGCTACTAACATGAAAAGGGTGGACTTTGTTCCGCCTAAAATACATGCACGTTTTCAAGCTGAAAGGTATGTTCATGTCACAAAAGACTATTAATTTCACAGGATGTGGCAGCGAATTCAATAGGCAAAAACGAAAACGATGTTTTTAGATGAATTAATAATGTCGCAAATGATTTTTGAAGTTAACTCTTCACAGTGTCTTTTTTAAATGGTCAGATTACAACTCGGTTTTCTGTTTCTGATAACACTTATGACGCCACGCAAATACAATGAAAACAGAATGACGTCACAAAAGATTAAGGGAAAGGATATTTTGAGTGCACTTTGAAATGCGCTAACAAATGACTTTAACATACGCCTAGATAGCCCAGACACGTCACCGAGACGCAACATTAACATCAGAATGTCGCCCAAGCATCGCATTTGATTTCAGATGAGTGTCAGATTCATTGCCCATGGACGCTGGGTAAACGTTTTTGCACTAAGACAAAATAGCTTTGTAACGCATTAAGTTGTTTTTATGTGATAGGAGTAAATATGTGGTCAATCTGCCATAGTGCATAATGTTTCGACTGAAGAAGGAAAAACTGCTACTCACATGAAGAACAAGTCTTCAAACTGTTCGCAACAGTTATGTGGATTTTAAAAAAATCGCTCAACAGAAAATGGCCGTTGAGTCATATCAGCAATCATAAAATATAAAACAGGCAGATACATATTCAAAATGTGGTAATTTGACAAATATTCAAAACGCATCTAATGTTACTGATTGACACTGACGTGTGTTACTGATCACACGTGCCCAGAGCGGTGGGCAGCCCTAGCCCGGTGCCCAGGGAGCAGTTGGGGTTAGGTGCCTTGCTCAAGGGCACCTCAGTCATGGCCTCAGGTCTGGGAATCGAACCCACGACCCTCCGGTCACAAGACCAGTTCCCTACCACTAGGCCATGACTGCCCCATATATACCATGACAAAACCTTCTACAAACCTGGGACAGCAAACTGAAAATCTAAATTTGCACCATTCTCAAAACTTTTGGCAACAACTGACTCTTTGCACCATTCGACTATGTGGAATGATAGTAGGTTAAAGATGATATCATGTGAAAGGGGCAAATTGGATTTAAAATCCAGACAATTATCCTGTGGGCATACTTTAAAGGTCAATTATGGCAATTTTATACATTAAATTTATTAAATAAAGCAAGAGCCCTTTAGAGGTGCCAACTGGAATTGAACTGAGTTCTTTAGAGCAATCCTGACCAAAATCCTTTCAATTAATGATTTAACTTTGTAAATTTGTAAACTTTTGCTTCCATAAAGAATTCTTATTGCTTCTTTAGAGCACCCTTTCCAAAAAAGTAGATTTTTTGTTTCTTTCTTTCTTTTTTCTTACATCTGCTCAAAAGGTTCTTCCTGGATGCCTAACTGCTTTCTCTATGACCAAATTTCAAACATTTTATTATTACTACTGAGAGACTCCATCAAAGGTAAATGTAAGAAGGGAAAGCAGTTTTCCAGGAAAAAATGAATTGTACTGATTTGTCATTAATAACAGCATGAAACATCTGAAACACTTTTTAGAGTATACCTGAGTCATTACACAATCTTGCCATATTTTCTGCATTGGAGCAATAGAGCGTCTATTATAGAGGTGTTTTTAACCTGGTGGTAATTACACAGATCAATGTAAAAAAACAATCCATATAATGAAACATTTTTCTTTACCAATGAAAGATTATTCCAAGAACCATACACCTATGCAAACAACAGTTTAAGAACCTGTCTTAAGATTAAGGAGTATTGATTTGTGTCAGCAGTGAAAGAGTAGTAAAGTCATCTTCAGGGTCAGAGGGACGTTAAGCTCATTAGCAGGGGGTGGGGCTGCAAGTCTCCATTATGGTATAAAATGGAATGGTCAAACATGACTGCTACATGTGAGCTTTTGGGGAGAAGAACAATGGGTTTGTGCAAAGTGGGGCTTGGTGTGGTGCTGTTGCTTGTTGTGTTTGCTTTGGCTGATGCACAACTACAAGGAGTGTTTAAATCTCAACTTCCAACTGGACTACGACCTCATCAGCAGCCACAAGCAATAAGGCAAGTGGTCGCTGGAGGGGCTTCTCAGGGGAGCCATGTTTCTAACCCCACCTGGCCTGCACAAGCCTCATTTAACCAGCAGTCTTGGAGTCCTGCGCAGGTACCTGTGCAGCAGCCTTCCAATGTTCAGTCCCAGCAAGTACTGCAGGGACCTGTGAAGCAGGTGGCCTGGCACTTCCCCAATGAACCTCAAATACCAGCAAGACAGCCACTAATGCAGTTTCAGATGAGCCCTCCTGTTCCTACTGCAAGTGTAGCAGCAGAGTGTGGTGAGACTGGCATACATGTGGAGGTCAAGAAGGACCTGTTTGGTACTGGTGAGCTGATAAATCCCTCTGAGATCACCCTGGGAAACTGTGCTGTCAGTGGGGAGGACCGTGCTGCTCAAGTCCTCATCTTCCAGTCAGCACTGCAGGCCTGCAACAGTACTACCAGTGTGAGTGTCTATGAAGTGAATTCTTCAGTGCTGCTTAAAACATGCAGGCAATAACACCACTTTCTTAACAGGTGACCCAGGATGAGCTGGTCTACGTCTTCTACGTCCGCTATGTTCCCCACAATTTTGCTCACACTCCTATTGTGAGAACTGTTGGTGCTGAGGTTCGCATTGAGTGTCACTATCCAAGGTATTGTACCCTACCAGATGTGCTGTTCAATTTTATTTGGAAGGCTCTGTTCAATCTGATGGCCATCAAATGCTTTGTAGGTTCCACAATGTAAGCAGCAATGCTCTGATGCCTGCCTGGATCCCATATGCTTCTACCCAAGTTGCTGAGGAACAGCTCGTCTTCTCCCTGAGGCTCATGACAGGTTTGTCCCATGGTTACACCAGACCTACTGATTAGCTGTGCCTGAACTGGACCTAATGAGGTTTCTTCTCCCAGATGACTGGACATCTGAAAGGCTCTCCAACCAGTACTTCCTGCATGATGTGATCAGTGTTGAGGCATCTGTAATTCAGTTCTACCACGTGCCCCTTCGTGTGTATCTGGACACCTGTGTGGCCACGGTGGTTCCTGATGTGAATGCAGTCCCTAGTTATGCCTTCATAGATAACCATGGGTGAGTGGCTTCCTTGTGGGCTTTGTGATGGCTGTAGAGATCAGCTAGTTGTGGTCTGACTGCACAAATGATTGCAGGTGCCTAATTGATGCCAAGCTCACGGGTTCCCAGTCCCACTTCCTGCCCCAAACTGAAGCAGACAAGCTGAGGTTTCAGTTGGAGGCATTCAAGTTTCAGCAGGACAACAGTGGTTTGGTATGTAACCATGTTTGGTAGGGGGCGAGTACAATGACTGACTTGCTGTCTGAACTAACCCCTGTCTCTCCAGCTCTACTTCACATGCTTTATGAAGGCAACTCCAGCTTCTTACGCTGCTGATCCTGAGCACAAAGCTTGTTCGTTCTCTAGCAACAGGTATGTGGCTGTGGTCCTGAAACCAGCAGGTTACTGGTGAGGCCTAGCTAGTAAGCTTGGGTATTCTGGCTTCACAGGTGGACTGCAGCATATGGTCCCGACCAGGTTTGCGGCTGTTGCGAGACCACCTGTAGCTCCCGGAAGGGCCGAGACTTGTCTGAGGACGGAGGTACGTGCATGCCATGCTGTGCCGGTACCTGATCCTTCTTGGAGAGGGTCTCTGTGTTGGACTAGAGGTGATGGGGATTTGCAAGCACACCCTAAAGCCCTTCCCCTTTTTTGCAGGTACACAGCTGGAAGGGGAAGTAATCCTTGGTCCCATCATGGTTGAGGAGAGTGCTTGATGGCCCCATGTCTTGATTGAAATAAACCAGTACTGTGACTACACAAGCTGTCCTGTCTTGCTTTGCAGTTGGGTTGAGCCTAGGCTAGGTCTACTTCAGCTGTGATGTAAACCATGGTCTTGACCTTTTTAGCTTGATAACCAATTCTGAGCTAGATTTAGATGTGTAAACGTTGTCTGCATATGGCTGCCTCTCAAAGACAAGGTGAAATTGTTGCACTTGCTCTCCTGCATGCAAGCTTTGATGGCAAAAGTCAAAGTGAGTAACAAGGTTGGTGGAAGCTGGGGGATGAAAAGGACCATTTCCTCATCTTGCAGATTTCATGAAGTTCAGATAGTGAAGTATGGCTCCAGAAAATGTCATTTGTTTTGAACCTTGAAGAATCTGTGAAATTGGAATGCATGTATACCTTATTTTTTAGTGGGACTATGATTGGTTTGTGCTGTTTACACAAAGCTTCCGTCTAGAAAGATTGGTCGGATCAATATCAAACATTGCTGTGCTGGAAAGTAATTGGTGCCGTCTAAGCTTTAGATTAAGCTACTCTGCACAAGGATCTGGGTTGGAAGGAAGAGGCTGTAGTGTATCTACATGGGTACGGTTTGTGTCTGCAGTCATGGCCTAGCGGTTAGGGAACTGGTCTTGTGACCGGAGGGTCGCAGGTTCGATTCCCAGACCTGAGGCCATGACTGAGGTGCCCCTGAGCAAGGCCCTAACCCTCAATTGCTCACTTGTATAAAAATGTAAGTCGCTCTGGATAAGGGCGTCTGCCAAATGCCGTAAATGTAAATGCAGTGGTTGACCATCAAAGCTGACAAAATACTAATGACCTGATTAACCAGTGATTTCACACAAATGGAAATCCATGCACTTTTAATAGAGGGGGAACAATATGGAAAATGCTAATTATCAGACAAGTGTTCAGGCCTCATTCCTCTGCCATGATTCTCTTCAACAGGCAGGAGACACAGGAATTGGACAAACTGGAGACAAAATGCATGAGGAGAAAGAGATGGAAATAATGTTTATGGGTAGGGTCCACAATCTAGGATGTCCAGACTATGCAAATTGAGTCCTGTGCACCTAGTCAGCACTTATGGTACAGGCCTCTTGACAATTTATTTTGCAAAGTTTGGAAGTCCCAATTAGTCAGGGGGGGCTGTAATGAGCTAATGGGGCTCCCAGTCTTTGAATGATCTGCTGTTAAATGCATTGAAGCACATTATGTTGGACTTCTCTGGGCCTATCAAAAGAGAAATACTAATTGAGATGGGCTAACTTGTGCACTTGGTGCATTTTAGAGTCTTGACATTTTGGGTTTCAACATCTACAAAGCTCTGCAGTTTATTAAACATTTTATTTTCATCTCAAGTACATCTTTTTCATTGAATCTACAATATCTGTTACTCTACACAGTAAAATTTATGTAGGGACTTGGATATTTCCGCATGACAACGATTGAGCCGTGGCCATTTTTCTCCGGTCGCGCTGTCTAAGCGAAATTTGTCCTCGCAAGCGCATGGTAAAAACACTGTTCATCGGTTTGTAGGAGGTTCTTCCCAGAGTTTTTGTAATATGACATAACAATGTTCGCTTTCTCTCATCCCGTTAGAAGAATTCGCATTTTGCGCTCCTGTTTCTTTTTGAGCCTGGTTGAATTTTAACTTCGCATTTGGACCGTTCAAAAACATTGTGGGACTGTTCAAAAGATATTAATAGATACGTGGACAGTTACATTATATTCTTGTTTATTGTTTCCTTAAGTTTTATCCCAGTCTGTACAGTTTAAGGTAGTTTTTTAAGGCTCCCAAGACAACGTGTTGGTCCGATGAACCATGATAACAGCGGGCACGGACTAGCCACATGCTAAAACTAGCCAGGGTTCCCAGGTCCTGCAAAAATATCCCGCACAAAGTCTGTGTAAAACCCGCCCTTCAGCAGCCTAAACTAGCCCAAAGCCCAAAGTTATTGACGGGGAGGGGGGTGGCGAGTGTTTAAAATGGAGACAAATTAAGTATTATATCGCGATCGATTCTTTGTGTTGACTTGTAACTCCCGCGGTGGCCCAACTCAAAAGTAGCCCCAAAAACCGTATGGAAGTTTTTCTGTCTCAATATTAAAATTAAAATGTAATGCGCATTTGCATTTACATGTTATACTCATACAAGCAACTTTGAGCTCAAAATTCAAATTCAAATGCAATAACTCCATTTACATTTGCTGGATGGACATCCATTCACATTTCATTTACACATACATTTTGATGCTTTATATGTGTCTTTATCAGTGATGCCGGTAACGCGTTACTTAGTAACGCGTTACTGTAGTCGGACTACTTTTTTCAGTAACGAGTAGTCGAACGCAACTACTATTTAAAAACTAGTAGTCAGATTAAAGTTACTTATCTAAAACATCGTGCGTTACTATTTCTGCATTTCGGGGGAATGTAGGTTATATTTATTCATTCTTATTTTTTGGCTACACGTTTCTTACGCGGTTACGTCATCTCTGCTCTGCGGCGCCAAAGTCAGATGGAAGGAGAGGTTCGCCTTTAGCAGCTGGAAATACAGGCATTATTTTGATTTTATTTCGGCTAAGGAAGACAACATTAAGGTCCGTTGTACACTCTGTCCTGGCGACAGAGTGCTGTCTACTTTCAAAAACACAACGTCAAACCTGAAAAAAAAAAAAAACCGGGGCTTGGCGGCGAACGTAAATTGTTACCGGGCGGGGTGTAAAATTGACTAAATTCAGTATTATATCGCGATCGATCGATCGCCGGTGGTTGGCGCCAGATCGAACTAGTAACTCATTGAATCATAGATGTGGATCAGAGGTAAATAAACTGGATTTTTTTTTCGGCGTGAGATATCGGAAGTGTGGCGTAAGCGTGTGAAGACAGTCAAATGCGTGTGTCTCAATGCATGACAGTTGGCAACCCTGTAAGTGGGCGGAGTTGAACAGAAAGACTGTCTTATTTATTTATTTAAAAAACATGTAAGCCTATTTCAAGAAAAAGTTTACAAATGCCAGTGTCATTTTTGATGTTCCGGTTAAAATACATGTCAATAAAGTGAGTATTGGCAGAACTGGTAGTCATTTTCATGTTATAGGGGCGGGGGATCAGCCTCTGCTGAAAGTAACTAAAAGTAATCTAACTTAGTTACTTTTAAAAGCAAGTAGTCAGTAACTTAACTGAGTTACTTTTTAAAGAAGTAGTCAGTAGTCAGTAGTCGGATTACTGTTTCAAAGTAACTATGGCAACACTGGTCTTTATTGAAATGAAAATGTATTTCGCGATTTGAATTAACAAGTTCATGTGATCATGCAAAGGTTGTATCAAAATTATAATTAAAATGCTATTCGCTTAATATGCTTTGCATTTCGTGATAACACATTTGAAACGTAATTTTCAACCTCACCACCATGCTAAAAAGATGTCAATATTCAAACATTAATGGAGAAATAGCACCACCCCTGTTTGCAATAACATTACGATACCAACAGCGCTCAAACTGTCAAAATGCATCTTGAAAATGCAATCCGAGCAGATTGCATTTTCATTTCCATGGTCTTCCACTATAGTCAAATTATAGTCAAATTAGATCCCATCAGCCTTCCAATCAGATTCCACCTCCCTCCACTTTATTCAGCCAATCGGGTTCCCCTTTTCACCTCAGGAAGCCAATCAGGACGGGACTAAAGCACGCTCAGCACAGAGCCATATATGGCGCATTTCCACTAGGGCCTGCTTGGCGCGGTACGGTTCGATACGGGTCGATTCACAACGGAACGGTACGGTCGCGTTGTGTTTCCATTACAATGGTGAACCACCCCAATGTGGGTGGAGTCGCTGTTGGCGCGCGGGTTGTAGTGTCGTGACATCATTTGTATGCGACCACAACACCGGTCGATGCCCCTTAACACATACCATTATTGTATCTTATTTATCTTTATCTTCATTATTGTATGTGGTTGCTCTAATTACAGAGTTGTATAGTAACGAAGTAGAACTACTTCGCTACTGTACTTAAGTACTAAAATGCTGTATCTGTACTTTACTGGAGTATTATTTTTTTCTCCTACTTCCACTTTTACATCACTACATATTTTCCATCAGTTTAATACTTTTACTCCGATACATTTTTTACGTTACAATTATAAACATGTTAGCTGGCGCTGTCACCGGGTCAAGCGATCAGGCTGTCTTATGAGAAAACTGCGCATGCTCCGGTCGCGTCTCGATTACTCTGCTGCTGCCTTCGCTGAACACTTGAGCTTCGTAATCTAGGTTCACGTGACACGTCGTGACTGCCGCAAGGGTCCGCGCGGCAAAAATGATGCAATCGCGGTGGCTCTGCCCATGCGCGTTGGCCACGCGAGCGGTCGCATCGGGAGGTCGTGCACCTCTCGATTTTTGTGCGTGCGAAATTACAAGGTGGAATTCATGCACTTGTACGGCACTTTGAAGGTCCATTTTCAGTATTTTTCATCACCTTCAGCTTAGTTTACATATTTATACAAATACACATATACTCGAAATTATTCCAAATAATTCGCTTTTTATCTCATTAAAAGAGATGGTACTGTGTTTGGTAACAGCAGAAGAGCAGCATAAGTGCTGCATAATAAGCTTGTTGGCGTTTTAATGTACATATATTGGCACTTTCCACACCTTTAACACGAGTGATTGTGGTGGTGAGGGTGAGGAAGGAGACCACCCCACATCAATGTAAGTTATAAATATAACGCACAGAAGACACAGTTAGGTTAGATATCTTAGCTAACTAACCTAATTATGTCCATGACGTGCTGCAGTATTCACTTAACATTATCTGGCAATCATAAAGACGATGTCACGCTGAGTTGTGTTTTTAGGAACAGTAAGCCGTGTGTCTCTTCATGCTGACTAATTATGTGCCCATTTTTATAGTGTAGTGTTTTTATAGGGTAAGGGCATTTATTGAGGGTAAACACAGGGCAGTAGGCTCACCCTTAGAACCCGATGGACGGATTTTACGTCCAAAATACACCTCGTTTTCTCAGCTAAATGAAGGTGAATTTGTACTTCTGCGTCAAACGACGTAGCGGGACATAGGTTATCTGTTTTTTGTGTACAAAGTGTTAAGCCCAGTTTTTTAAGTTGCTAGTTTATACATACAGACCACTTGTATTTGTCTTTGACATCTTTGATTTGTAAGTGATATATAAAAATAATTGATAATCAAACTTTGACGGCTTTCTTTAATTAATTCAAAACACAATACTTGTACTTTTTACTTTCAGTACTTGAGTAATAAATTTCAGAATAAACTACTTGCAATACTTAAGTACAAATAATGCTGAATACTTCTGTACTTCTACTTAAGTAAAGTTTTTAAAGAACACTTCAACTTCTACTCAAGTAAAATTTTTGATAGAGTACTTGTACTTTTACTCAAGTATGGGTCTCTAATACTTTATACAACACTGTCTAATTATTGATAATAATTTGGTATTACTCAAACAGGCTGAACACACCCTGCATAAAAAGCATCATGAAATCAAACTTTATTATGAAATATAGATATTTAAAGTACAACATATGTAAATAATATAGTTATAGTAAAAAAAAGTGCAAAAAGCAAATATATACGTATAGCTTTATATGAAATAAATATTTATAGTACTACAAGCAACATTTTGTGTGCTTTTACTGGTGTCTGTCTCGCATGGTGTTCACAAGTTCGCCAAGCACCCCGAGGAAAGCCCGGTTGAAGGAAACATTTTCCGCCAACTCCGCTCGCCTCGTCAGTGGAAGGGGAATCTTGAACGTAAAAAATAACAAATATTAAACACAAGCATTCCCGTGAAAGCAACAACAATATAGCGTAACTGCACAAAATGTGTAGCACATCATCGCTGCTCATGCTGTGTTTATGGCTACAGCTAACTAGCAACTAGCAAGGCTAAGAGCTAGCTATTGTACAGTAGTGACTGTGGTTGTAACATTAACTACAAACACAGCTCTAAATTCCTGCGTTTACAATAGATGCGTTCATATTACGTTCATATTACATCTTTTACGAGCCTAGTAGTAAAACTGTGAAATCACAATACACTCACCATTCTCCGTGGCCTCCAGCACCGACATTGTCCAGCACGTTTTCTCTTCCGTTACTGGCTGGCCGGTGACCGTATATGGCATCCATTTGCTGGAACCATTTCCAGTCTTTGCGGTTTGCTCCGCTGCGTCCGTTATGGTCCTTCACCGCCCGGTAATCGCGTTAAGCTTTTTTAGCTTGGACCGACCGGCACTGCTGAATGGACCACTGGTAGCCATGAGTGGCCATTAGCGCGGAAACCTCACTAAAAACCTTTACATTTCTAGTGGCCCCGTCCAGTTCGCCCTGGATTTTTTGATCGCTGATTATTAACAGAAAGGTTTGTACCTCGGCATTTGACCAGGGAACAGACTTCGCTCCTTGGGTTTTAAAAATGGCTGAGGAGTCCATAGCATAGCGGAGGAGTCGCTCTCCTGACGCAACCTGTGACGACACTCCCTGGCCAATCAGTGTCATGCTGTTCCTCCACGTCACAGAACTGTACCGCTTCGGAACGATTAGAACCTCGAGCGAGCAGGTACGAAAATAGTACCTGAAAGTACCGGCTAACCGGGACCTGGTACTAATGGAAACACTCACAAACCGTCGCGAATCGAACCGTACCGTGCCAAGCAGGCCCTAGTGGAAATGCGCCAATAGTTTCTGGCTCTGGTTCAGCAGTACAGGCGAGTTTTTGGTCTTGATTTATGATCCCTAATGCCAGGTTCACACTGCACGACTTTTCAGTCGTCAGGTTTTTGTGCCATTCGCACTACACTGGTTGTGCTGTAATCGCGAGTCTTTCAGTTGTTGTGGCTTTCACACTACATGACTGATCTGCGACACAGGCTCACGAATTAAACTGGGGAATCGCCGACTCATCTGGCTGCCGTCCAAAAACACGAGAACACGAAAACGAAACTCTCGTGAGAACCAGCAACACCACATAAAGAAAAAAACAATGTACATGTACACCACATTTTCGTTATTATATTTTTTTACCGTTTAAACACTCCATAGTCCCAAGTTGCCAGAATTATTTCATCTCTCCGTTGCAGTGAACATAGATATAATCAATCGCACTATTTCTCCAGTGCTGTCACAATAACTTAAACACAGTGTTGTAGTAAAGTTGTAAGAAAGGTGATGATTGTGTGTTTGCTGGGTTACTGTTTTGAAAGCATTCTTGAAAGTTTTTTACATTCTTCAGAGATATCTTCAGCGGTGCCGCGGTACTCTCTCCGCGTTCACATTGGCTGTAGCTAGACGCTGCTGCCGACTCTCAGTCGCCGACTGGGCTAGATATTAAACATGCTAGATATCTGCCGGTCGTCTGCGATGAGTCGGCGACCACTCGGCGAGCGTCTTTCAAGCTGGGCGTACACTGTGCGATTTTTGGCCCATTTTCAGCCGATTTTTCACTCGTGCGACTATTTTTGCGATCGGGCCGAGTTTCGGCTCAATCGCGTGTCGTGCATTGTATAGTTTACACAGTTAAAGAGGAGCGATTCACACCTCACGACCAACTCCCGATCAGAAATCGCAGCGTCGCAAGAATATCAAACATGTTTGAAATTCAAATCGCTCCTCGTGAGATCGCATGAGAGCGTCGGGTCGTATAGTGTGAGTATATGAATCGTGAGCTGTGAACTTTTAATCCCTGCGATTTAGTCGTACAGTTTGAGCTGGAGCTGAGTACACGATTTAAAATATTGTACAGTGTACGCCCAGCTTCAGCAGTTCACACTACACGGCTGAGCGAGCGCCGAGTGATGGCCGATTTGCCTCCAACCACAGTTTCTGTCGGCGATCTACAAAAAACAGTCGGCGACTGAAAAACCAGCCTAAAATCGTGTAGTGTGAACCGGGCATAAGGTGTAGTCTGAGACCTAGGCAAACTATAACGTAGAGGAAAAGACAGACCAAAGAATAAAAACGTAAACTGAACACTCGATTAAACAAACACAATCTATGAACCCCAAAGGTATAGTCTGAGACTAGGGAAAGGCATGAAATGTAGACAACAGAAGCTTATACTAAGGACTTACCAAGGCATGAAAACATAAGGACCACTCGACTCAAACAAGGACAATCTATGAACCCACAAGGTGTAGTATGGAGTGAGATTACGGTCTTTAATATGAGAGCGCAAAGATAAGATTCAATCAAGCAAGTCAGACACACTGAGCACGCAAAATCAAGAAAACCGGGCGCTGTTAAGTGCGCTCACTTCCCTGTTTTCAGCGCGCGTTTCAGTTTTTTGCTCGCTTCTAAAATTTCTGCTGGCGTCATGATTACAAGTTACAGATCAAGGCTTGGTAGAGGATTACCTGCGGGTTCAGGTAATCATGCCGTGTCTGTGGCATTAACCACACTAAACAGGGACGCTGGGGGATTCTAGATAACATCACTTATCGAGGCATTACCGCTTTATAACTTTAAAAATACGACAGCACAAATGTTTATTTAAATAAACCAGCATTAACGAGCAGAAATGGTTTTCTGTTTCTGATCACACAAGACGCTTCACGGAGGTCGGCCGTTCTACCGCCGTAGTTTGAGGCACACTACTGGGGATTAGGAAGAAACCTCGGGGACTCAAAAGGGAACCCATCCTCCATTGGGCGGCCCGTTAGCACAAGTCCGTGGTGCGCAGAGTGGTTCTACAGACCTACAGTATTAGTTAAGGTTCTTGTTCCCTGACCAAGTCACAATCCCTTCGGTGCAGATAGTGAGCCTGAGATAGGAGCTAGCATCCGCACGACCTATTGTGGCAATGGCACATCCAACCCCGGCATCAGTACATCCACCGGCAAGCCACACCATCTCCTAGGCCCCCCCATACTCAAATAGCGGCCCGCGGGCCGCTATCTATTTCTGGCCCGCGAGCGGTTTTGAAAAGTGTTTTTTTTTAGGAATCTTTTTTTTTCCAATCGCGCTATCCGCTCTTATTTTGAAATCGCGCACCGCAATCTCAAGACGATTATGGGGATTGCCTTTATGGCAACAACAAACAGGTAGCAGATGCCCAAATGCGTTTGCCATTCCCCCCCCCGACAGTTTACGTTTGACACCCCCCACCCCACTGCCCTGTATTTACCCTCAATAAATGCCCTTACCCTATAAAACACTACTCTATAAAAATGGGCACATGATTAGTCAGCATGAAAAGAGACACGGCTTACTGTTGCTAAAAACACAAGTCAGCGTGATATCGCCTTTATGATTGCCAGCTAATGTTAAGTAAATACTGCAGCACATCATGAACATAATTAGGTTAGTTAGCTAAGCTATCTAACCTAACTAGCTAGATTCCTAGCGTTGGAGTATACGGCCTCAACAACGTCAACAATTTTCGTTCACCCCCCACCCCCCCATCAACGATGTGGAACACACCTGCATCCCCAGTAATAGTATTATTTTTTCTTGTGAGAGGTATTAAGAAGCTCTTAAAAGTAATTGAATTTGAGATTTAAAAATGTGCAGATACCCTGTGTTTGATATATTTAACTACAACATTGAAATTTGTGTTAATTAAAGCTCTTTTAAACTTTAACTGATTTCAAAATTTTGCAAAATTAAAATTTGGTATTTAAGAGAGTGCATTTATCCACTTACCTTCAGTGCTTCTGTGCAGTTTTCTTGCAGTGCTCACATGCGAAATGTGGAGCCTGTGGTTTGTCTTGGTCCCCAACAGGCATGCTGAAGTGTGCTTTGTAGGCCTCTCACATCTTAGCAGATGATTGCACAGAGTAATTTTTCACTCTTGGGTCATTCCAGGATTTTGGTACATTTCAAGGGTGGTCACTTCTGAAAATTTGATCTTCAATTTGATCATTTTTAGTCACATATTTATGAGCTACAGGTTATAGACTATCAAAAAGTTTGATTCGTCAATCTCAGATATGGAAGCAGTTTTTTTATTTATTAGATGTAGTTGGTATGCAGTAACAGGGTTGCGACTAACAGGGTTGCAAATTTAGTCTAAGTTGTGGTCTACCCCAGGAACAGATGCTCACTGTAAAATTTAGCTATGTATACAAGATCAAGGACAAACGTGGTTATATAAGTATATAAAGTAAATTTTGACTCTACTCAATATTAGTCTTACAATATGAGGAACAGGGTTGCATTAACTGTGTGACACACACAACTTGGACAAACATATTTGGAAAAAAACCATGAAAATTGTTAGAGCACTTACCATTTTTCTTGCCATGTGGGCAGGAAATGTCCTTGTGATGCAAATTCCTTTGTGCCAGGAAACAAATATTTTTAACCCTTTCTCTGCCAGATAAAATTCCTTATGGTAACAGGGCTGCACGCATGTTGTGGGACAGAACTTAATAGTGTAAAAACTGTGACATGCAATACAATGTAGACCAAAGAAGTTGTTTTCATAAGTAAAGGAAATGCATTTCAACAATATACAAGAGGAAGTAATTTATTTAGAGCTTATTTTAATTGTTAAATTTGGCAAAGGAATTGGTCACCCAATGTGTGGAACAAGAGAAAACAGCCATTTTTTGAGGTGGTCCATTTTTTCACAGCTTATTTTTCCACCAAATTTTACAGTTTGTCTTATAACAAGTACATTGTTTAAAAAAAATAGTCATTTTGATATTTTGGATATGTACATTTGAAATTTAAGTGGTGGGACAGGAAATGTACCAAAATCCTGGAATGACACTCCTTTATATATTGGCCAAATACGTAGCAAAATGCATCTGCTGGATGTATGCAACTTCTTGATGCCATCTAAATTGACTGAGTTACTGTGTACTGTAAGGAAAAAGGACGTCTCTCCAAACTTGATTAAAATGGATACTCTTCATTCCAGGCTGTATCAAAGTACAAGAGTGCACTGAGGATTCCTCAGAGCAACATTGATCACCTGTTAGCAGAGTAACACACAATACATTTGAATATAATGGTCCTTCCTAAGCTCCTCCTGTAATGGGTGTGGGGTGAAGTGTGAATACTGTTGTTATCAGAATCTGAACAGATGTTGAATTCGCACCTGTCTGTCAAGGTCAATTCCCCTTTGTCTGTGATGGCTGTTGCCCACTTACTATGCAGTCCCAATCAAGAAGATCCTGTCCCTCTGTCTCTCAGGAAGGGCTATGTGCAATTCTGTACAGTCCCAGAAAGTTCTAGATGATTCTGGATAGTACTAGACACTATCTCATAATTCTCACAATTCCAAAAGCTTATTGAAGTCTCTTAAAATATCGCAAATATCCTTAAAAATAGATACAATTTTGAATCTCAGTGTGCTGGCCACAAAAGCAGTGTTTACAGGGAATAATAACTTTTTTTCTATTAATTTAAGGTACAAACATTTAGGAAAACTCACTTAACAACTGGAAATATTTTTTAATGTTACATTGAGTAATCTATAAATGTATGCAGCTACATTTGCCTGAATAATAGTTATCCATTCCATGAGATTTACAAAGTCTCTCATTTTTTGGTTTTGTTCTGCTGCTTCATCTGTTTGTATGTATGTGTAGTGGCTAAATGTTTGTTCGTAAATTGCTGACAGTTTCTTTCTTTTCATTCATACATATAACCACTCAGTCAGACGGAATGAACGAGTCTACGCGTGTTAAAAGTTTGAACGACGGTAGAAAACAGTGAGCTCGCCCCGTCTTTACTGAAGATCAAATCATAACAAAAACAACCGTTTACATTCGATAGATGCGCGGGCTCTCGAAACGTCATTGCTCAGCATCAGTTCCTATTCATTCTAGAAAATTCTACACATTCGAATAAATGCAGATTAAACTAAATATAAATGATAAACACTAATATAATTATACTGCAATCATAAATATTCTAAACTATACAAATACTAAATACATCCCAGGAATACTTAAATATGAGCAAAAATTATTAAATATAAAATGGCACCAATATTTCCGGCCCCTAATTGCTCATCATGGGGATGACAATTACACTAAACAAACTTAAACAAACTGAAGAGCTATTTTCTATACTCTAATCCCCATTACATACTTGTATTAAGGTCTAAACATGAACTAACTTAAATCACACTATTCAGCAAATAATTAACTGAATGAAAATGTCTTTCATTGTCCATGAGATTCTTCCATCTCCAGCAAGAGACACAACTTGTCGATGGGCCTATCAAGGGTGTTGGTCTTCGTTTTCACAAGGACCCGACGAACAAACCCTTGGGCATCGGGAATGGTCTTCTCCACTTTTCCCATCAACCAGGACCCTCTTGGAGCTCTTTCATCTACAATGAGTACGACGTCACCCTCTTTCACATTTCTCTTCCTTTCCAGCCACTTCTGCCTTTCCTGTAGGAGGGGCAAGTATTCTCTAGACCAACGTTTCCAAAAGATGTCAGAGATATACTGCACCTGCCTCCATCTCCGTTTGCAGTACAGATCTTCTTTCCGAAATGTGCCCGGAGGGAGTGCTGGCTTTCTCTTGAGCAGAAGGAGATGGTTTGGCGTCAGTGGCTCGAGGTCGTCGACATCATCCGATGACTTGGTAAGGGGTCTAATGTTGATCACTGCTTCCACTTCACACATCACAGTGTGCAAACAATCATCATCAACAGACTGGAGCTTCAGAACACTAGTAAGCACTTTGCGCACAGTTCTTATTTGACGCTCCCAAATCCCACCGTGGTGCGATTCAGCTGGCGGGTTAAAGATCCAGGTAACTCCCCTTTGCAGCAGAGCTTCAGAGATCTGGGACTGATTCCATTCCTTCATTGCCTTACGGAGCTCGTGTTCTGCAGCTACCAGGTTAGTACCGTTATCAGACCTCATAACTTCTACTTGTCCTCGTCTCGCAATGAAACGTCTCACTGCGTTTATACAAGAGCCTGTGTCCAGTGAGTGTGCAATTTCAATGTGGACGGCTCTGATTGTAAGGCAAGTAAACAACACTCCATAGCGCTTGACTCGTGCTCGTCCACGCTTGACTTCAAAGGGACCAAAATAGTCTACGCCGACGTTAGTGAACGGTGGGTGATCTGGCTGAAGATGATCTGGCGGTAGATTCGCCATCTTCTGTTCACCAACAGCAGCTTGACTCCTTCAGCATTTCACACACTTTGAAAGCACACTTCTCACCGCTGCGTTCCCTTTGCATATCCAGACTCTTTGTCTCAGCCGAGCGAGGGTGTGGTTCCTCCCTCCATGTCCTGTCTCCTCCTGTGCGTTCCTTATGACCAAGGTTGTAACGTAATGATTCTTGGCTAGAATAGCCGGATGCCTTGTGTGTTCCGGTAAGGCTGCCTGGTGCAGTCTTCCACCAACCCGGAGGACACCCTCTTGGAGGAAAGGATCCAATCTCACAATAAAGCTGCTTCTCCTGATCTTATTACCCTTCTGCAGTGCACAAAGCTCCTCATGAAAGGTTTGCCTTTGGCTGAACTGAATGATGGCAGTCTCTGCTCTCCTGATGTCCTGGACAGTCAAATGAGCTCCTTTCAGGCCAAATTTCCACTTCTGCATGTGGTCTTCAACGATCTTGGATTTCACATTTTGACTGTCTAGAGACTGGGTTTGAGACTCAAAGATCTTCCTTTGTTCACACAGACTTTTAAGCAACTCCTTCAGCCTCAACATCCAAGCAACAGCCTTCCTCAGACTGCCAGTTGGAGTAATGATGCATCAGCTTGAAGAGAGGATCTGTGCTTGACTTGATGGCTTTGACGATGTTCACGGTGACCTTGCGCTTCACCTCAACATCATCATCACTTATATTTCTTGAGAACTCTGAAAGAACTGGCCAGTGAGACTCATCCTTGGCAAGGAAGTCAGGTCCTTCCATCCAACTCTGACACTTCATGAAGTGCTCTGCCCTCATTCCTCGTGATGTGTGGTCAGCTGGATTAGAAGAAGTGTTGACATATCTCCACTGTGCTGGCCTTGTGTTCTCTCTGATTACTGACACTCTCTTCGCCACAAAAGTTTTAAAGCGAGCGCCGTCATTGTGTATGTATCGGAGGACAGTGGTGCTATCTGTCCATAGCACAGACTCTTTGAGGTCCATCCGAAGTTCTCGCTTCATGAGCTTGTCCATTTTCACCGCGATGGTAGCGGCTGTCAGCTCTAGACGTGGCACAGTGACTGGCTTAAGTGGGGTCACTCTGGATTTTCCAAGAAGAAACGAGCAACAGACTTGACTGTGGCTGTTCTTGATGCGAATGTAGCTGACAACTCCGTAGCCCTTCTCGCTAGCGTCAGAGAAATGGTGCAGCTGTGCTGATGCTACTGGACCAAAACCCTCAGGTTTGATGCACCTCTTCACAGAGAAGCTGGCGAACCGGCTCAAGTTGGACAGCCAGGCAAACCATCTGTTTGCTATATCTTCAGGAATCTCATCATCCCAGGTAAGTTTCATTCGACACAGATCCTGCACGATGGTCTTAGCGAGAAGAATGAACGGCGACTGGAAGCCAAGGGGGTCATAAATCGAGCTTACGATTGATAGGATACCCCTTCTGGTGACAGGCATGTTCTTCACGAGGATGCGGAACCTGATGGAATCTGATTCTATGCACCAGTCCACTCCAAGTGCCCTCTCCATGGTTAGCTCATCCTTGTCCAGATCTAAATTCTTGATCTCCTTTGCACGCTCATGTTCTGGAAATGATGCCAATACTTCATGGCTGTTGCTAGACCATTTAGCCAAATGGAATCCTCCACTCACACAAAATGCAATGAGATCTTTGGTCAAGGAAATAGCCTCCTTCTCATCAGACACTGAGACAAGACAGTCGTCTACATAGAAATGCTCATAAACTGCAGTTATTGCCTCAGGCGATGACACATGTTTCCCATCCTCTGCGGTCCGCCTCAAAGCGTAGTTGGCACAGCTCGGGCTGGACTTGGCTCCGAACAAGTGAACAACCATCTTGTACTCACACAGAGGCTGGTTTAGATCTCCCTCTGGCCACCAGAGGAATCGCAAAAGATCGGAATCTTCATCAGGGACTCTCACCTGGTGGTACATCGCTTCAATGTTGGAGATGAGTGCGACGCGATCATGGCGAAATCTTGTCAGAACTCCAACCAGACTGTTTGTGAGGTCCGGCCCTTGTAACAACTCCTCATTCAGCGATTTCCCTTGGAAAGAAGAGGCGCAATCAAAAACAACCCGCAACTTCCCCTTCTGCGGATGGATCACGCCATGATGGGGAATATACCATACTCGGCCATCGTTGCGGTTGCGCTCGTTGGCAGGGACTTCCACAGCATATCCTTTGCTCAGCAGGTCTGACACAAAGGCTGTGTAGTCATCATGAAAGCTGGAGTTCTTACTGAGTTTTCTTTTCAGGTTCGATGCTCGTTGCTCAGCAACACACTTGTTGTTCGGCAACACCACGTCTTTGTTTTTTAGAGGCATACCAATGCAGTAGTGTCCATCAATTTTCTTGGTCGTCTCAGTCACACGCTGCATGAATTGGATGTCTTCTCGCGACATTTCTGACTTCTCTTCGCAGGCTTGCTCTGGAAAGTCATGATTGTACTGCCACAACAGCATGCTGTCCACACTGCTGACTGACACTCTGTTGACCAAAGCACCATGGCTGAAGTGGTTTGACTTGTGCTCACTGACTTTCTTCAGAGGGCCATTTACTACCCAGCCAAGGGTTGTCTTTATGGCATAAGGCCCATCATTTTGACTGCGGATTATTTTCCACGGCTCCATTGCAGAGTGAGCATTCATTCCGATGAGCATCTCCAAATCTGCGTCAATCTGTGATAGCCGCACTTCTTTATGCAAATACGGCCATCTTTCTAAGTCTTTTTCTACCGGAACATTCTCCTTTGTTACAGGTATGTCCATGTGGGTGTACACATCTGGTAGGCTGATGTACTTGCTCTCTGTCAAACCGCACACCTCTAGATCAGAAAGGACGAAGCAGGACAGGCTTCTCCTGGCCCATGGTACAGAGTAGCACTTGAGTCCTCTTACCATTGACACCAAGTCGCCTCATTAATCTTTCGGAGCAAAATACATGGGTGTGTATAAAATACAGGATACAGTCACTGCCTCCGGCCCCGGTGACTGCTGAGAGTTCACTCTTGGATAACACTTGTTCTTGTGGAGTTGAGTGTTCACTGGCAAAGCCTTCACTTGATTTCTTAGGCTTGGCAATTGCTTGGTTGCCATCTTCCTCTCTTTTCATGTGGAGCAGAGTAGGGTGTTTCTTACTGCAAATGTCACATGTTGCTTTCTTTTTGCAATCTTTTCCCATGTGCCCTTGAGTCAGACACCTGAAGCAAAGGCCTTTTCCTTTGAGGAACTCGATTCTTTCTTTATTCGGCAGACTTCTAATTTCGTTGCATGCACTCAGAGCGTGTCTCTTGTTGCAGTACAGACATGGCTCTTTAAATGCATTGCTAGTCTGCTTGGTCTTTCTTGATTCAGATGAATCATCTACTGGCATTATGCTTGTTGCTAGGCCAGTGGTTCTTTTCAGCAGACCCGTTGCAGGTTTAATGCTGGGCTTAGACTTTTCTTTTGCATCGGATGGGTCTTTGACGTCACCAAACACTGGATCTGAAGCTATCTTAGCTTGTCTGTTAATGAACCTCACCAGATCTGCAAAGTTTGCTCTTCTTCTTTTTTTCTCTTGGATGTCAAAAGCTACGACTCTCCATCTTTCGCGAAGCCTGAAGGGCAACTTGTGTACATTGATCCGAAGGTTGCTCGGGCTGTTCATTTCCTCTAGGTACTCCAAGTTGTTTATCACATTGTTGCATCCAGTGAGAAAGATAGAGAAGCTGTGAAGTGACTTAGCATCTTCTGCTTTGATTTGAGGCCATTTGACAACCTTGTCGACGTAGGCCGCAGCTATTCTCTGTTCGTTGCCATAGTGATAAGCCAAAAGCTTTCTTGCCTCCCCATATCCCTGTTGTGCACTCATGTGTTGGCAACTTCTCACCAGTTCTCTTGGCTCACCTGTGGTGAATTGTTCTAAGTAATACAAACGATCTGCATCATTATCTGTCCGATTGTGAATGATGTGCTTGAATGCCCTCAGGAACGGCAGGAACACAAGAGGATCACCACTGAATTCAGGAACTCTTCGCTGAGGTAAGTTGGCTAGTCTTTGTTGTGTGACTAACATTTCAGTGATATCCTTCTGTTTCAATATCACTTCACCGAGTTCAACTTGCCTTGCACCAGGACATGTACCTGCAACATCTTCGTTTTCTGTCTTGATGTGCACATGAGACACATGCCTAGCTGGAACATAAAACACACTGTTATCTGGGATTGCTCGAGGATAGCTAGTTGGTTTTGGTCTGGCGTCTGGACCATGATGTGGGATGGCTGTTGCTGCACGCATGTTCTTGTTCAGGTATGAATGCATCCCATCTTCCATGTTCTCATACTCTTCCAGCACCTGTAGCTTTGCTGTGGACTCTGCAAGAGCAGTCTCAAAATCTAGCTTCTCCATTTGAGTTTTAATCTGAATTTTCTGAAACTTCAGCTGTGCAGCTAGCTGTGCTTCCATTTGAGCCTCTTGCAACTGCAATGCTTCTTTCTTATCAATTGCGGCTGCACGCGCCAGTAAAGCTGTTCGATGAGCTTCCTCTTTCCTACGCATAGATGAGGCATGAGATGACACATTGGATACCTTTGAGTGTCTACTACTTACACTTTGTGCTGAGACTGAAGCATGCTTCTGTTGCACCATGGACGCACTGTCTTCCGGATGCACTTCTTCAGCAGCAGGCTCTTCAACAGCACGCTGTGACACTGCATCCTGTGCTTGCTGTCTTACTTCTATTATCCACTGCACCAATGTGGTCAAAAAGTTCTCATACTTGGTGAGATTAGGCTCACTCCAATACAGCTGGTCAGCTTTTCTTTCTTCTTCTGACAACAGTTCACTTATTGTACTATTCACTTCAATAAAATCATTCAGTAATTTTGAGTATTCTCGCAGATGATCCTTCTCTACTACATGAGCATTGGAATAATTTGTCATTAAATTTTCAATTTCGTCTGCTTTGGAGACAAGGCGTGCTAAACCATGTTTTCTTAAAGTCATTTGCTTATCAAGTTTCTCTTCTGCCTTTGGAGTTAACTTGATCCTTCTTTTAGTGTCTATCTCGACATTGCCCTCCGTCTTATTTCCCTCTTCAGACATTTGGATAGCTATTTATGTTAGATAAGTCTCAGCAAACTCTTATGAACCTCTGAAATCCAAATAAGCTTTCCTTTAATCTTAAAACACGTAGTTTTCCAAAATAAGATTTAAGGCTTTATTTCCAGAAGCAAACGTGAGCTTCTCCTATGCTGATATGACTTGCTAACAATAGCACGTTTCTCCAACCGTCATGTATGGCATCTTATGACCCATTTCCACTAGGGCCTGCTTGGCGCAGTACGGTTCGATTCGCGACGGTTTGTGAGTGTTTCCATTAGTACCAGGTCCCAGTTTGCCGGTCCCTTCGGGTACTTTTTTCGTACCTACTCGCTCGAGGTTCTAACCGTTCCAAAGAGGTACAGTTCTGTGATGTGGAGGAACAGCATGACACTGATTGGCCAGGGAGTGTCGTCACAGGTTGCGTCACAGGAGAGCAACTCCTCCGCTATGCTATGGACTCCTCAGCCATTTTTAAAACCCAAGGAGCGAAGTCTGTTCCCTGGTCAAACACCGAGGTACAAACCTTTCTGTTAATAATCAGCGATCAAATAATCCAGGGCGAACTGGACGGGGCCACTAGAAATGTAAAGGTTTTTAGCGAGGTTTCCGCGCTAATGGCCACTCGTGGCTACCAGCGGTCCGTTCAGCAGTGCCGGTCGGTCCAAGCTAAAAAAGCTTAAAAGCGATTACCGGGCGGTGAAGGACCATAAAGGACGCAGCGGAGCAAACCACAAAGACTGGAAATGGTTCCAGCAAATGGATGCCATATACGGTCACCGGCCAGCCAGTAACGAAAGAGAAAACGTGCTGGACACGACAATGTCGGTGCTGGAGGCCACGGAGAATGGTGAGTGTATTGTGATTTCACAGTTTTACTAATAGGCTCGTAAAAGATGTAATATGAACGTAATATGAACGCATCTATTGTAAACGCAGGAATTTAGATCTGTGTTTGTAGTTAATGTTACCACCACAGTCACTACTGTACAATAGCTAGCTCTTAGCCTTGCTAGTTGCTAGTTAGCTGTAGCCATAAACAAAGCATGAGCAGCGATGACGTGCTCCACATTTTGTGCAGTTACGCTATATTGTTGTTGCTTTCACGGGAATGCTTGTGTTTAATATTTGTTATTTTTTACGTTCAAGATTCCCCTTCCACTGACGAGGCGAGCGGAGTTGGCGGAAAATGTTTCCTTCAACCTGGCTTTCCTCGGGGTGCTTGGCGAACTTGTGAACACCATGCGAGACAGACGCCAGTAAAAGCACACAAAATGTTGCTTGTAGTACTATAAATATTTATTTCATATAAAGCTATACGTTATTTTTAGGTAATTTGCTTTTTGCACTTTTTTTAACTATAACTATATTATTTATGTCACGGTAGGCCTGCCCGGAGGCCGCCAGAGGGCGCCCAAACACACACCTTCGGTCACACGCACACCCACAACCACACGCAGCACACCCTCGCAGCCTCGATCACTCCCACCTTCCCAATCACCAGAGTACTAGCACCTGTCTCTAATCAGCTGGGGTGTATTTATTTCCACAGGTCACGCCGTCCAGTGCTGCGCATTTATCTGGCTACCCCGTCTCACTCCGTGGGAGAGAAGAGTGTTACTCACCTGTGTGCCTTAGTCCTCGTTTATCGCTTGTATTCTACTTTTCTTTTGCTTATCTGTTTCTACTGCCTTGGTGCCTGAGTTCCTAAGTTTCTATGGAGAATAAAACAGGTCACCCTCAGCCTCTGTCTCCTGCTGCTTCTGTCCAAACATCACAGAATGCGTAGCCTTCAGCAGCAGGAGCAGAAGAGCTATCTCCCGTAGAGATCCTAACTCTACACGGGAGAACAATAGGTAAGCAACAACAGGAGATCGAGGAGATGCGGACACTTATGCAGATGATGTCCAGTTGTTTGCAGAGTATCACGTCCCAAGCGAGGACGCCCTCATCTCCCGATTCCGAGGAGGATAAGGTCCACATTGCACCACCAGAGCCCTACAACGGAGACCCAGAGAAGTGTGAGGGCTTCTTGATGCAGTGTGGGCTCTACTTCACATACCACTCCACACGGAGTGACAACGCGAGGGTAGCGTATGTACTTTCCCGCCTGACCGGTAAGGCGTTGGAATGGGGAACCGCGCTCAGTAAAAGCGCATCACCTCTCCTGTCGGCTTATGATGCTTTTGTCGCCGAACTGCGGGAGGTCTTCCATCATCCTCGGCAAGGCAGCACCTGCGGGCAGAGCCTGTTAAAGCTCCGGCAGGGCGCGCGTTCAGCTGCGGAGTACGCGCTGGACTTCCGCACGTTGGCGGCCAGCACAGGCTGGAATGACGCCGCCTTGGTGGACGTCTTCATTGCCAGCCTTCGTCCGGAGTTGCGGGCCGAGTTAGCCTGCAGACAGGAGGGGCAGAACTTTAATCAAGTGGTCCGGTTGGCCGTTACATACGACCGCCTCGTACAGGAGAGAGGTGGTCGCGCGTCACAAGGTCCGGCTCTTGGGAACCCCACACAGGATAGCCCTAAGACCAACCAGACGGTGGAGCCCATGCAGATAGGGGAGACTACAGCCGTCAAGGAGCCCGCTCACCCGAGCGGTGGCAGAGCTCGGGTGAGTAACTCCTTGCTTGGAAAATTGCTCTCCATCAATGCTGTGATTTCTTATAAGGGCTGTTCTGTGGGGGTTTCTGCCCTAGTGTATTCGGGAGCGTCGGAGAACCTGATGGACCGGACCCTGGCAGAGCGTCTCGGAGTCCCTCTCAGGCCATTGGAGGAACCGAGGCGCGTGCATGCACTGGATGGCCGGCCTGTGGGCGGGGGGTTGATACAGTTTCGCACAGCACCCCTCTCACTATCCAGGGTCACACAGAGCACATTTCATTTCATGTTTTGTCTCATTTACGTTACTCCCTCACACTAGGTTTGCCCTGGCTCCGTCTGCACAACCCTCAGATAAGATGGTCCTCTGGTCGCATACTACGCTGGTCGACTCCGGGTAGACGCGCCTACCGTAGAGCCCCAGTTAGGCTTTTGACTACCAGTATAGAGAGCCCCAACGTCGCTAACCCCCAAGCGATCCCCAGCCAATACCGGGACCTTCAGGAAGTGTTCAGCGCCGAGAGGGCGGCTATGCTACCACCTCACCGTCCTTGGGATTGTTCTATCACCCTGAGGGAGGGAACGACTCCCCCCAAGGGCAGAGTGTATCCGCTGTCCCAGGAGGAGAATAAGATCATGGAGCAGTACGTCAGGGAGGCCTTAGCTCAGGGTTACATCGTTCCCTCCACCTCGCCCGCCTCAGCCAGTGTTTTCTTTGTAAAGAAGAAGGATGGTGGTCTGAGGCCATGCGTGGATTATCGAGGGCTCAATTCCCTCCTAGTGGGCTACTCCTACCCTCTGCCTCTGGTGCCGTCGGCACTGGAGCAGCTGCGGTCAGCGAGTGTGTTCACTAAGCTGGATCTGCGCAGCGCCTACAACCTCATACGCATGTGCGAGGAGGATGAATGGAAGACGGCGTTTAGCACGACCACGGGTCATTACCAGTACCGGGTCTTGCCGTACGGCTTGGCCTCGGCTCCGTCGTTCTTCCAGGCGTACATTAACGAGGTCCTGCGTGAGTATTTGAATAAATGCGTCGTCGCCTATATTGATGACATCCTCGTTTATTCACCCTCCATGGACCAACACGTACGTGACGTGCGCGCCGTCTTGGGCACTCTCTTGCGCAATAGGCTCTATTGCAAGCTAGAGAAGTGCGAGTTTCATCTCACCGAGGTAAGCTTCCTGGGTTACATCATCAGGCCAGGTTCGGTGCACATGCAAACTGGCAAGGTGGAGGCGGTGATGGGATGGAATAAGCCGCACACACGGCGTGAACTACAGCGTTTTCTGGGTTTCGCGAATTTTTACCGGCGTTTCATCCGGTCATATAGCCGCATAGCAAGGCCGATTACTGACCTACTGCGTGGGGGGGTTAAGCGGCTGCAGTGGACCGCTGCGGCGGAGCAGGCTTTCGAGGCTTTAAAAAGGGCATTCGCAACGGCTCCTGTGTTGCATCAGCCCGATCCTAGCAAGCCCTTCATTGTTGAGGTGGATGCTTCGGATGTGGGAGTGGGGGCTGTGCTGTCCCAGCGTTTCAAGAAGCACAGCTCTCCCAAGCCGATCGCTTTCTTTTCTAAGAAGCTGAGCTCCGCTGAAAGGAATTACGGGGTAGGTGACCGTGAGCTGTTGGCGATGAAGCTAGCCTTTGAGGAATGGAGGCATTGGTTAGAGGGAGCGAAACATCCCTTCAGTGTTATCACGGACCACAAAAATCTGGAGTACCTGAACGCCACCAAGAGAATGAACGCACGACAAGCCCGCTGGTCTTTATTCTTCTCGAGGTTTCGTTTTCAGGTCACCTACCGCCCCAGGGTTAAGAACACACGAGCCGATGCCCTCTCTCGGTCCTTTCCTGAGAGCAAGGAGTCCACGGAGGAGGAACCCATACTCCCTGCGGAGTGCTTTCTCAACTCTGTGGAGTGGGAGATCGACAGGGCGATCTCCGCGGCTAATCCGCATCCCCGATGTCCTCCACATCGCAGGTATGTTCCCCCGGCACAACGCACTCCCCTCATTACCTGGGCGCATTCGTCTCTTGGCACAGGACATCCCGGGTCCACCCGTACGTCGCAGGTGCTGGGAGCCCGTTACTGGTGGCCCGGTATGCACCGAGACGTCTTGCGTCACGTTGCGTCATGCGGTGAGTGCGCGCGGAGCAAAGTGCCGCGCACTCCTCCGGCTGGCAAGCTACTGCCGCTTCCAGTTCCCAGGCAGCCCTGGACGCACACAGCTGTGGACTTCGTCACGGACCTGCCTGTGTCGGAGGGTAACAACACCATCCTTACCGTCATAGACAGGTTCTCTAAGATGGTGAGGTTCATAGCGCTTCCAGGGTTGCCAACAGCGTGGGAGACAGCGGAGGTGCTGCTCCGCGAGGTGTTTCGGCTTTACGGAATCCCAGAAGACATCGTTTCCGATCGAGGACCACAGTTCACCTCTCGGGTCTGGAGGGAGTTCCTCGCAAAGCTGAACATCACGGTCAGTCTGACATCCGGCTACCACCCACAGGCTAACGGGCAAGTAGATCGCGCAAACCAAGAGCTGGGACGGTTTCTGCGTGCCTATTGCAGTGAGTATCCCGACACCTGGAGTTCGCTGCTCCTGTGGGCTGAATACGCTCAGAACTCCTTGGTTCAGTCCAGCACCAGACTAACCCCCTTTGAGTGCGTTCTAGGGAGACAGCCGGCTCTATACCCCTGGAACGCTGCCACATCCGACCAACCGATTGTGGAGGACTGGTGCAGGAGAAGCGAGCGAGTGTGGGCTGATACGCACCGTAAGCTGCAGGAGGCGGTGCGACGCTTCAAGGCTAAAGCTGACCGGCGGAGAAGCGAAGCCCCGGAGTACCACGCAGGGGACAAGGTTTGGGTGTCAACCAGCGATGGCCATCTCGGGCCGAGGGGTAAGCTGACAGACCGTTACGCGGGGCCCTACGTCATTGCCCGACGCATTAACCCCGTTACCTACCAGCTTCGACTGCCGGGGGACAGAAGAGTGTCCAGGGCCTTCCACGTTTCAGCCCTGAAGCCGTACCGGGAGGGTCCTCTGAGCGCGGAGGCCAGACCGAGACCGCCGTCTCCGTTACAACTGTCAGACGGACCTGCGCACCACGTTAGTAGGTTGCTGAGCTCTCGGCGTCGGGGTGGAGCGCTGCAATATCTGGTGGACTGGAAGGGCTACGGTCCTGAGGAGCGGTCGTGGGTTCCGGCTTCTCAGGTGCTGGACCCCTCCATGCTCGCCTCCTTCCATCGAGAGCATCCCAGTCTTCCTGCTCCGCGCCGTCCGGGACGCCCGAGGAAAGTCCGGCTGGAGGGATCCTTGGGGAGGGGTTCTGTCACGGTAGGCCGGCCCGGAGGCTGCCAGAGGGCGCCCAAACACACACCTTCGGTCACACGCACACCCACAACCACACGCAGCACACCCTCGCAGCCTCGATCACTCCCACCTTCCTAATCACCAGAGTACTAGCACCTGTCTCTAATCAGCTGGGGTGTATTTATTTCCACAGGTCGCGCCGTCCAGTGCTGCGCATTTACCTGGCTACCCCGTCTCGCTCCGTGGGAGAGAAGAGTGTTACTCACCTGTGTGCCTTAGTCCTCGTTTATCGCTTGTATTCTACTTTTCTTTTGCTTATCTGTTTCTACTGCCTTGGTGCCTGAGTTCCTAAGTTTCTATGGAGAATAAAACAGGTCACCCTCAGCCTCTGTCTCCTGCTGCTTCTGTCCAAACGTCACAATTTACATATGTTGTACTTTAAATATCTATATTTCATAATAAAGTTTGATTTCATTTGATTGTATGACTGATGCTTTTTATGCAGGGTGTGTTCAAGATTCAAGATTCAAGAGATTTATTGTCATGTGCCCAGCAGAAACAGGCAGTTACACTGTGCAATGAAATTCTTACTTTGGTGTTCCTCCTCCATTCACCATTAAAATATTAAAATCTTTAAACAATACAATAGTAAGGAATAATACAAGAGTAAATAAGTAATTAAATACAGAAAAATAAAGTGTATTTGAGTATTTCGCACGATGGCGAAATATTTAAAGTGTTTTTGTGCAAAGTGTGTGCAAGTTCTGTGCAAAGAGACTGTGGACATGTGAACATTGGGAGTTACTGACGTAAAATATTTGAGATGTGTGTGTAAACATTTCACATTAAGGGCATTTAAATGTGGTAAGGTGCAGGAACATGTGGAGCGTTGAGGGGGGCTTGAGAGGCATTAACGAGCCTGATTGCTTGTGCGTAAAAACTGTTTGTCAGTCTTTTAGTCCTGGACTTCACACTCCTGTATCGTCTGCCTGAAGGGAGGAGTGTAAAGAGTGAGTGCTGTGGGTGTGTACTGTCCTTGATTATGTTGCGTGATCTTTTGATTACTCTGGAGTGATAGATGTCCTGTAAGGGTGTGAAAGTAGTTCCTGAAATGGACTGTGCAGTTTTGATTACCCGCTGGAGAGCCTTCCTGTCCTGCATAGTGCAGTTTCCATACCAGACCGTGATGGAGCTGCTAAGGACACTCTGGATGGTGCTTCTGTAGAAGGTGCTGAGAATTGTAGATGGCATGCCAAACTTCCTCAGCCTTCTCAGAAAATACAGGTGCTGCTGGGACTTCCTGATAATGGTGTGTGTGTTGTGAGACCAGGTGAGATCCTCGCTGATGTGGATACCGAGGAACTTGAAGGTTTTCACCCTCTCGACCTCAGTCTCACCGATGTACAGGGGTGAGTGTGGCTCCTGCTTTCTCCTGGGATCAATAACCATTTCTTTGGTCTTGTCAGTATTCAGGGAAAGATTGTTGTTGTGACACCAGGTCACCAGGTCAGCCACTTCCCTCCTGTAAGCCTTTTCTTCCCCTCCAGTGATCAGTCCAATGACTGTCGTATCATCAGCAAACTTTATGATGCTGGTGTTGTTCTGGGAGGCCACACAGTCATATGTGAAGAGTGTGTACAGAAGGGGGCTTAGCACACAGCCCTGGGGAACCCCTGTGTTCATTATTTTTGTGCCTGATGTGCGGCTGCCAACTCTGACAGTCTGCGGTCTGTCCGTGAGGAAGTTCAGCACCCAGCTGCAGAGGGCGGGTGTCAGTCCGAGGGTGATGAGCTTTTCTACGAGCTTGCATGGAACAACCGTGTTGAATGCCGAACTATAGTCAATGAACAGCATTCTAACATATGTATCCTTGCCCTCTAAGTGTGTCAGGGTTGTGTGAAGTGCGGTGTTGATTGCATCGTCAGTGGAACGGTTTTGACGGTATGCAAACTGGAGAGGATCTATGGAGTTTGGAATGTTCTGCTGAATGTGAGTCATGACTATTCTTTCAAAGCACTTCATTGCAATTGGGGTGAGTGCCACAGGTCGATAGTCATTCAGGCAGGTCGCAGTATTTTTCTTTGGAATGGGAATGATGGTAGTGGTCTTAAAGCAGGTTGGCACAACAGTTTGTGCGAGAGATAGGTTAAAAATGTCCGTGAACACGTCTGCCAGTTCTGATGAACAGGCCCTGAGTGCACGTCCAGGGATGTTATCCGGGCCAGCCGCTCTCCGTGGTTTTATTTTCCTGAAGTTCTTGCGCACATCTGCTGAAGTCACTGTGAACTTTGAGTCCTGCATGCTCTCCTTGTCTGTAAGATCTTCCAGTTCCAGTTGTCCAGGGCACAAGTTGGAGTCCTCAAAGCGAGCATAGAACTGATTCAGTTCATCAGGTGATGTTTGTTGGCTGGTTGTGATCGCCCTGCTTGATTGCTGGTGGTTGGTGATGTGCTGCAGTCCTTGCCACATGCGCCGAGAGTCTGTGGTGGTGTAGTAGCCCTCAAGTTTCAGCCTGTACTGTCTCTTGGCTTCTCTGATGGATCTACGCAGATCATATCTGGACCTCTTGTAGTCTTCAGCACTGCCAGTGAGAAATGCAGTATGTCGGGCACGCAGCATGGACCGAACGTCGCCATTTACCCAGGGTTTCTGGTTGGGGTACGTTATGCAGCGCTTTGTGGGGACAGTGGCTTCGATGCAGCAGCTGATGTAACCCGTTACCCCAGAAGCATAGTCCTCTAAATCCACAGAACCATCCTCTCTCATAGCAGCAGTTCTAAACACATCCCAGTTAGTACTATCAAAGCAGTCCTGAAGCACTGAGTCAGTCTCTTCATTCCACACTTTAATTATTTTACTCACAGGGGGTCCTTGCTTGAGAAGTTGTCTGTATGCTGGGTAGAGGAACACGGAAATGTGGTCGGACTGTCCGAAGTGCGGCCGAGGCACGGCTCTGTAGCCACCCTTCACGTTGCTGTAGACCTGGTCGAGTATGTTCCTCTCCCTGGTTGGAAAGCTCACGTGCTGATAATATTTGGGCAGCACAGTCTTCAGGTTGCAGTGGTTGAAATCGCCGGCCACAATGAACACGGCGTCTGGATGTGCGGTCTCTTGTTTATTAATGGCGTCATGCAGCAGCCCCAGCGCAGTGGCCAAGTTCGCGCGTGGTGGGATGTAAACAGCCAGAATAAACACGGCGCTGAACTCTCTCGGCAGATAGTGGGGTCTGCACTTCACCAGCAGAAATTCTAAATCCGCTGAACAGTGTTTCTCGACAGTCTTTACATCCGAACACCACTGTTTGTTTACAAAAACACAGACACCGCCGCCTTTGTTCTTTGCCGACGCCTCCGTACGGTCTGCACGATGAACGGTGTGTGTTTCCAGCTGGATCGCTGATTCCGGTGCACTGTTTGAGAGCCAGGTTTCCGTGAAAATAAGCGCACAGCACTCTCTGGTCTCTCGCTGAGTTGTTGTTCTGGTTCTCAGCTCATCCAGCTTGTTTTCAAGGGAGCGGACGTTAGCTAGCAACAGGCTGGGCAGCGGTGGTCTAGTAGCCCTAGCCTTTAGCCTAGCATGTAGCCCACCTCTCTTGCCCCGTTTACGCTTTGGCCGCTCTGTTCGTCGATTGCGCTGCTCACCTGAGGCCGGTGTTGTTGAGCTGGTGGTGGAGTCCGAGCGTAAAAGAAAGCTGAAGTCCGAGAGGCTGAAAGTGAGTTCGTGACGAACTTTACTTATCTCCAACAATGCTTCTCTACTGTAGCTAAATGTTCCGTGTGTTTGTTGTATATACAAAATGTACAATAAAACTATAATAAATACTAAATAGCGTCGGTTGCCGGAGGAACACACAAAGACGTCTGCCACGGTGGGCGCCATCTTGTGTTCAGCCTGTTTGAGTAATACCAAATTATTATCAATAATTAGAGCAATCACATACAATAATGAAGATAAAGATAAATAAGATACAATAATGGTATGTGTTAAGGGGCATCGACCGGGTCGCATACAAATGATGTCACGACACTACAACCCGCGCGCCAACAGCGACTCCACCCATATTGTGGTGGTCCACCATTGTAATGGAAACACAACGTGACCGTACCGTTCCGTTGCGAATCGATCCGTATCGAACCGTACCGCGCCAAGCAGGCCCTAGTGGAAATGCGCCTTTAGTACCTCTTGAAACTTTTAATGATGACTCAGCCACTTTACTTGGCGTCGGTAACCACAGTATTCAGTCATCGATTTTTCGTCACTACTGGCGAAATCTGAAGCATTAACATTCAATCGCAATGTGTTTGTACTCATCCAGCATCACTTAAGTCATCTGGAGATCCGATGGTGTACACCGCGTTCAGTCCTCCGCGAATCTTCTCTCGCCCTCGGCGACTGTTTTCTACTTAATGTAGTGGCTAAATGTTTGTTCGTAAATTGTTGACAGTTTCTTTCTTTTCATTCATACAAATAACCACTCAGTCAGACGGAATGAACGAGTCTACGCGTGTTAAAAGTTTGAACGACGGTAGAAAACAGTGAGCTCGCCCCGTCTTTACTGAAGATCAAATCATAACAAAAACAACCGTTTACATTCGATAGATGCGCGAGCTCTCGAAACGTCATCGCTCAGCATCAGTTCCTATTCATTCTAGAAAATTCTACACATTAAAATAAATGCAGATTAAACTAAATATAAATGATAAACACTAATATAATTATACTGCAATCATAAATATTCTAAACTATACAAATACTAAATACATCCCAGGAATAATTAAATATGAGCATAAATTATTAAATATAAAATGGCACCAATAGTATGATTTTACATGTTCAGTCATCAGGTGTAAGAATGATTTTCCCTGACACGGATGACATGTTGATTTAAATTAAATGAATCAGGCTAAATTATTGTACAACCAGAAAATGTTCAGAGTGCAAGTTCAGACTGCTTTGCGGTCACCCCGTAATTAATTCCCCAGCTAACAAAAAACGTCCCGAGGACGTCCCGCGAACCAACACTGCGAACGTCCTCTGGACGTTTTTTTGTAGGGTCGCCAAAATGTTTCAGGGGACGTTCAGTGGACGTTACAAAGGACGTTTGTAGGACCACCTGGAAACATCCAGAGGACAATGAGCGGACGTTTAAGGAACGTCCTTTAAACGTCTCTTATGTGTTAAATTGTTTAGGTCTACTTCTTATGTTACTTCTAAAACAACTTAGATTTTATTGATTTAGTAAATCCGGGTATTGCATATGGAATAAAAATGAACACACAAGAAGTGATAGGCTGTAAACAAGTTATTATTTTTTATTTGAAATGCGAAAAAAGTGTCTGATGTGCGCATTTTGAACGCCGTTTCAAGCCTCCTTTTCACACGTTTCTTGGGGTGAAGCCTAAAATAGACAAAGATACACGTTTGTTAACATTTAATTTTGTGACCTCTAGTTATAATAAAGCGTTCGATAAATGAAGTAATTTGAACGTTTTGCTTGAAGAACATCAGCTACTCAAATCAATGCTAACCCAGCTAGGTATAGTTGGCATTAACTTGTTAATGTGGCTAGCTACTTATAGCGAATGCTATCGTCGGCTGTTATCTGTGGCTGAGACCATCAACATCAGTTAACGTTACTTACTATTGAAGTCTTAATGCAGTGATTCATATAACTTTATCATTTAGTAGCGTAGCGTAGTGATAATTTAGCTCTAGCCATGACCATATAGAAATAATGTCCAGCCACAGATGGGCATCCGTTTTTGGTACAACTGTTTGATTTTGCTGATCGGGTTTTATGATTATCCAGAGGGGTTAGCTGAGGGTTTATTAAAATCACCTCATACATTAGCCGCAACTCAGAAGATAAATTTACTAAGATATGTATTTACTAGCTAACCATATTTTAATCAAATGTAGGTGACTCGCCTTGAATTTAAAATAACGGCTTCTGTCAGAATATTCATGTTAGCTAACGTTCCTACGTCGCGAGAAGACGGCTCGTGCGTTTATGTTCCCGCTTGCTAATCCTCTAGTGAGTAAAACTCTAAATCAGCTGACTGCCTTTCACGCACGCACCATGACAACGGTCGCGGGACCACGTCCGGACGTTCTCAAACGTTCTCTAAATGTAACAAAAATAACGTTATTTCAACGACTATACGGGGACGTCACCGAACGTCCTGTGAATGTATCTTTGGGAACGTTCCGCCAGGTCTTCGAGGGGACCTGCTGGGAACGTCCGTTATGGCATAGGAACGTCCTATCGCGAACGTTATAAAAAACCTCTAATAAGAACGTCCGCGAACGTCCCCGGGACGTTCACTGTTTGCTGGGTCTAGAGTCACCTAATAATTATAGGTATATGTGCCCGTGGACACTGCCCATTTAAAACCAATTGCAGGACGTTATATATTCTATTACCAAAGTAAAAAGACAACACACAAAACAAATTAGGCTATTAGCCGTTTGCACTAAAACATTATCTGGGGACGAGAGTTAGGCTATACAATTTAAGAAATCGTAGCATTTCATTGCTAAACTGAAATGCATTTCTTTCTGAACCTCTTGGACAGAGCAACTGCATGTCAAGTCTGAAAGCTCACTCTCAAAAAACATATTGGATACATAAAAGTAACTGTTAAAAGGGATTTGATGGCGAGGGCTCCGTTAGCGAAAGAATATACTGTATATAGAATGTGAATAATGCATAAAGCAAGCGCTATTGAACTCCCAACCACAGGATGGCGCACTTTCAAACGCGCGTTTCTCGTCTCCGGTAAGGGTGGCGACTCAGACGTCTGGGAAGTATCTGTTGTGTGAAGGACTGCTGCCATTTTGTTGGTACAACCGACTCCCGAAGACGTCGGACGCGTTTGTAAATGAACAATAAGGAGATACTGTAGTTCACTGCGAATAACGTAGAGGCAGAATGCTCTCCGCAGCCCAACTACTCGACGAGTTAATGGGCCGAGACAGAAACTTGGCCCCGGATGAAAAGCGCTCCAACGTACGATGGGACCACGAGACGGTGAGTCGCCAGATAACGAGCTGGTCGCGAGCCCGTTAGCCACCTAGCCAATTAGCCACCTAGCCAGTTAGCCCGTTAGCCGCCCCGCCACTCTGAGGCGTTACTAGTGGCGACGGTTAGCTGGTTAGCCGGTTAGCTGAAAGCGTCTTCACTCGGTGTGGACGTGTACGAATCTGAGATTAGTCGTTCGTGATGTGGCGGGGACCTCCGCTTTGATAGTCGCGGTTATCAAATACGATTAAATAATTAAATATTAATTTGCATTAAATATTTCTACTTACGTTGGTTAGATTAGCATGCTAACTGGCTAACTCGGGTGATGTGCCGCCAGCCAGCTAACTAGCATTAGCTAACTAGCGTCTGTCTAGCCCGTCTTTCTGGATGGCTAGCTGGCGCAGCCCCGCTATCTTCTCGGCTAACACGCTGACTAAGACGGTTTCGGTTTCTTAACAGGCGCCTTCGCGTTAGGCAGGTGCGGTCACAGTCTCGTAACCAGTGAAGTATTTCTGCTTATCCGTGAACACGAGTTTGCCACCTCTGCCCAGTTAGCCAGCTAGCTGATCCTGCGTGGCGTGGGTGGTGTTAGCCGTTACCAACTACACATCCAGCTAACGATGAAGCTGCAGCAGCTTGATGGATGAAGCGGTTAGCTTGCGTTAAATTGACTTGTAACGTGTCTGTGAACACAGCTGTATAGTTAAGCTATATATAGGTATATATACCTATATACATATACCTATATATTAACAGACACCTTACAAGGTATATATACCTATATAAATATACCTATATATTAACAGACACCTTACAAGGTATATATACCTATATAAATATACCTATATATTAAGACACCTTACAAGGTATATATACCTATATAAATATACCTATATATTAACAGACACCTTACAAGGTATATATACCTATATAAATATACCTATATATTAACAGTCACCTTACAAGGTATATATACCTATATACATATACCTATATATTAACAGACACCTTACAAGGTATATATACATATACTTGTATATTAACACTATATATTAACAGACACCTTACAATGTATATATACCTATATACATATACCTATATATTAACAGACACCTTACAAGGTATATATACCTATATAAATATACCTATATATTAACAGACACCTTACAAGGTATATATACTAGTGGTGGGACTTTAACGCGTTAATTTCGATTAATTAATTACAGGAAAATTAACGCACTAAAAAAATTAACGCATTTAACGGACGAGACACTTTTGCACCGTGGAATGTTTCTCAGTGCACGAGTTCCAGACATACAGATTATATGGACGCACAATAAGATCATGATGGATATGACTGAAGAGGCTATGCTGGTGGATGGGAAATTTAAATATAAACTTCCAGATGGAAGTAGGCTACAAACAAAAATAGTGTTATTTACACTTTATGTAGGAAGGAGTTCGCTTATCACAGGAGCACTTCCACCCTTCGTTACCACCTCAACGCAAAACATGTTGCGGCTAAAGCTGGGCGTACACTGTGCGATATTTTAAATCGTGTACTCAGCTCCAGCTCAAACTGTACGACTAAATCGCAGGGATAGTCGGCTCGTGGAGCTGCTTCAACAGTGCGATACTCTCACGAGGAGCGATTTGAATTTCAAACATGTTTGATATTCTTGCGACGCTGCGATTTCTGATCGGGAGTTGTGAATCGCTCCTCGTTTACCTGTGTAAACTATACGATGCACGACACGCGATTGAGCCGAAACGAGTGAAAAATCGGCTGAAAATGGGCCAAAAATCGCACAGTGTACGCCCAGCTTAACGCGCAGGTCAGTAATGATAACTTAGCTGCTAAATGTATTCCTAGTACGATAGGGTGACCAAACGTCCGTAATTCACATCCTGTGAGGAAACGTCCTGGTTTTTAAATGACCTTCATTGGACCATTAAGACTGGATTAAACTTTCGCGAGTGGCCGTAGCGCGCGACTCCGCACGCGTTTAAACATGACGCGTCACATTATTTGTGTTGTCCGCTCTCAGTGGTCGAAGATAAAGACTTACAAGAAGCGCTGCACATTGCGTCAACTGATGCAAGTTACGAACTACCGTCCAGGGGTGAGTTTCCCAAAACGTTCTTAGCGCCAAGTACTTAACCTCGTACGTAAGAATGAGGTAACAAAGTACTTGGCGCTAAGAACGTTTTGGGAAACTCACCCCAGAAAGACAATGTCGAAGAAAATCCAGCAGCTGTATGATGAGGAATAGGAAGTAAAACAGGTTATTGTGAAGAGCGCCACAAATGTGGCTCTGACTGGGGATCACTGGACCTCTGTTAGCAACAAGAATTATCTTGGTGTGACAGCTCATATAGATGATGAATCTATAGATGATGAAGATCCAGTCATTTGCTTTGAGCATGCAGAAGACCACTTCTAGGCACTATGGAGATGCCTGTGGCAGAAGCCTGGGAAATTAAAGAAATTGCTAAAATGCTATTAAAAAACATCTTCTGATTTACTTCAATTCTTCCAATATCCTGAGCAAAACTCCCAAAATTAAACAACATTTTTGATCAGAATTTCCAATGTTCTGAACTGTTTTCTGCACACTACACATATATTGGTCTGTGTAGTAGACTGGTGGAAAAATAAACAAGATGTTGAAGTTTATGATTATGTTCATTGATTCATTCATCATTCAAACTTAAATTAATATTTCTCATGTTAAATACTGAAATGCGATTAAAATGCGATTAATTTCGATTAATTAATTACAAAGCTTCCGATTAATTCGATTAATTTTTTTAATCGCGTCCCACCCCTAATATATACCTATATAAATATACCTATATATTAAGTCACCTTACAAGGTATATATACCTATATACATATACCTATATATTAACAGACACCTTACAAGGTATATATACATATACTTATATATTAACACTATATATTAACAGACACCTTACAATGTATATATACCTATATACATATACCTATATATTAACAGACACCTTACAAGGTATATATACCTATATAAATATACCTATATATTAACAGGCACCTTACAAGGTATATATACCTATATACATATATCTATATATTAACAGACACCTTACAAGGTATATATGCCCTTTATACATATACCTATATATTAACACTATATATTAACAGACACCTTACAATGTATATATACCTATATATAGGTAACCTGCTTTTAAATATAGTCTTGCATCCAGTCACGCTTAAATGTCAGATAGTAACGACTGATTCGTTGTGTGTAGTAGCTAGACATCGATCATAATACTGTAAGGTTTGCTAGCCCCTTGTTTTATAGCACCTACTGTTACACAGATCATCCAACTTGTGTTTTCGTGCCACCCTCATAGCTTGCATATTGGTAACAGCAGCTATAAGCTTCACGTCACCTTGCAAATGTGATGTTATATTACCATGTTGCAATTCTGAAGTAGAGGCGAGGAGTTATTTTGTTTGGTGTAACGTATAAACGCTTTTCCTTGAATTTTTCACAGGTCTGCAAGTATTATCTGTGTGGCTTTTGTCCAGCCGAACTGTTCACCAACACCCGCTCCGACTTGGGTATGGTTACATTTTCTTTGATTCAAGTATTGTGTACTTTGTATCAAGTATTTTACATAATCGGTTATTAGTAAATGATACACATTTCCCTTTTTAGGTCCTTGTGAAAAGATTCATGATGAAAACCTGAGGAAAATGTAAGTAATGTCATTGTGCTGTGTAGTTGCTGTATAGAGGCTCTGTTCAAAGACTTGAAATAACCTGGTAATGTGTGGGGCAGGTATGAGAAGAGCTCCCGCTTCATGAAGGAAGGTTATGAGCGAGACTTCCTGAGATATCTGCAGAGTCTCCTGGCTGAGGTGGAACGCCGGATCCGGAGAGGCCATGCCAGACTGGCACTATCGCAGGCCCAACAGGCCTCTGGGGTGCGGGAGTGTTCATTCTTCATTTTTCAACACTTGAGATTTAAATAGCAATCAATCCAAAACTTGTTAAGGAAACAAGACAATACACCAATAGCAGTTTGCTAGTTTTTTTCCTCTTGAGTAACTGCATTAAGAGAGGTAGAGATATTCAACAGAAATACGCATGATCTCCAGTGAAATAGGACATTTCTGAAAGAGGTTCTTCATCAGCTGTGTGAGGAAATGAGTGTCCTGTTGCTTTGGAAACCATTAGTACTTGACTACAGTTTTCACATCTATATGCAGGTCTTGAGTATCTAGAAAGGCGCTATATAAGTTGAACATTCATTCATTCATATACACACACACACACATGCACTAGTATGTGTTGGGGAGGTGTGTGTTTGTGGTGTCTAATATATATGCGTATTTGTCACAGGGACCTGGACCATCTGGGAAGAATGAGGAGAAGGCCCAGGTGCTCACAGAGAAGATTGAGGAACTAGTTGTCCAGGTATGATTGTGCAGTGTGTTGTGATTGAGGTTAAAGTATTTTCGTTAAGGACATAAACCGTCTCCATTATTTCATTATAAAACATTTTTGAAGATGCAATGGGCCAACACGTTAATTGTTCACTGTTATTTAATATTTGATGATTCATGATGGAACTATAAAACAGTTAAACTGTGCCCCACAAAAATACATGTGCCCACAACTTATTTTTTCTGAAAGTGGTTTTATTCTGTTAATTTACATATAAATTGTATAATATGCAAATAATTTTACTTGCTGCCACAAGCAACAGTACGATTTAATATTTTGAACAGTGAATCATAACATGCTTATCTCTCTCTCTTTTTTTTGCCTTATTTAATCTTATTTAACCTTCAGCCTCTTGAATAGAAACAGAGTTCACTGCTCTCTGATGTCAGGTTAATGAATCACTTAACAGAAGTGGCTAATTATTATCTTTAAGCAAGAAAAAGATCCATATTGAATGAGCGCGAATGGTAACGTGATATGCAGGTAGATGTCTATATGAGCGCTGGTCTGTGGTGGTGTATCTCCAGATTGAAGAGCTGGGTTCTGAAGGCCGTGTGGAGGAAGCTCAAGGCATGATGAAACTGGTGGAGCAGTTGAAGGAGGAACGGGAGCAGCTCAGCTCAACACCTTCCGTGAGTCTTACGTCTACACACCGTTTTAACTCCTCGCGTGCTGTACCAGCTTTCACCGTGTGACTGGACTAACCCTCATTGCCACGGAGTTCTGGCGTTTTAAGCTTGGCGAGGTTTGCCTTTTTTTTTTAATGGTTCTTTCGTCTGCCAGACCATCGAGAGCTTTGCTGCTCAGGAGAAGCAGATGGAGGTGTGTGAGGTGTGCGGCGCATTCCTCATCGTTGGTGATGCTCAGTCCAGAGTGGACGACCATCTAATGGGCAAACAGCACATGGGCTACGCCAAGATCAAGTCCACCGTGGAGGAGCTCAAGGTGAGAGAAGTGCGTATCCTTTTTTTTTTACTTACTCTCTTTTGTGTGAAATTGAACTGTGGCATGTCGGTCGGGTTTAGTTTTAAGGGAAAATGTGTGGGATATCATTAGCTGTTGCGTTTATGTGTTTCTAAAGCTGGAGTTGTAGTAAAAGTATTTATACCGTTACGTACGTCAGTATTTCTCAGTAGCACTTTTCCCAACAAACTAAAACTGTCGCTTGGAACTTTATGCTCCACCTTTTGCCCACTAGTGCTCAGAATTGAAGGTGGCTGTGATGCTGTTCGGTTTCAACTGTGATTATATTTAGGATGTTGTGATACTTTTTTGCTTGTTCTAAGCAGTCATAAAATCAGTGTTTGGGTTGGGTGCTGAGAACGGTATGAGTAAATGACTGATCTCTGTAAACACCATCTGTTACCCACTCTGCTGTTTTAATGATGTGTTTTTGACAATTTCAGGCTCTAAAGTAATGCATTTTTTTCCCACTAGAGTCTGTCTTGTGTTTTCTCTCCTTTAATTACTTCTTTGTTTCTGCGTGACGCGATTGTTCAGGAGAAACTGCGTCGGCGCTCAGAGGACCTGGACAAAGATGACCGGGGGAGGAGAGAGCGTGAGAGGGAGGACCGGGAGCGCGAAAGGGAGGAGCGCGAGAAGAAGCGCAAAGAGGAGGAGGAGCAGCGGGAAAAAGAGAGGGAGAAAGAGCGCGAGAGGGAGAGAGAGCGGGAACGAGAGAGAGAGCGGGAGCGGGAACGAGAGCGCGAGAGAGAACGAGAGCGGGACCGAGAGCGAGAACGCGAGAGGCGTGGCCGTCGCAGCCACTCCCACAGCCGCCACTCCGGCCGCAGGAGCCGCTCCCGGGACAGGAGGAGGAGCAGCAGGAGCAGGGAGCGTGACAGGAGGAGGAGCCGGTGCGTGCACACGCCCACGTTTGCTGCACAACCTCCCCTTCAGTTGGGGGGGGGGGACGTAGAACGTGGTTATGCATCTGGGCCTGTGACACACCATCAGAAGTTTTATTGTAGTTGTCCATGCAAAGTACAAAAAGCATCCCAACACGTATGGGCCTAGCTCCCTAATGAGCAGGAACAACTCCCTGGGTGGGATTAAGGGAGAAACTTTCAGAGGACGAAGACTCGAGGGAACACATCCTCCACTAGATAGGAACCTTGGTCTAGTCCACTATTTTTAGTCCAACCTGCCTCTTCAGTGTGTTTGTGGAGCCACAATAAGTCCAGTGGGTCTAGGATGGCTGGGCTGTTTCTGGGATAACGGCATCAGATCATTTGGCAGTATCAGTTTGTCAGCTTGCAGCGATAGTTATTACTACAATATTCAGAGTTTGAGGTGATGGCTTGGAGCATTAGCAACTAATGCAATGTGTTTGGGGTCATGTGAAGTCATGGCCTGGTGGTTAGGGAACTGGTCTTGTGACCGGAGGGTTGTGGGTTCGATTCCCAGACCTGAGGCCATGACTGAGGTGCCCCTGAGCAAGACCCTTAACCCTCAATTGCTCACTTGTATAAAAATGAGATTAAAATGTAAGTCGCTCTGGATAAGGGCGTCTGCCAAATGCCGTAAATGTAAATGTGAACATTGGACATAATTATAAACAATTGATTCAGCCAGCCACCCCCAACTCTGTTGAAATGCTGTAAGTGAAGCGTCTACCGCCTTCACCAGCTCCGCCGGTCCTCTCTGTCCGTAATGAATGTTGTAGCTGTACTGGGTGTTGTTGCACACACCTGCTCACAGTGTTCCCGTCTGCTGCTCAGGAGCCGTGACCGAGAGAGACGGCACAGCAGGGAGCACTCGGACAGGAAGAGGCGGTCCCGCAGCCGAGACAGGAGGAGGTCCCGCAGCTCTGAGCGCAAGAGTCATCGGCACCGCAGCCGTAGTCGGGACAGGGACCGGGACAGAGACAAAGACAGAGAGAAGGACCGATCTGCCAGAGAAAAAGGTATGACCCGGTTTGTCAATACATCCGGTGGTTCCGTTTTAGTTGGAGATTCTAGTGCTTATGAGACTGTAAAAGACGATCAACACAACAATCTTCAAAAGAACGATCTTCTTCTGTAGTTTCATTTGTGTTGCATTTTGGCAATAAACACTGCCAAACCTTTCATGGTTCATCTTTAGGTGGCTTTTTATAAACTTTTAATGTTCTTTAACATGCTCTTTGCTATAGGTTCTACACTAAATAAGTGAAGTTATATTAGATTTAAGGGGATATGTAACATTGTGGGGTTTTTTATCTTTGTGTTATTTGATGTGTGTCGCTGTGGGGTGACTCAGGTATGGGAAACTGACACCTCATGAAACTCCATCACAGCCTGTGTTTAGCATGTTTGTCTGCAAGCTGTCATTTTCACACGTGCTGAAGTTTCTCTGCCATCCAGACATTCATCACATAGTTTTAACCTCACAGGCCACACACAACCGCATAACTGGTGATCAGTCATTTATAAACCGTTGTTCTCAACTTTCATTATTGGTTAACACCAACTGCTTGCTGATGTGCCATGTGCCCGTATCACAACATGTATCTGTACATTTTCCAACCTGTTTGGTCAATTTTGCGCAGCCCTGATTATGTAAATATTCCACGTTACATCTGTTCCTCCAGAGCACAAGGACACAGAAGAGAAGAGAAGCAGTGGGAGGGGCTCAGGTGACGAGCGGCCCGGCGAGCCAATGGAGGCTCGGCCTCCACCAGTAGAGGTGAATGGCACCGCTGAAGACCTCCATTCTGAAGGTGACACTCAGTCCAATTAAAACTGATCTGATAGGACCTCAGATCAGCTCCAGGTAAGTGCACTCTCCCCCACCAGCTTCTCCTCCCCTCCCTCCCCCTCTCCCCCCCCCCTTTTCTTTCAGTTATGTCTGTGATTTTTCTTCCTGTTTTTTAATAGTGCATCGTAAGTATGCACTGAAGATGGGACTAAAGGCTGAAACAGAAGAAGGTAGAATGAAACACAAACCCAGAGGGAAAAGCCAGTGTAGTCCTGACAAACATGTCTGGAGGTACCTCGTTTTGTATCGGTCATACACATTTGTCTCTTAGACAAGTTGTCTTCCAAATTTTTTTTTCCCTGCCTCTACCTGTGCTATCTGAACCTCAACTGTTAACTCAATGCTCGCAGTAAGAATATGCTGTGGTATTTGTATAATTCATACTTTGATCCTATAAATTTGTGTGCCTATGTATGCATCAACATATATAAGCACACAGCAGTTTTAGCTGTACTTGTAATGTCTGAGGTTTTCACGAGAGCAGCTTTTTTTTTATTGATTAAAACTGCAGTCAGTGTTGATTCTGTTCTCCAGTTTCATGGATGTGTGCTTCCTTGCCTTGCACTTTAATGCAGTCTGTTCTTAAAGTCGAGAGCCGATAGCATTGGGATGATGGAAGTGTAGGGTTAATGAATTATTGCAGCTGACTTCCATACCTCACACAGCGTTGGTGTTGTGAGCGACCCCATGAAAAGCCAAATTAAAAATCAAGGATACTGTCAAACTATGCAGGTACTCACCCAAGGTACTCCTTTCTCTACCCACATCCATTTGAATGCTGTTGCCTGTGAACGTGTTTCAGAGCTTGATGTTTTTGGTTTCATTTGATTATTTTCCCCGTTTTAAATATGGCTAATATCCTCAGGTTTTATTTCTTTCTGTTGGTTTTGAAATGTCAAATGGCTACTGCACTTAAAACAAGTGGGAAGCTAAATGTTGGGCTTTCTCAGATGAACCCGGTTGATATCCCAGAGTCACAGGTAAAGATTAACACGCAAGCCAGGTTACACTGTTCCTGCCTGCTGGTCAGACCGATGGGAAACGTGATTGGTGTTTTGTATGTGATTTGTGTCGTCTTGTTTCTTTCCTTTCGGTTTGCTTGTTACTCCGTCTCTTAAGAAAAGTCCTGAAGTATATTTCAACCAATTATTCGATGTAGGCAGTTGGACGGTTAGTGCAGCCATTGTTTCTTTGTGCCACCCAAGACCTGTTTCCCCATCTCTTGTTTTCAGCAACAGCGTGTGTCTGTTGAGCTGTACCGACAAGGGGATATCAAGCGGGTTACTCTTCCAGGGGGAAAAAAGTCCATCATAAAAGTAGTTTTCATGGTCCCAAGGTTTTGTGTGCTTTTCCCTTTTAAATGCTTGTACTTGTTCAACTGAACAGCCACTGACAGTTTTGTCACTGTGTCCATAGTACAGCACAGGCCTAAATGGTTAGGCAAGAAGACGAGTGGAAAATGGCCAAGTGTCTCATCAATCCAACTTGTCTCATCCTTGTACTAATTACTGCTTGATTGGCCTGTAAATAGTTGCCATGTTTATATCTCCATGTCTAATATTGTAATGATGAAATGGCTGAAGTGATCACCAGAAACAGGGAGTTTTTATTTTTTCTTTTTTTCTTTTTTGTATAGTACATAACTGTTTTGCACAAATGAGATTTGGCCACTAATAGTGTTTCTTTGACTATTTGTGCACACCAGGGGGCGCTGTGGTAGCTGAGTGAATGAAGAGCTGAAGACCTCAATCCTTCAAAAAACGCAATCTCCGCTGCTTAAAACAAGGTGAACCGCAGATGTAGTGGCCTAATTAAGATCAAATAAAAGGAATAAATGTCAAATGGTTGTTGCCCTTTTCAGCAGTTTCACAGGACCTTGTTGTCACGTTTGTTTTCCTTCATACTTAACTGTAAATGAAGGTTCATTCTTATTTTTGTTAGTATGCGTTAAATGAAAAGTACCTGTGACATGTTTGCTTTGTGCGGTTGGGTCTCACGTCACATTTTAGAATTTGAAGAGTAGTTTTGGAGTGTCATGTACAGTGTATGGACTGAGACCCAGATTTTGGGCCCTTTGGCTTAGCTTTCCGTCATTTCACCCCTCTGTAAGCTATATCCCAAATGTTTGATCAGTCTTAGTTTAGAAAAATGCATTTTCATTTTGTTCAGATTTTAAAAACCTGTATGTGTCTTGAATAAAAAAAAATCAAAATGAATTTACTGAAGTGTTCTTTAATTTCTGTGAATTGCCGTGTACACTAATTCATTAAGCACAGTGTAGCTGAAATCACATTCAGACTGATTTCAGTACATTTCACAGATATATCAGTCCATCTTGGGTGTCCAAAATGTGCAGTTCTTTATCTCACACTGACTGGTTAATGTTTTAGGCCGTGGTATAAGATCTTTAACGTCCAGAAATTCACCACATGCAGTAGCTGAATAAGTGCACATTTTGCTGGCCGCCAACTAGGACAACCAGAATAACTTTTAACTTGAGAGGATTTACCATTACTGCCTAAACAAGCAGGTTGGTGCCTCTCAGAAGGTGCCTTTTACTTAAAAATAAACACTGATTTTTATGAAATAATTTGTGCAAGAAGAGTTTAATGGTGGCATTTAAGACTTAAGTTGTGTGTTGTAAGTATTTGAAGGATTGACCTTGTGAAAAGTAGAATGATTGCTGGAGAATTGACTGGCCAAGTTGCTTTACAATGATTGACAGTACAATGAAGAGGACTTACTGTAGCTGAACGCTTACATTAAACCCTGTTTACTTACCTAGGTGACTTCTAGGCCTGAACATTGCTGTTTCCTAGTAACATACATTTAAACATGGGTCATTCTACAAAAATGTCAACTTTTGATGTGACATGAAAAAAAAAATCATTTTCTATGCTATAAAATTATACTACATTATTACTGTACTAATTGCCTATAAACATGGTACAACTAAATGGCTTTTTGGCTTTTTTTTGTACATTTATTTGAAGATTTCATGCACTGTATATTTGTCACTGGTGTTAATTGACCATTTTGAATAAACAACTTTTATTAAATAATATTTCTCAATTTCTGTTGCACATGCAATTACAGTAACTGTACAATAATGATGAGGCTAATTATCAAGAGATAATTATTTTTTAATGTTTGTTACAACTGTTTGAAAGACATTTCATCAGTTTTGTAACTATATTTACTTTAAAAATGAAAATGTTATTGAAAACAGTTAAGATGATGTATACATGTAATGCAATACATTTTATTAATGGCAGAATCTGATTGGGAGTGTGTAAGTAAGTAATTGTCTGGGCCTCTTGTATGCATGTTTGTCTTCTGAGCTAGTAACGAATGATTTATGTATCTTTGACTTATTTTACTTTTCCGTTACTTTTAATTGATTTTGCTCAGCAATCTGAGTATAGAATCTAAACGTTATGTAAGACTTAAGTTAAAATGAATATTTTGTGCTTTATCACTTTGAGGCTCTAGTATTAATACTTTTCCAAATAAATCCAGTATTTAGGATCTTAGTCTGGATACGACGTGTCCTTGTTCATGAGTAGTAATGAGGATGGTATGTCTTCGTCTTTGTCAGGTCCTCTCACACCCTGGTCAAGGGATATCCTTCCCACCCTTCCTCTTTCCGCAAGCGTAATTTAACTTGAACTGTGTGTGTGTGGTTTTTTTTAGTTAAAAGTTCAAATTACTTAGTAAATTCACAAACAAACCGACAATCTACGGAATTAGCGCCTCTTTTCGCTTGGTCTTCAATGGTCCGTGACATCTGTCCATCCGAGTTCTCGTGTTCGTTTTAACTCGCGGTGTAAACACCCCCCCCCCCCCTCCTCCTCCTCCTCCTCCTCCTCCTCCTCCAGGATGACGTCACGGCCGCAGCCTGCCGTCGGCGCCGTCCACGCGACTTTTCAAACAGGCTCACGCGCTGCGCTCGAGACGCTCCGTCCCAACGGAAAACTCCTTACAACTCACTACTCGCACTTAAACGCGATGCGATAATTTAGTGTTTTTTTTCCACTGACATACCGAAGGAAGTTCCGTTCTTTTGCCCCTTTTTGAAAAAAAAAATTATCTTCGTCTGAACTCGAACTCTAAAACTACACTTGTGGCGGAATATCAGTGGACCACAGCGAGTGGATTTACGGGTGTTTTGAAGGATGTGGCTAAGCTAGCGGGCTGTCTGAGGGGGAATGGGTACAAGGTAACTTGTGCCGAATTGTTTGTCAATGTATAAATTAACAGTGAGCGGGATTATATTAAAACGTTAAAGTATTCCGCAGCCACACCGGGACAAGCGTTTCCCAGTTGTGAGGAGAAAATGATTTCAGAAGAAGGAAACGGCCAGTTGAGCAGACAAGCGCTCGGCTTCCCCGTCGGGTTATTGATCCGCTCACCAAAACGACGCCTCGCCAAACTGGGTAGGAAACCAAGCAATGGGTCCATACAGTGAGTCCCTTTAACTACACCTGTTATTAAATGTATGAGAATATATGTTAAAATATGCTGTTATGTTATCTTAATGTGGAGAGTTGACCCCCACTCGGTGTAGTCGTGCTGTCCTACCCGGTGTAACGGTGTTTTTAGAGAAATATACGATATTATATACTAAATAGGGTGATAACGTTAGTGAATTAGCTAGCTTTGTTTCAAGGGAATAACTTTTTTTTCAAGATTCCTATATTAGTTTGCCCACTTCAGCAGTTCATGTATAACAGATGTGAAAATGCTTTAAATTTTAGCCACGTTCTAGATTAAAAAGTCTAATACAGAGACTGTCGGTTGTTGCGAGTTCATCTGGTAGTTGCTTTTTCTGGAGAACAAACTTTGATTAACATTTGAAGTGTATTAATTTGCGTATTTTCCTCACGCTTTAGCTACCTTGACTAGCTAGTTAGATTTGTACACGTATCGTTATGATTCATAACGCAGAACAGAATTGCGAGGGTGTTGAGAAAAATAATAGAAGCACATGGCATAAACCTTGGCTGTATCTGTCAAATGTAACAGAATCAGGAATGACCTTAAATGAACACGAGCATATGAGATTTATACAGTGGGCATTCTCTCATCTAGCTACCCAATGGGCAATGTGGAACAAACCCTTCACCCTTGTGCGCTGTGTAACTGACCTGTCTCCTCTGGCTGATATTGTATTTTTTCAATACTGGCCAGAAAAACAAAATCTTCTTTCAATGAAGTGTTTTGTCTTGACTCCAAGGAATCTCTCTTTGGTTCACAGTCTTTGGAATGCTTTTAAAAGAATAGTGTGCTTATTGTCCTGTCCGTGGACACTGTGCCGATGAGCCCTGCTCTGGCAAGCCATAAAGTTTATCCCCCTCTCTCTTCCTGTGTCTGAGGTCCAACATGTCCAGTAGCACCACTCGATCCGCAGAGAGCACCGGCGTCAGACAACCAGCCAAGAGCAAGATCCGCCGTCACAACAACCGGCTGGCTAACGTGTTTAACCGCAGCCCCCTGCTGCAGGACAGAGGTCCAGGCCAGGGTGGGAGACGGCAGCCAGGGGACCAGCAAACAGCCAACGACCCTGCGGAGCTGTCCAGCCAGCTCTCTGCCCCGGGGATCCTTAAAATATTCGGGAGTGACATCTGCCAAGGGGCCAATTACAAAAGTGTGCTGGCCACAACTCGTTCCAGTGCCAAAGAGCTGGTTAAAGAGGCACTGGAGAGGTGAGCGTTTCTGTCCCCTTTCTTTGGTTTTGATTTCTGGCTACTTCTGTGTCACAAAGTCGGGTCAGATGGTGGTATCAGTGCAATGATTTTTGCTGTGTGGTTTACAGGTATTGCCTGGAGAAGGAAGATCCAGAAGCATATGTGCTCTGTGACGTGATTGGTCAGACAGGGGCAGACTACAAGTGGAAGACAGAGTGCCTTCGGGTCATCGGTGACAATGAGAAGCCCCTTATGCTGCAGTCACTGTGGAAACCCAAAGAAGGTTTTTCCAGACGGTTTGAGATCCAGAAAAGAACCTCCGTCGAGGATTGTGGTGCCAAACAGAGAGACAAAATCATTGCAGGTAATGCAAGTGAAGTCATGTTGGGCTTAGACTTTGTTGCATGTTGATGCTTAATCAACCCTGTATATTGTGTCATGTTCTGAAGGAGCATGGTCACTATGTCCTGGGCAGACATGTCTCACCGCGATGGTTCCGTTAGATCTCACGTTTGGGTTTTCCCCGGTGTGCCTGAGCACCTCCAGCATGTCGCAGCGCCGGCTTATTATTCTTTCCATCAGAGCTCGTTTCCTGCGCTCTGTAGGATGCAAGGGCCTGTTGACTTTGGTGCGGGGCCGTGCGCTTTCTCAGGGTCCCTCTGCTGAGCGGTGGCCAAGACGACTGGGCCCTGCCTCCCCACAGAACAATGCGGACGGACACCCGCCACCACAGCCGATAACGCCCCAGCAGCCGCTGAGTGTAAGAGCTGGGCCTACAAGCATTCCTCAGTGCTTAACAACCCTGGGAGCTAAGCTGAGTGGTTGGTTACGTCAGTCCCAAGCAACCCTGGGTGGTATCAGGTGGAAGTGAGCAACTCGTGCTGTCCGGATTTCCTGTTCTTCTCTCTCCTCTTCCGCAACTCAGTCATGCTAGAAAGAATCAAGCCGAGATGCTGTTCCTTAAATAGAGATGCTGGCTAACTACAACTCAATGTGTTGATATAAACTCAGCTGTAATGCAAAACTTTGCTGTAAGTGCTTATAAAGTGGTTGCTGTTTCCTTCATATGTTCCAGAAATGAGCCTGAGTTTCCTGGAATGCAGCAGGCTTTGTGCATTAATTAATGAGAGTAGAGATGAAGCTATTAGAAAGGAGCTTGAAGCAGCAGGAACTTGAATGTTCTCCCTCTCTACATTTACATTTATGGCATTTAGCAGACGCTCTTATCCAGAGCGACTTACAAAACTCTATACTGCAGGCTCGCCATTTACCCCCCTGCTCCGTTCCCCTCCAGGCCTCAACCCCCAGGTCTACAAGTTTCAGAAGTTGCGGTCGCGGGTCACTTCGCTCTTTGTGGACACCACAGACGGGGAGGTGGACAGTCCGGGCATCTGGAGGAGCCTGAGCGACATGGACCTGTCGGCCTTGGGCGTGGAGGTCTGCAGGCCCAGTGGGGGCGTCCTACAGGAGGAACCAGAGACGGAGTCACGTGGCCTCAGCACAGAGAAGGAAGAGACGGAGAGCAGTGACGACAACACCACGCAGTACTCGGTCCACCTGCCCTTCGACTTTCCCTACTTCCTCCTTCTGCAGGGCTACAGTTACAGACAGGTTAGGCTCTGTATATTTAGCATGGACCATCTTAACCACAGCCTATTAAATCTTTTAGATATGCATCTTGCGGATTTGTACAGTTTAATTAGTTTGCTGGGCCTCGTTCAAAGGGCGTGGGCATTACAATAACCAGTATTTGGTTGTTTGTTTTTATGTTGTATACTGTGATATTCTGTAATTTGTTTAACCTGGTGTAAATCAGAAAGTAGACCAGGTTGATGACGTTTTTTTCTGTCAGTTTGCCCATCAGCAGAAACTGCCTACACTGTGTTGTTGACTGAACATTAAGACCTTTAGTTGAACTGTAAGTTTAAGCCAGTTAAGCGTGTCTGTATGAGCAGAGGGCCAGTCACTGTGGTGTGTGGTGTGTGGTGGAGTAGAGGGAGAGGGCTTCCATCTAGATTAGCCCCATCTGAGCGAATGAGAGCAGACAGGCTGCTGTGCGGTTCCCAGGTGTTCTCCCGGGCCTCTGGGCTTTCAGCCGTGCCCCAGGGGTGGGACAGCTCAGTCAGCTCAGTCACTGCCAGGAACTTGGGTCCCACATGAGGTCTCTGACAAAACTCATAAGCAGAACGTTCTGTGTGTGTTGGATCTCAAGCCAACAGATTAAAGCGTTTGGAGAGGGAAATCGGGCAAACACCCAAACGCTTGTTCACAAATACGTTTTGTCCACCACAACCACATAATGCACTTCTCTATTACTTTCTATTCAACCTAAACAAAACAAGAGTGACTTCGTGTTACGATCTCAAACTCGTCTGTTGATGGCATCAGACTTCCTGGTGATTAATTTGTTTAGAGAACTCTCTGTTTTGTAGCAAAGCCCGAGTGTGATAGTCTGACGCCTGGCCAAACCCATTTCCAGCAGCAGGAAGTTGCCGCTGGGCTGTTTGTTATTCATTGTGAATGCTGCTGAGTACGCAGGCCGGTGTGAGGGAGAGTGTGTGGGTGTGAGGGAGAGTGTGTGGGTGTGAAGGAGAGTGGGTGGGGGTGGGTGTGAGGGAGAGTGTGTGGGTGGGAGTGAGAGTGAGTGAGGGAGAGCATGTGGGTGTGAGGGAGAGTGGGTAATGTGCACACCTCCCTAAGAAACAACCAGCCTGGCTTGCAGCAAGGACTCCCAGGGATACAGTGGCAGTGTTTGCTAATATCGCATATAAAAATTCTCCAGGATGCATTCATTTGAGCTTGCTGTTGAACTCACCTAAGCGTCAGTGCCTCTTTTGGAGCAGAGAAAGCAATAAAGTGCAGGTTATGATTACTTGACCATGAATATTGTCTAAAGGTCCGTGGTACTATAAACAGCAGTTAACATTCCAGAGGTATAAGGCCATCCAGGCTACTGTAATTTTGTACAGGTAGTCCTCTGCCTTGTGTACTTACACCGAGGTCATCTGAGGTTGGACAAAGCTGTAATCAGTGGGAACTGTTTCTGTTGCACACAGTTTTGGTTTTACACCAAGTTTTTTTTCTCTCTCTCTTTCCCTTGACATGGTAGTTTTACTTTGACCCATAATGCTCATTTGGAAATGCCATATAATGTGATATTTAAATTTTTTCTGATGTGGAGGAGTCAGTAGTTAATGTTGCAGTGGCCAATTTTCATATCTTCTTAATCATCATAATTTTACACATCATATGGTAATTGGTTCTTTAATGTGTAATTCTGAAAAGACACAGCCACAAGAACAGTTAACAGTTATTTTTGTTTTCTTTCAAGCTGATGATGAATATTCTGTTTTAGTTTTGAGTTCTTTACAATGGACTTACAGTGCCTGAGTACCGTGTTGGTTCTAAGATGGCTTTGTTGCCGTAAAGTATCCTGCTCCATTCGTAGATGCCATAGTGGAGATGGAAAAAAGAGTCGTCTTTTGTCTGTGTCTTCTGTTGCCTATTAGCATTGTGTCCAGTCCTCAGTATCTGGTATCACCTGAAACAGGTTTGTAATAAACCATCTTGTGCCTTTTGTTCCTCTTAGGACTTTGTGATCTACCTTATGAGCGGGAACACCTGTGTGTTCGGCTGCTGTGGGGAGCCTGGCGAGGACGAGGAGAGCTTGAAGGTGGATGTGCCGCTCTATGCCCCAGATGTTCTGCCTCAACACTGCTGCGTGCAGCGGCTGGACTCTGGCAGTGCCCCAGCCGAGGGCAACACGGGTACCCTTACCCTGCTGCGGCCCCTCCACGGAGCCCAGGTCACCCACAACGGCGTGGTGCTGAAGGGCGAGGCACAACTTTCCCCAGGCGACCTCGTGGGCCTGGGACAGCATTACCTGTTCATGTTTAAGGACCCCACTGCCCCAGGGACCCAGCAGACACCCTCCTGGATGGCCACCCTGTGCCCTCCTGCACTCGCCTCGGCCTGTAAAACCTGTGGTTCCTCCGTGAGGAGACCTAGGAGCCACAGGAGAGTGGCGGCCCGCTGGAGGGACCTGGAGGGCAAGGTGCTCTCCGTTCCCTACGAACTAGAGCAAGAAGACCAGGTTCTGGAGAAAATCCTTGCCACGGTGGAGCCTGGCGGACAGGAACCCAAGCTCGTTCCCGCCTTCCTGCTCTCTCTGTGCATCCAGCACTCGGCTGCAAGCTTTGAGATGGAGCACTTCCGAAAGCTTTTGCTGCAAATTGCCAACAAGATACAGCTCACGATGTGGGTGAGTGAGAATTTAGAAAACACAGCTTGGTCAGAGAGGACACGTTATGTCCTTCCACTGACTTCAGTTGACTACATTCCTAGAGTCTGTTTCCTCAGTTCTTGCCTAATTGGGGCAGCAGTAACATCATTCACGTGGTTGTGAGTTGTAACAACTTTTAAGAGCGCAATCTTTACCTGTTTATTTTCTTCTACCTCACACAGGAGAGGACAAAAGAACTCGCTGTGTTCCAGCCAGACACGTAAGCGCGCCTCTTTCATCTCACACGGCACTCAACATATTTGTGAAATAAAAGCCACTAGCGTGTTATGAGCAGCGTGCTGCCCTTCCTAAGCCAGGCCCACGCTGGTGTGAGCTGTGACCCAGGTGCATGCAGTGCCCCTGGTCTCTGACTGTGGCAGTCATAAACCAGTCTGCTGGGTTGAGGGCACAGTGCCAGCCGAGAGCTGCTCTGCCTGTGGCTGGTGCAGCGGTTTGAGTGCTGCGTGAGGAGGAGAGCCAAGAACCGGTGTTTGATCGGCCATTTTGTCCCGCCACAGTACATCCTGATTTTCCTCTCCGTGTCGCGGCTGAGGTGAAAACACCAACGTCTTGAACGGAAGCACTCGGTGCGCAAAATGGATTTCGGCCTGGCTCACACTTCTGCGTGTGTTTGTTTCAATGTAAATAAAAGATAAGCACAAAAATGTCTGGCTTTTTTAATGTGGCAGAAGGTTTTTGTAAGCAAAGAGGTCCCCCCCCCACCCCCTTTTTCTATGTTCACCACAATCCCATAGACTAACAACTACCACATACTTACTGTCATATCACAATGAACAGATGGCCTGGTAATGTCCTATGGCTGGGATCAACCATTGTGAAAGTATCAACGCAAGTACTAGAATAAAACCACAAGCCTATTCAACCCCCCTCTCGACACCGCAAAATGTGTGCGGGTGTGTGATGGTCTTCTGGAGTGTGTGAGGCACGCGTTCTCTCTGTCCCGCAGAAACTCCGGGGAGCGGGACCTGCGTCCGTCTAGCACGGCCGAGCTGATCCGGAACCTGCGGCCGCTGGTGCTGTGGATGGCCAACTCCATCGAGCTGCTGCACTTCGTCCAGCACGAGGTGCCGTTGCTACTGCCCTGGACGCGCCAGGACGAGGAAGAGGAGGAGCAGGCTGAAGGTGCCCTGACCTTATAACTCGCTCTGGCCCTCGACCCACACTGTTTGATTGTTGTTTGTTTGTACCGACAACTCCCTGTTTGAGTTTTAATATATGCAGGGGGATTTAATTACAACAATGTGTCTGTTTTGCATTTGTAGAATCGGTAAATCCTCAGATCCTGGCTACTCGCACTGCCAGTGAAGAGGCCATGACAGTCTTAGAGGAAGTCATCATGTTCACTTTCCAGCAGACTGTCTATTACCTTACCAAAGTAAGCACACACACACACCTCTCTCTCACTCACACACACACACACACACACACACACACACACACACACACACACACACACACACACACACACTCTATTACCTTACCAAAGTAAACACACACACACACACACACACTGTCTATTACCTTACCAAAGTAAGCACACACACACACACACTGTCTATTACCTTACCAAAGTAAGCACACACACACACCTCTCTCTCACTCTCACACACACCTTTTCTACACACACTCAAACTAGACTTCCTGAATCCTGCTTTCCCTTTAAAAAGCTATAGCAAATTCACCATAGCTATTCACATGGACCTGCTAGGAGAACAGGCTGTATACAGAATATGTGAAACAGGGCATCAGAGCGTAAACACCATTCATTACTCATGGTGAGAATTCCAGAGAATAGTCATAACATAGCAATAGCAACACACACACTGGCCCATCCTTGGTTACTTGGATGGGTGTGTTTTCTATTCTGTGGAATAAAAAAACAAATACACGTCCCTGCATTTTTCCAAGGCTTTAACACATTGTACAACTTTGCACAAGATCCTTTCACTTTACACTGGTGTGAGTCATGGTCACGTGGTTGATAAGAATTCTACTACTTCACGCTCTCAGCGATAAGTAAGATGGCCATCTTGTTTGAGAACTGAATTTACTTCAACTGTACTTCAACTGTTTAGTTCATTGCTAAAATTGCTGGCTCAACAGTCAGCATCTGGGTGGGAGACCAGAATCATGACATTTCTTATTCAGGGGCCCACAGGTCTGCGTTGCACATAGCTGGCCACACCTGCCTTGAGCAGCAGTCACCTAACAGGATGATGGAGTTTGGTTACTATGCCGATGCTGCCTCGCAACCTCAAAGAGAACAAACTTGAACACCTGAACACCTTCCTCCTGCTGATATTTTAGTCTGAGAATCTTTTAGCTGACAGAAATACTCTTAAACTGATTTTCCAACCATTAATGATCGGTTGCAGTTTGTATTATAGCACTGCTGTTGTCGTGCTGAAGTACGCCTTAAAACAGGGTTCCCGAGTATCTTCGGTGTCCGCCTTAAAACAAGGTTCCCGAGTATCTTCGGTGTCTGCCTTAAAACGGTTCCCGAGTATCTTCGGTGTCCGCCTTAAAACAGGGTCCCCGAGAACCTTCGGTGTCCACCTTAAAACAGGGTTCTCGAGTATCTTTGGTGTCTGTCTTAAAACAGGGTTCTCGAGTATCTTTGGTGTCTGCTTTAAAACAGGGTTCTCGAGTATCTTCGGTGTCCGCCTTAAAACAGGGTTCTCGAGTATCTTCGGTGTCCGCCCTAAAACAGGGTCCCTGAGTATCTTCGGTGTCCGCCTTAAAACAGGGTTCCCGAGTATCTTCGGTGTCCGCCTTAAAACAGGGTTCCCGAGTATTTCCGGTGTCCGCCTTAAAACAGGGTTCCCGAGTATCTTCGGTGTCCGCCTTAAAACAGGGTCCCCGAGTATCTTCGGTGTCTGCCTTAAAACAGGGTCCCCGAGTATCTTCGGTGTCTGCCTTAAAACAGGGTTCTCGAGTATCTTCGATGTCCGCCTTAAAACAGGGTTCCCGAGTATCTTCGGTGTCCGCCTTAAAACAGGGTCCCCGAGTATCTTCGGTGTCCGCCTTAAAACAGGGTTCTCGAGTATCTTCGGTGTCCACCTTAAACCAGGGTTCCCGAGTATCTTCGGTGCGTGTTTGCGAACACGTCAGCCTGGTCTTTCCTGCGTGGTGAAGCATGGCAGGAGGGTGGAGAGGGTTCACGGTGGAAGGAGCCGGAAGAACGGGGTGACCTGGCGCTCGCCTGCTCTTCACTTCGTGGGGAAGCAGCTGTGGGCTGCGGCCGCAGGACTGGAACGGCGCCCCGAGCCCAAACTCTGTTTCCTGCTCAGGAAGAAAGCGGCTGTCGTCACCAGCCAGTCAGTGCAGGGGAATGTGCACAGTTGCAATGCCAACTGGGGAGATTCAAAATGACAGAGGAATTGGTGGTTAGTAGCCTCTTTATGGTAAAGGTGTTAACTCAATTTTTTAAAGGTTTTTTTCCCCTCAAAAAAAAAAAAAAACACAAAAAAGACTGCAGATTAAATAAAAAAAGCACTGAGGCTGAATGTAATAATCCAGGTGCAGTGACTCACTGCAGTTGACTGAGAGCAGTGCCACGCCATTGTGAGTGATGGTTTTGTCTTAATTGGAAACATTAAAAATGATATGCTTAAAATTAAGTGACATATTATGGGCCTTTAAAAAAGACATGGTGGTAAAACTGGATGGTTACAAACTGTCCACCACTAAACTTTGAAAGTATTTAAAATGATTTGGCTGCACCATGTTCTTATAAAATACTTTTAAAATATCATTGAATAATACAATGTCTTTTCATCTGGCTTTTCACATCTAACATGTACTTCAAATTCTCAATAAAAGTTAAGGAAGTTTTCAATATGTCTCCTGAGATTTCATGAATTAAAAAAAGCACAAATGTGATCATTATTCCACACCTCTTTGGCATTTTCACATCTCTCTTTTGTGCTAAAATGAGGCCAGAGTGTTATCTCTTAGCATTGCCTATGGTGTACGGAGTCTCATGAGACAAGAGGAATGTGTGGTTATTGTGATCTCAACGGTGGGATCACAAAGCCCTCCAAGAGTCACCGAGCCCTTTGAGGAGTTCTTCTTAGTAATGCTTCCCCTGCGTGGAGCTCACTGAGAGACGTGGTGATGTCAGTCCTGGACAAAAGCAAAGGAATGTGTCAGAGAGGGAGAGGCGGTGTGGGCTGGAACCTTTTGTCCAGGACAGATTACCGACTGACCCCTCATGCCACCAGTGCATCCAGTGTGAAGAGGCCTGTCTGAAAGCACTGCGTCTGAAATGGTAGATATTGAATGTAACCAAATACATAATTGGCATGCTGTGAATATTGTTCTATTTTCAGTGGAGCGTTTGCAGCCCTATCAGAGTATTTTTGCCGCCCTCCTATGTGGGGGGTGCTGTGGCGGGTCAGAAGAAACTGAACTCGCGTACTAATCTGCGATTTTGCACTTTCACTTCAAAAACGTGTGCGCTAGCAGCAAGTGAGGTCTGCCGTTCTTTACTGAAGGGTTCTCCTCGTGGGTCCTGCTCCAGGTCACAGCACTGGGCTATAGCCATGTGTTTAAACAAAGAACTTCCTGACATATTTCCTGTATACTCTGGGATCTTCCTCTTTCACAGCAACGTTACTAAACCCACATACTTTAAAACACCCCTGCTAGTCTGTGATAAGATGCCACCAGGGTCCAGTCTGTTTACACTCCGGTTGTGTAGCTTTTATTTATCACCGTGAGCAATGGGGTATGCGGTAATTAAATCGGAGGAAGATGTAAGTGTTGGGGTGAGCGGAGTCTTATCTCGGTCATTCCCAGGACGCTCGGAATAGTGGCAACAATAGACTGTCATGGCCAAGATGTTCTCCAGGGTCCAGTTCCAGAAAGTGTATCTCTGTACAGAGGGAAAGTGCTTGGGTCATGATTCCTGTGTGCACAGGCAGAACAGAAGGACCTGCTCCGTTGCACTGCACTGCTGTGAACACCGTTGTGCAACTGTACGATTTTTGTCTGTCGCGGTTTGAACAAGATGCACATGCATCACAGTGAATCATACATACCGCAAAGTGGCTTTTTATTTTTTGACCAATTGACTAATTGTAAATATCAATTTATATTTGTATACCTGTTTAATGTCATGGATCATATCATTCTGCATTCCGCGTCCTGTGCTCAGAGTTTGTACACGGTGCTGCCCGGACTGCTGGACAGTAACCCCTTCTCTGAGAATGGACACCTGCGCGTGCCTGAGGGAGTTGGCAACATCTTGGATGTTCTGAAGGAGGCGCTAGAGCTGCTTAGCTCCTTTCAGGTGCATGCAGAGATCTCCTCACAGCTCCTGGCCTACCTCTTCTTCTTCACCAACGCCTCACTCTTCAACGTCCTCATGGAGCGAGGTCAGCACTGCACCACACACTGCGCTCGGTCCTCGAAAGTTGGACCAGCCAGAACGTGTGGTACACTTGAAATCCTGAAATCACAGGGCACATTATGTCTCCTCACTTAAGCGTTTTTTGAAATCCACCAAAGTGACTGCTCAGATCTGTGTACTACAAGCAATGATATGATGGGTATGTTTGCTTCTTTGTGAAGGTTCTGGAGGTGGGTTCTACCAGTGGTGTAGAGGGGTGCAGATTCGGGCCAACCTGGATCTACTGATGGACTGGACCCAGAGCATTGGATTGGGCGACCTGGCTGCGGAGTTCTTCCAGAAACTCTCCTCAGCTGTCAACCTGCTGGCCAGCCCAAAGGAGACCTTACTACAGGTTAGACCTTTTCTTCGGATATTGTTTTTGAAGTATTCACTCGAGGGGACCACTGCCATAGTACTTGTCACACTTGCAAAAAAGTTTCCCGAAGCAAGTATGCCTACTGTCTTATGTCACCTGATAAACTGCTTGCTTTGCAGGAACTGTTTATGAATACAATGATTGGGATATAATTTTATAATGAGATGTCAGCTTTTCATAAGTGCATAGTCTATCATATTGTAGTCTTTTTCTCCACTTAGCTAGTTGTGGGAGTTCATGAAAGTTTAGGCTTAGTTTAATTTATAATCCTTTGTCAAGGGTGGAAAGTTCTTGAGGCTCCTGAGGAGAACAGAAATTAGCTAATGCCTCAGGCAGTGCTGAGCAAACCTGTTGCATCAACAAAAGGGTTGGCTCAGGGTGTCAAGTTCAGCATAATGTGTTAGAACAGTCCAGTTAATCAGATAACAAAGTCCATACATATTTATTTGCCTGTGACTCTTACATTGTCTTTGTTCACTGCGGGGCGGTTTACTTATACGGAATGCTGGAAGTGCCATAACTAACAACCAGCAGCCCTTTCAAGTTCATGTGATCCGAGTGAAACACCAGCGGGGCATGCTGAGTCACGTAGCTAGTGTAGTTCCCCATGAAGAGCTGGACCAAGAGTGTGTGTGATGTAATTAAAAATGCAGTTTATTCAGCTTAGTTATCAACCCTCCTCTGTTGAGAAAAAAATAATAATGAGAAAGAACATCTTGAGGTGGAGGAAAACCCCTCTGGGCTCATTACCTGAGTGAATATCAGAGGTATACCTGTCGGAGGTACCTGGGAAGTCCACCTTTTTCACATTTGAGCCTAAACCCATTTAAATATAGCTCAAATATGGAGAAAGGTGAAAATTCCATTCAGCTCTTTTGTAGACCTGCCTTGTTTAATCCCTTTTAGACCTGAAATTCACAAAAAGATGACACACTTGAGGAACTTGAAGTTCCCCTGTGCAGTTTAGCCCCACCCCTACAAAAATTACCATATAGAAAAGACCAGGTGCAATAAGGACACATCTGGCACTGTGGAAGATTTACAGTCAAGTGTTTAGTCCAGGACAGAGGGGCTCCCAGGGTGGGCATAGCCCACCCATCAGAAAGTTGTGAACTGACAGGCAGTGTTGTATAAGGTATTAGAGACCCATACTTGAGTAAAAGTACAAGTACTCTATCAAAAAATTGACTTGAGTAGAAGTTGAAGTGTTCTTTAAAAACTTTACTTAAGTAGAAGTACAGAAGTATTCAGCATTTTTTGTACTTAAGTATTGCAAGTAGTTTATTCTAAAATTTATTACTCAAGTACTGAAAGCAAAAAGTACAAGTATTGTGTTTTGATTTAATTAAAGAAAGCCGTTAAAGTTTGATTATCAATTGTTTTTATATATCACTTACAAATCAAAGATGTCAAAGACCACAAGTACAAGTGTTATGTATGTACAAACAAGTAGCAACTTAAAAAACTGGGCTTTACACTTCGTACACAAAAAACAGATAACCTATGTCCCGCTACGTCATAGGTTTGACGTACAAGAAGTACAAGTTCGCCTTAATTTAGCTGAGAAAACGAGGTGTATAAGGGATTATAAGGGTGAGCCTACTGCCCTGTGTTTACCCTCAATAAATGCCCTTACCCTATAAAAACACTACACTATAAAAATGGACACATGATTAGTCAGGATGAAAAGAGACACGGCTTACTGTTGCTAAAAACACCACATCGCCTTTATGACTGCCAGCTAATGTTAAGTGAATTCTGCAGCACGTCATGAACATAATTAGCTTAGTTAGCTAAGATATCTAACCTAACTAGCGCTTACTGACAGCTAAAGCTGGTGTGTCTTCTGTGCGTTATATTTATAACTTACAGTAATGTGTTTCTTCAAGTTCGAAGGTGAATTTTTGAAGGCCAATATTTCACCCTCTTTAGGGAGGCAGAGATGGCACTTCATCCTTTAGGAATTTACTTTCACTCCAGCAAACGCAAACACTGTCTCTAGGTAGGGCCAGGGTGGTCTCCTTCCTCAAACACTGTCTCTAGGTAGGGCCAGGGTGGTCTCCTTCCTCAAACACTGTCTCTAGGTAGGGCCAGGGTGGTCTCCTTCCTCAAACACTGTCTCTAGGTAGGGCCAGGGTGGTCTCCTTCCTCAAACACTGTCTCTAGGTAGGGCCAGGGTGGTCTCCTTCCTCAGCCTCACCCTCACCGCCACGATCACACAGTGTTGAAGGTGTGGAAGGTGCCAATATATGTACATTAAAACACCAACAAGCTTATTATGCAGCACTCATGCTGCTCTTCTGCTGTTACCAAACACGGAACCATCTCTTTTAATGAGATAAACAAATTATTTGGAATAATTTAGAGCAGGGGTACTCAACTGGCGGACCGCGGTCCGGATCCGGACCCGAACGCAGTCCTGTCCGGACCCAATCTCATTCCTGATTAACTGGATACGGACCAAAACAAAACCGTAGCATTTATTTCAGGGCTATTGAAAAAACACTCCGTCACGAGTGTTACGTTTGCCACCCCCGCTCAACAACTTACGTTCGCCACCCCGCTCAACAACAAGCCTGCCTGGTTGACGCTTCGCGAGCGGCGCGAGGGTCCGCCCGGCGAAAATGACGTAATCGCTGTGGCTCCGCTCCGCGTGTGCGCGAGTGTCTCGCGCGCTGTCGGTTCGAGAGGTCGTGCATCTCTCGAATTTTGTAACTTTGCGCCGCGCTTCAGCGCAATGAACAAAGTCACGTTTTCAGGGTTCATACACCTTTATAAGGTGGAATTAAAGCTCTTGTACGTCACTTTCAAGGTCCATTTCAATATTTCCCAGCATGTTAAACATAATTAAGTTAAATATTTATACATATACTCGAAATAATTCGCTTTTTATCACATTATTTAATGGTTGTTTATTTAAAAAACGCCCAATCTTCACGTCTTCACGTTCTCTCATGTTTCGTCCTGGAATTACAAGAGGCTCGTATTTGTTAACCTAATACAAGAGAATATTCAGTCAGACAGCTATTTGTTGTGAAACCAAGTAGTTACAATTTCAAGCATTTTAAAGTACTTTAACCTAAATTCCAGCACTTTTCAAACCTGAAACATATAGCAACATTAAAATTGGTCAGGTAAATGTTCATTCCCCTGTTTTGAGGGGTGTTTCTACCACATATCGTTTCGGACAAAACGCCTATCGTTTCAGAACACTGCAGTGACGCTCGCGAAAGTATAAACGCCTCCACCGTTCGCGCACCGCTCAACAACTTACGTTCGACACCCCCGCCGCACCGGACCTCAGGGCACAGGTATCTGCCAAAATTGGACCGCGGACAAATTTAGTTGAGTACGCCTGATTTAGAGTATATGTGTATTTGTATAAATATGTAAATTAAGCTGAAGGTGCTGGAAAATACTGAAAATGGACCTTCAAAGTGCATGAATGAGATCGATTGACAGCGGTGACAGCGCCAGCTAACATGTTTATAATTGTAACAAGTAACTATACAGCACGTCAAAAATTTATTGGAGTAAAAGTATTAGACTGATGGAAAATATGTAGTGAAGTAAAAGTGGAAGTAGGAGAAAAAAATAATACTCCAGTAAAGTACAGATACAGCATTTTAGTACTTAAGTACTGTAGTGAAGTAGTTCTACTTCGTTACTATACAACTCTGCTGACAGGTAATGACTTTAGTACTAGCTCACTCGATATGGCAGGTACACAGTAAAATGCTTTCAGTAGGCATCAGTAAGAGAGTTTTGCCTTCACATATAATCCAATTAGAGGATCAAAACTGGGAGTGACGCTGGTTTTCTTTGGTCCCATCTGTTTCCCTTTCATTGGTAATCGCACACACACCCAGGCAAGGAGGTGCTGTAAAAGATCTCGTGGTGTCGGTGACGCTGTGTGTAGTGCAGTGCACGCGTTCTCTTGTGTTCTTTAGCTCATCAGACAGCGCTTGTTAATGACTCATCACTAGTAGCTCATGACTCTGTTCTTCAGAGTTTGTTCCATGGCTTATTACACCATGTCAGCAAATCTGATTTACTTTTTCTGTTGGGAGGAACTTTTATAGAACTCGTCAACTCTGAAACAACAGTTGTGACCTCTAGTGAAAACACCTGTGAACTCTACTTGGCCTCTTCATTCTGCAAGACTGTTTGGGGGGGGGGGGGGGGGTAAATGTGGGTCTGGGCTTTTGGACTTATTTACCACACAACAAAGAACGTCACCTGTGGTACAAATGTACAACCCTTGCCAAAATGACATATTTATTCATTGCCATGTTACTTGCTGCTCTAAACCACATCACCCAGTTCTCCATCTTAGCACAAGGCTCGCTCGGTTGAGAATTAATAGCAGCTGAGTTGCGCAGTTGCTAGGAGACTGATATAAAAGGTCCCACCCATGGTAGCAAGGCCTGCGTTGTGGTTTGTGTAAAAGTCAGACATGTGCTCAAGCACTTGCGCTCACCCCTCTTCCCAGCTGCCGTCTCTGGCCCCGCCTTGCCAAGCCCTTCAGGGAGCCTCTAGTGGCATTGCCGGTGATGCCCCGAGGTTGTGCCAGGGCTCCCATCTGTTCCTCACCACAGCGACGATCTTAACCAGTGGCAGTCCGTTTGCACGGGCTGCAGAACTTTCTACCCAAATCCCGATGAACGGCTATGTGAGAGGGTTCTCACGGCTCGGGGGCAGCGCCCAGAGGGAGCTCCTTGTTGTCTGGTGTAAGCATCACACGCGTACATTCATCTGAAGAAGACGCGATTGCTCGTGAATGCATGCAGGACACACACGAAAGTGTTTGGCAGGGAGAGCCTGTGTTCAAATGGCTTCCTTCTAGCAGACTCCCCTGTGTCGTGTACAGACACCAATAAGGGGGAATTATGCACTTATGACCTGGCATCCTGGAGCAGCATGAAGGCTTTTCCCATAGTGGCTCTGCTCCTCTGATGAAATGGCCTGCCATCGCCCTGTCTGCATGAGGCCTAACTGCGTTTGGGTGTGAGCCGACCACCGAACCCTCCCTAAAGGCATAACGGACAAGTTGATTTAAGATTGTGTATGTAGTGGCCACTTGATTACAGATTAGTCCTGCAAGATGTTTTTGGGTTCCGGGAGATTATGATTATAATGAGGCTACATTGTGGGAAGAGTGTTCATTGTAAGTGCTCTGTCATTTGCTTTCCTTAATTCACAGTACAATGTGAAGTGCAGAAGGATTTGTTGCACCCTGCCCTTTGTTGCTGGAGCAGCCTGGCAGTATGTCACACGTGGCATTTTAGTGTTGTTTGGTCAGAAATAGCTTGAGTAGGTATACGGAGTGTTCCATTCCTCCTCATCCGTGAATGTGTGGCAGGTTGTGTGGGAGGGGATAGTCGGTGCATGTTGTAGTCTCATTATATATTAAAGTCAACAAAAGAAAGGGTAGTTAATCATTTCTTAAGCCTTGCCTTCACTGTTTTTCTTTAATTTGTGTATGTGTGTGTGTGTGTAGGCATCCTGGGCGTCCCTCCGAGCTGAGTTCATCCACCTCAACCCAGCGCAGCTTCATCACATGCTGAGGGAGTATAACGCGGGCAGGGCGTGTCCGCCGTGCTGGACTCCTTCACCGGAGGACGCAGACGCTGCTCTACGAGCCTGTGAGTGAAGTTCACACACGTACGTCTGTGCCAGTGTAAACTGTGAAGAGGTATGAGCCTCTGCCAGAGCATCACAGTCTTTCTTTTGTTCTTATCCTTCTTATCTTATCTTCTCTCTCTCTCTCTCTCTCTCTCTCTCTCTCTCTCTCTCTCTCTCTCTCTCTCTCTCTCTCTCTCTCTCTCTCTCTCTCTCTCTCTCTGACATCTCTCACTTGGGGGCTTTTCGATGTTTGTTTTTTTTTCCCTTTCCTATGTGCTGGCATCATTATATATATAATGTGTCTTAGTCATCAACAGGACAGACCTGTACAGAAACCCTCTTGCACTTGCAGCTAGTGACTCATAGTTAAACCATCCCTCTACCGCCCCTTAACTCAGTCGGCGTCCATTCCAATCTGCAACTCATGTTCTCTCCTAGCTGAAATCCTGGAGAGTTTCGACAACCATCCTCCACTCATCCTGCCCAACAGCAACTTTCACTTGGAGCTGGGAAAGCCCATCACTGAGCCTCAGTTCTTCTCCCAGCTCCAGCACCTACAGGAGTTCATCCATGCCTCCACAACCAGCCATGAAGTGCAGTCTGTGCAGGTACCTCACTCCCCCGCCCCAACTCCTCAAAATTCTCCCATCTGTGAGATCCACAGTTATGGTGTTTGGTTATGGACGTGTGTGTGTGTGTGTGTGTGTGTGTGTGTGTGTGTGTGTGTGTGTGTGTGTGTGTGTGTGTGTGTGTGTGTGTGTGTGTGTGTGTGTGTGTGTGTGTGTGTGTGTGTGTGTGTGTGTGTGTGTGTGTGTGTGTGTGTGTGTGTGTAAATCAGGACTCCTTGAAGACAGATTGGTACGGCCCTGTGACAAGATCCGGACCCGCTCTTCTCTCTAGTCCTGAAGCCGAGGAACCCCAGCGGTTGTCTGGGTCGTCCTCTCAGGTCAGGGAATCTCATGGCGACCTGAGTTCATGCGAAGCAGTGTTGGCCCAGAAGCTAAAGAACCTGGAGATCCAGAGTAACCTTCCCGGGGAAGCGGACCTGGGCTACCACAAGAGCTTGGCCTTGGACCCGTCGTGCCTGCTGACCCCTCCCAACACACCCCAGGGCCTGGAGCTGGCCGAGCTGGAGGCCAGCCTGCAGGAGGGGGCAGCACTGCAGGCCGGCCAGCAGCGCACGCACGGTAACCGCCCGCCTGCCACGTTTCTATTTTGACGGCTGTAAACGCAAGGCCTCGCAACCCGTCTGTATGTGGTCAGATCAAAAAACCCCCATAACGGCTCTCGCAATCATTAAAGCTGCCATGGTGATTTTTTTTTTTTTGCATAGCCCGAGGACTGCGATCACAGCAGCTCATTAGCGAAGCGTTCTGAAAGAGGGAGTGGACCGCAGGCCACTGCTGACTGTACTGGTTAACGTGAGCCTCTCCCACACCCCTGCCAGTGCGCTTTTCACTTTCGAGCTGGACTCCTCGAGAGTGCCTAAAGCACGCTCACCCTGTGGGTTGTTCCCCAAGTTCAAAGGCTGGGCCGTCTCCTCCTCAGGTCTGTTGTTCCTGGAGGCCGGAGTGGTGAGCTCATGTGGGTGCAGCAGGGTAGATGTGGGCTGTGTGTGCTCTGGCCTGACCCGTGTTATGATTGAGGAGGCTGGGAGCATGAGGAAAGAGAGCCTAATTAGCTCATATCACCATGGGTTGAGCCCCCCCACCCCCCTCTGTGAACCAGCGCATTCTGTCACATTAAAGAATGATCAACAGTGTGGACACAGACCTGAATAGATCTTTCTTGTCCAGCAGGAGGCATCTGGAATTTTATATAGTGTGCATGTGCGTGCACTGTTTTAATAAATGTGGCTATATTTTATATTTCACTCACGATGGCGGCACCATTTATGTAACACATGAAAAGTTACCATAGAAGGTCTGTCCAAATTCTTCAAATACTACTTCTCCAATTCAACAGCTCCCTTCAGCACATGACTAGAGGGGATGACCCCTTTCATATGGTCACAGGGCACTTTAGGAGTTTAGTTCCCTTCAGCAGCCATAGGTCAGTTTCCCTTAACAAATGATCATAGCAGAAATTCATTGAAGCTGAAGACGACTAACCGCCTTCACTTCTAATGTCTATGACATTCTGACCTGGACACCAAAAATAATCAGAACGGATTTGATGGAACTCATCTTTTTCTTTCTTTTTTTGATGGAACTCAACTCTCAACATCCCCTTGTTTTCAGGGTCTGCATCACTGCTCTGTCAGAGAGGGTTCCCATTCATACATAGGTTTACCCTGCTAACACATCGCTCTACTCTGGTAGCCAGGCTAATCCTATAATCTGGAGTAAGAATTGCAGCGAGGCGGTGATGTCGGGAGAGAACAGAGCAGTGGTTAAAGCGTCGTGGCAATTTACAGTCCAGTTGCTGGCTGGAATCTTAATGGGGACGGGCATTGTTGGAGGGCCCGGGTGTGAAAACACTTCAGAGGTGGAGCGTTCTTGTTGATGCCGCTGCTCTTGTGATTCAGAAGTGGGTGGGGTCCTACGGGTGGTGCAGTCGGGTCTCCTGTCTTCCAGCTGGCCTGATTCAGTGTATTCTTCTGTGACCGATGGTTCAAAAATTCCTGGAGCTTATGGAAAGGCTCCATAGGCTGGTTGGGTTCTTTGTTTTCAAATATGAGGCAGGATTGATCATATTTCCTTGAGAACACAAAGCGGTGACTGATCTGTGTTGACCCGTCTTTGCAAGAACAAGCAGAATATGTTCCTTATTGGAAGCACCACCACATCATCATTCAGTTCAAAGTGTCGACCCAGTTCAACCCATCATTCAGTTCAAAGTGTCGACCCAGTTCAACCCATCATTCAGTTCAAAGTGTCGGCCAGTGACCTCATCTTCAGTCAAAGTCAGCGCAAAAAGATTTAAGTACATTTTCAAATCTTGTGAAGAAACCTGGTGTGATCGCATGGTGAGCAGCTGTGTGCTGTTTCTACAGTGAGGACGGAAAATGCATACCTGAGGAAACAGCACGACGAGGAGGAGGAGGAGGAGGAGGAGGAGGACGCGCGAGACGAGGTGTTCAGCGTGGAGCTGACGAGAGGACCTCGTGGCCTCGGCCTGGCACTGGTGGATGGACTGGTGAGAATCTCGTTGTTTCATGTGTCCAAACTCCTTTTTCTTCATCGTTCTTACGTAACACACTGTGGTACCTGTAAACCTGTGATCTGATCACAGAGTATGAGCATACTTTACTTACCACGTAGAACTTGGCTTTGAAGGTTTTATGATGTTTCACAGTACTTGGCTGTGTACTGGGCTCTTTCACAAATGGGTCGTATGAAGAGAAAGCACAAATAATCTTACACATGTGAAAGAAAACAGCCTTGCCTGGGTGACTTTGACATGAAAACGATAAGTTGTTTTCATGATTTGTAACGTTCCTCTTAAAATAAAGTGTCCATTTTATATATGGCTTGAAAGCAAAGAAATAAAAAAGCCTACATGGGCTACTTGTGTTAATGTGGCATTGTAATGTAATATGGTGTGTAATGTAGTTCGTCTGCCAGTCTGCAAATTTTGTTGACATGCCTCGAGTCTTAGGTTGCAATTTGAGCTCCGTGCATCTCCACCATCATAATAACTCCAAAACTAGGCCAATCAGCAGCTGTTGTGTCTAAAAATAATGGCTGGTTGGGCCAGTTTATTGGTAGTGTATGTGTAGACAAAAAAGGGCTGCACTGTTTTCTCCCCCCCTGCTGTGGCCCTTGAAGCAGTTTGTGGTTGCTGACCGAGGAGCATGTTATGGGGGTTTGATTGTGGGGGTAGGTTTTATGGGAAATTACTCAGTGGGTGGTAATGGTTTTGCTTTGGCCTCACAGAGGTTCCTTTAATGGTGGCCTTCTTGAGAACATGACAAAGTGAGGTGGTCCCCTGATTCTCCCAGATCCTCTTAACAAATTGTGATTTAATGTGGACAGTGAGGTGTCCTAAAACTCACTCGACGACAATAAAACTGCATTTTAGGCTTTTCTTTACATTTAGCTTCCAGAAGCACTTTTCTAGACCTGTCTGTACCACTTTTATAGTATATAAATTTTTTATAGTTAATACTTTTATAGTTAATATAAATCCTTTCATCTTTCCTGGTAAGAGCAGATGAATAGTAGCAACAGGATAAAATCAGATGTGCTCTCTGTTGAAAGTCCTTATTTTTGTGCCTGGTTGTATTGTCTGAATGTAGAAAACCCCTCTGAGGATGAGTGGAATCTACATAAAGTCAGTAGTGCCAGAATCGCCTGCCGGCCAGTGTCAGAGGCTCAGACTAGGTGATCGCATCCTGGCTGTGAATGGAATCAGTCTCGTGGGCTTGGACTACCAAACGTGAGTATGGTGCTTCAGACAGAACTAGCCGTCAGTACAGACACCATCCTTATAAACGGGCCTTGTTGGGTGCACAGATTCATTCAGGGTTGTCTTTCTACTTGCTCACTATGCTCTTTAATGTAAGATCAAGGTATTTTGAAAGATTTATACAGATTTATTTTAGTACTGCCGAGTGATTTTTGCTGTTTATACCTTTTTGAATAAATGAAGGGACGAACCTGTATTCACTGTGACGTCTGGCATGTCCTTGGCCCAAAAAAAAGTCTACAGGAAGCTTGAGGTTTCTCAGTTGAGATGTGACAGGAGTTCTTGGCAATGTAGCTCAGTTACCACAATCCAGACCGAAATAACCCTCCCATGCACCCATAACCCTCCACCCTCATTTGTCCCAGTGGCAGGGAAATCATCCGGACAGCAGGAGACTGTCTGCGATTTCTGGTGGCCAAAAATGAAGATGGGAGTAGTGGGGGGAGCTCCAGCACCAGGTGCTAAAGCACTGGAGAACTGTGCAGACTGACCGCTACAGGCCCTTTGGTTCCCCACAACTGGCTTATCTGTTCATTTAGGCTGCTAAGCTGAAGACCTCAGACATTGGTATTGTGCTAACTCTGAGTACTAAACCAAAGGCAAACTCCTCTTCGTCAGCATACTGTTTTAAGTGGTTGTTTAACTGAGAGTCTATCTGCCTGTAGCAATTGTGACATTTAAAATCTACCAAAGACTCCAGAGGCTGAGATCTGGGTTCAGACTCCTTGTCTTCTCATGGGCGAATTCTCAATTCTGTCTCTTCCGGTTGTAAAGATGTATACCAAATGAGTCTTTAAATCAATGTTTACTGAGGTTTATAATTATCCATCTGTCATCTCCATGAAATACACCATGATTCTGGTTTGTTGAAAAAGCTGTGGTTTGCAGCCATTGGTCAGCCTCAGATCAGCCAGAAGATGACTGGACCTTTTAGCCTTTTAAAGCTCAAACCATATATTTAACATACATTTGCATAGCCTATACATCACATATTGGAATAACATAATTTCTTGAATATGTATTAACCAGTCTCATTGTTTTAAAAAGTGATAGTAATTGTTCTGCTCAGACCTGTTACTTTCCTTTGGATTCACTCACTGCTAACATGGAACCAGACACAGGTGACTCATCTCATTAGCCATGTCTATTTGTCTATAAGACCATGTTTGTTTGTTTTATATGTGCCAGAAAACAGTGTTATCAAAATGTTATTGATAAGGTAAAAGTATTCAATTTGTGATATTTATGAGTAATATTCTACATGTAAAATAAATATTGCTTTTTTAAGGTAAATGTATAAAATATGAGTGGGACTCTTCTTTTAAACAATATGTTGATAAATTTATGTCTGTGTGGCATATGGTTTATTTCAGTTTAGGAATAGCCAAGATAAATCGGCTATTAATCTCTAGGAGATGCTGAAACATTCTGGATCAGCCATTACACAGTAGCACTTTTTCGTTTGAGTCTTTATTTTGGGTAAAAGAAAAGGCACATGGCTAGGGGTGCCACCCAGCTCTGTGAAATCCATTTGTGTGTATGGTTTTTGAATTAAGCAAAATGTAAAGCAGTGGCCCGCTGTTCGGGTAAATCAAGGGTCCAGCTGTTGGTCTTCTGGTCGTTTGTGGTGGTGGTGGTGGGGGGGGTGTGAGCGTGGAGCCAAGGGTGTGTCTCCTGTGACTGCTCCCTTGGGCCAGCACACCACGTGCTATTTATAGAGCAGTGAGGTTTCAACTGCATCATTCTCTGTAAAGCTCTTTCCATAGTGTAGCCTCATTTGCACCATACATACAGGACATAAAGCTCGGATTAAGCTGCGGTCCGCTGATCGGACAGGTTGGCTGCTTAACTCTTGTACTGTGGACCTGCTTTAAACAAAGCATGTTCAAATCTGCTGGTAATTTTTGTTAGTTTCAACCATTGAGATTCTGCTCATTTTGTTGTCTTGTTGGGCTTAATCTACATAGACAAGTTTAACACAGCAACACAAGCTCACAGTCAACATTATTTCGATATTTTGGTCTGGGCCTGAGGAGAATTGTTTCAATCCACAGAAATGATCTTCAGGTTGCAGGCTGTTTGTTTTTTCTGTGGGTAGCCTCCAGATTTAGTGGCTGTCAGGCACAAAACAGCATGTTTGTTCCACTACAACCACAAGGACTTATGAAACTCCTAGACCCACACAAACGATGGCTGCTGGTCATTCACTTGCAGAGTCCATATTTTAGGAAACGTCCATTTTAGAACTAAAAATGCAGACGCGTATTTGCAATCCTAAATATGCATCTCACAACTTTATTTTCCTGGAATAACCAGTGTACCATAACAGTACATCTTGGTGCCCTGTATATGCATCCACTGGGGAGAATTTAACAGAATTCAATATGGAATTATTTTATGTCACAGCAACATTTTATCAAAATGCATTGAGAGCGCAATTTTAGCGCCACACTTTACATTGATGGCACAACTGATACTAACTGTGCTGCTTTATGATAGCATGGCAATAATTTTTGAGTATTAAACCAAAGGCAAAACTCCTCTCTGTAATTTCAGCATACTGTGCTGGTCCTTTGTAGTCTATTCCAGAGTTGTGGAACAGGACCAAGAACAGTCATATTTGTGCCTGTCCTCCAGAAGGCTACAATGTCATTGAGGGGTGGAGATGTTGTTTTTAATGAAAGCGATGTACATTAGCCTTCTAATTCCTTTAAGCGTCCTTGTGTGTCAGTGGTCATTTCATTTCTATAAAGGTCAGTGTGTGTAGAATAAAATCAAATAGGTGCATGGTGCCTCAAGAAACGAGTACTTTTAGAGATATTTCAGACATTGCGGTGATGCGTTATATTAAGTGATTTACCTAGGTAGATAAAAAACTTGTACTACTATAAGGCCTACACCCAACCTACCAAAAATAATACCTCAAATATCTATGCTAACGCAATACTGTTAGGTCCAAGCAGACCCACAGAGTGATCAAATTGGGTTGTAAGTTAATACTGTAAGGACACACTTGAACAACTGCAATAAGCAAAGGAAATCAAACAGAAAGGTGTCAGGAGAGGATGCTCAGTGTGTAAAGTGGTCAGACAGCATTCCCACACCACTGGGATGGTGTGTCCATGCCAGATCGGCTCATTAAAGCACAGGTGTCAAACTCGAGGCCCGCGGGACAAATGTGGCCCGAGAGAGCTTAAAAAGACAAATAGTCAACAACAAAAAAACGTGCAGTGACCAAAAACTTCCCACAATTATGTTACCTGCGAAGTGACGACGTCTCGACACTGCAGTGTTTCCATATCGATGCGATTTTCTCAATAAGTGTAATTGAGAAATACAAAATGATGATCCCAAAATGTCCAGGAGAAAAGCGAATACGTTTGTTCTTCAAGGTGAAAAACGGGTATGAGTGGCGGTTGTCAAAGAGTACAATATACGTCGGCATTTGGCGACCAAACACGGAGTTAAGTATGCCAAAATTAGGCAGCAAGAAAAACAACAAATTGCCAAAGAATTAAAAGGCAAACTGCGATCGCAACAGAATGTGTTCACAACCACAAACGAAGCGGCAGTAAAAATTGTGGCTGAATAAATCGCCGCGCTTCGGCGCAGATGCAGCGTTTTGAAGCACAATCGCTATTTTCAGTTATTTGATATTTCAAGTTTTGAACAAAGTAAATGTGATATCTACTTAATGGTATTTTTCTTTATTCACTTGGATAGTTTGATCGTTGATTGATGGAGTAATGTGGGTTTCATAACCTAAAGGATTTATGGCCCAATGTGGGCAACGATTATGCTGATGTGGCCCTCAGTGAAAAGTTGGACAGCCCTGCATTAAGGGATGTGTGTCTCCCTCTGGAGGTGGTTGGGGAAGTTGTCACACATTTAAAATCGAAGCTGTACAGTAATTGGCTACGTGTTTTGCAAGAGAAGAGATTCACATCTTTGCTGTGTGACGAACCATCACTCCTTTTTGCAGTGTCAGTAAGATGACTGGTCGATGGCCTTAAACCTGTGATCTGACCAGGCTTAGCGGCTGTTCTCAGTTTTGCTACAAATTGCGTCAGATATGGGATGGTATTGCGAGACCAATAAGAGCGGACACAATCATAGGGACGTCCCCTGTTGTGAGGGGATGGTCTGGTGAGGAAGGACAGTTGTAACCCTGGATGAGGGGTGCACACGCAACCAGATGAACATGCAAAGCACACTGGTGCACATGTGGGGTCCAATGTTAGTGATGGTCACTCTCTGGAGGAATAGGTCGTGTGAGGGGTTGTACTGCTGTGCTGGTGAGTTGGCAGGACACACCGGACCCCCCCCCCCACCGGAGGACGTGGGTTACAGGCAGAGAAGAGCAGCCGTGGTCCGCTCTATTGTCTATTGGGCAGTCGTGGCCTGGCGGTAGGGAACTGGTCTTGTGACTGGAGGGTCGTGGGTTCGATTCCCAGACCTGAGGCCATGACTCAGGTGCCCCTGAGCAAGACCCTTAACCCTCAATTGCTCACTTGTATAAAAATGTAAGTCACTCTGGATAAGGGCGTCTGCCAAATGCCGTAAATGTAAATGTAAATTGTGATTAAACAGAAAGCCGAAATATGCCCAGCAACCTGGCCCGAGATTTAAATCTGGCCAAATTACAAGATGAACATTGGTTAGTAAATACAGCAACCTTTTAAAGAAAAGGATGCAAAACTCAGAACAGTAGCTGAGAACACAAAAAGGCCAAAACACAGAAAACAGGAGGTAAATTGGTACAGCTTTATTTACATGCACAGACAAAGACAATACAATGAAATATTTACCAGAAGAAATGTATTAAATACATAGCAGGGGGAAGAAAACTGGTTTACAAAATGAAAGCCATGCTTTGACAAAAATGATATCAAGGGAAATCTTACACAATTCTACAAAATTGAGTACAGTATAAAAATAAATAACTTTTGTTTATAAAAATATATTTTTAAAGGGCAAACCTCTTTTCAGATCTTGTTGGAAGTGAGATACGAGAACCAGTCACAAAGCCAAACTCCAGGAACATCAGCTAATCAGGGCATGGTCAGATGTCAAAGAAGAGCAGGACAACAACTCAAAGCTAAGCAGAGAAGAGCTGGTGGGCTTCAGAGATCAGATTATCACAGTAGGCTGGACAAGTTTGACTTCTAGTCAACACTATTCGGTGGTTTCAGTTACAACACTGCATACAATAATAATAATTATTATTATTATTTGTATAGCACCTTTCATACATGCATGCAACTTAAAGTGCTTTACAGAATAAATAAAAGGAAACATTAAAAAGGAAGCAAAGATAAGAAGACAAAAAAAATGTTAATAAATTAAAGATAAAAAGGAAATAAACATCATAAAATAATGTAATAAAGTGACAAATTATAAAATAATAGACATGGAAAACTATTAAAAGAATTAGAACAGAGTTAGAGCTCCTTAACTAAAAGCAGATCTAAACAGGAAAGTTTTGAGATTCTTCTTGAAGCTATGCAGGGATGAAATGCCTCTGAGCTCCTCAGGAAGAGAGTTCCAGAGCTTTGGGCCATAGTGACTAAAAGCACCCTCGCCAATCTTTAATCGGCTTTTAGGAATCACCAGTAGATTACTGTTTGAAGACCTGAGAGACCTGACTGGAACATATCTACCCATCATTTCACTGAGGTAAAGAGGAGCAAGACCATGAAGACATAAAAAAACCATCACCAGAACCTTAAAATCTATTCTAAAGCTGACAGGTAACCAGTGCAGTGAGTGGAGTGCAGGTGTAATATGATCTCTCTTTCTCCCTTCCTCTCCCTAGTACCTCAGTCTCTCTCCCTAGACCCTCAGATGGGCCACAGTACAACACAGCAGTCTAGCATGAATATTATCTTGAGTTCACACCTAGCAACAGTTTAAGAGGTTGACACTAGGTTTTAAATATTGTGACGTCACACCGCTTACCCTTGAAACGTGCATGTTTGTCACAAAACCACCAAGATCATTATGTCTGCCGTACTATAACACCAAATACTACACCGCCATGTTATACCAAGGGGAGGTATTTGGTATTCCTCACCTACCACTGTAAAACTGACTGAAACTGTAAGTCACTGTGGGTAAGAGTGTAAAAGCATTGTAGGAAATGAGCAAGGAAGTGTTCACTGAGACGTGCTTCATGATAGGGAGCCAAAGAGTTCTCGTGATGGAGTATGACAGTGCCACTTCCATCCAGCAAGGATTCCTAAGGATTCCTTCTTAATCCGGAGTCACTCCACCTATATCAGAATGACAGATGGGAAAATGAAAGGTAATCTTAAACCGTGCTGTAATTTTGATTCATCCCGTCAGAAATACTACAGAAAATCAAAACACGGGTGTTTTCAGTCTCAAATTACTTTGCAACTTTAAAAATTCAGGAGTCCAAAGTTTTACTGCTGTAAAAAGTATTTGCTCCGAGCAGCAAACTGAAATCGGTTCTTTCATCTGTGAGATCCGTATGTTACCAACGATTTTCCCTTACGTTTTACAACTAGCTCAGACATGGACATCATGCTGCATAACCACTGTTCATAGTTGTAACGTTTTCCTCGCCAACATATTCAAAGTCCCCGAGTTGTGAATCTGAGTCAGGTTACTATGTGTACCAGTTAATAGCAAGAGGCCCAACTGTTCCTAGAGATCTACTGCCCTGAAGATGTTTTGGTTCCAATCCTGAGCCAGATCCATTATGTAATTTCAATGTTGGTTCTAAACTCTTTAGGGTGGTATGTGTCCAAGAACTGTATGACTGGAACTGTCCAACATCATCGGGCAAAGGTAGGGTACACCAGGGAACACGCAAACTCCACACAGAATGGCCCGGACTGGGAATCAAACCCAGACCCCCTGTGAGGTGAGTGCTAAACACCATAATGTAACGAATGGAACTTAAAATGAATGTAATGTAAAATTGATGCAACTTGCCAGAGTGCCGGTGTTGTGTGCGCTGGGGAGGCTGTTCTGAAGAAGGGATGGACGTTCTGTCATCCTGACGGTTCGGAAAAGCCCAGGGACGGACAGAACTTTGATGGGGACACGTTTCCTCCACAGAAAGCTTCAGGTCACAATTCTCTATTAACACATTAGAGACACAACCAAACAGTGATGGCAATGCAAAATGACAAAGAATAATGAACCATATTTGTTAAGCTACTCAAAGTGACAGCGCATTTTATTTCTGATAACTGCCGACTGCATTCATTCGTGCTGGGAACTAAAGATTTGAGAGTGACCCACGCTGCTGCTAACATAGCAGAGCGACTCAGTGAAATAATGGCAAAGTTTAGAATCCCCGCGGGAAAAGGGTCGCTCTTGTACACGACTATGCCGTGAACTCTTCGACTGGGAGAAGAACTGAGCAGATAACCGAACTAGTGTTTAGATGAACCAGGAAACATCGTTAGTCACACAAGGTTACTCCTGGCGTTAGTGGTAAATGCGCATAGATGCGGCAGCCCGGCATTAAAGATAAAACTTCACAAATGTGTATCCCGGTCAAAATGGGAAATTATTTTTTTTTGGGGGGGGGGGGGGGGGGGGGGGGTCGATTGGTCGATTAGTCGGAGTAAATGACGACCATTGGTCGACTAAAAAAATCATTGGTCGTGGACAGCCCTACTGATCAGAATCCTCTTTGTGTTTTTTTTAAGCTAAGAATTTACTGACAGGAGCAGATTCTACACATGGTCTACAATTAGAACCTTCAGGACTATGTGCCAATGTTATTAATGACACTCAAATGCCAGGATGTTTTTAGCACTCTTCACGTGAACACTAAAAGCCCACCCATAAGGGACACACTAATAAATTATTCAATCACTACACCACGATATACTGGCCACATCCCACACACAACAAATTGAGCAAATGAAATTATAAAATGATGAGATCATATTTTAAGTAAACGAATGTTAATTAAATATTTCATGAGTTGATGTGTTTTCAGGATGCTTTTTCAACTTTTCTTTTTGTTTACTTGCAATGATATTATAACTACTGCAGGGGTCACTATTGAGTGACCAACACAGTGTCAATTCTGTGTCAACACAGTTTGTGTAGTGTGTTGATACACTCCTTGAGGTATCATCTTCCCATCACTAGGACACACTTTAATAAATTATTCAATCACTACACCATGAGATACTGGCCACAGCCCATAGTGACCTGTTCCACTGTGTTACACTGCTATGGAAGGAGGAAATTCCTCCACTTGGCCTACCTGAAGGATCCCTGCCAAGACATTTTAAAATCCTGCAGGCAGCACGGACACGTCGAAGGCAAGTGAACAAGGCACCTGTAGTGAGACATGAATACCATTAATACACTAATGGAATGCACTATAATGTCAACACATTTTAATTCCTTTTGAAATCAAACAGACAATTTCAAATTTTACCCAGGTCTTGAATATATTAAACAATCATATTTAAAACATCTTAAAACAGTAGAATATTTCCCCTTTGGACATAGCAGACTGTGGAATTACAATCTAAACACATTAATAATATTTTCAGCACTTAACATGAATGCAGGATTCCTAAAAAGAACAAACAATGGGATGTACAGCAAGTGTCAGTTCATGACTTAATTGTAGCACATTTATAACAAGCCTGGGCTGCAGCTTTAAAGACAGAAAATAGCACGCAGTATGCAAGTATACTGTATCTAAATAACACCAATGACGGCTCTTGTATTCCTATGCCTCATGCATATATTTGTTTTCTAACAAATATTAAAGTAAGCTGCAAGAAAGTAATGTGTAAACTACAACACACTGATGCCTGTAGGAAAGCACTATGCTGGTACAAATTCCCTAACCAAATATCAGTATTTCTTCTTTATAGCTCAAGTTACCCCAAAGGACAATCTGAGGGTGGTCAATCTATAAAATTGATTTGCAAATTCTAAATTCACAGCCAAATATCTTAAATGCATTATCGCTATTACTGAATAAGAAATTATTTTTTGGCTAGTCGTTTTAAAAAGCTTGATTTAACAAGTAAAAACTAATGTCTTATAATGTCATCCCTTGAACCACCACCTCTTTAAGATGGAATATTTTCACAGAATTTTTTTAATTAAGAATTGACTGACAGGAGCAGATTCTACACATGGTCTACAATTAGAACCTTCAGGACTATGTGCCAATTGATCTGTGAAAATCTGTCGGCTAGAATGAAAGGAAAGATCTATAGGACAGTAGTGAGACCTGCTATGTTGTATGGACTGGAGACAGTGGCACTGACAAAGACAGGTGAGGGAGATGGAGGTGTCTGAGATGAAGATGTTGAGATTCTCATTTGGAGTGACGAGGAAGGATAGGATCAGAAATTAGTTTATTAGTAGGTATGCTGACGAACCAACGTTCGATGCGAAAAATTCTGGCTCAGTAATGTGTTCCAAACTACGTTGTACTTTTGTAAAGGTGTCATATAACATCACTCCTCACCGCCTAGCAGGTGTATGCTTTTTCCTGAATAATACTGTGACTTCGTTAAGCACAACCCAGCCAATCATCAGGCACTATTTATAGTCAACTGAGGCGATTTCAGGTTGGGAGACCAGCGATAAGATACTTTGTTGTTTTCAAGCGGTCTGTTTTCTTCATCAACGCTCCGGACACCATCGAAATATATGTGGACCTGAAAATACAGCTTTTATCTCAACACTGACCAAATTTAATCGAAATCCGTGCAGGTGAAAGTATTTTACTAGACCGCGGAAAATAAGTAGTCATGATTGACATTGGTGTATCGAACGTCACGGTAGCTAGCAACTTTAGGCTAAAAGTGGCGTCTCGGTTTAACTCGTTCCCACAGTGTTTTCTTGAAATCGGTACTGATACCAGTGTTGTGTAGTTTAATCTCATTGTTTTCTGATATAACTTGTTGTTAAATGGTAATATAGTTAACATAACTTCGAATTAGATTATGATTAATTATTAATTATGATTAATTAGAATTAGATTATGTGAATTTCAGTCACACGACTTCTATTGTAATTAATGTATTATATTTTAATGTGATACATGATATTATAAATATCATTACTTTATCAATTCTCAACCAATTTTCAAAATCCAGGTATCATTTTAAAGGTATATTTCAGCTCTGTCTAGATATGTGATTCTTTTTAAGCTTGGGGCTGTTTGAAAATTGTGTCATCATACCTAGTATTAGAGGATCAGCACATGTAGATAAAGTTAGAGAAGTGAGATTGAGATGGTTTGGACATGCACAGAGGAGGGAGGAGAGGTATATTGGTAAGAGGGTCTTGAGGATGGAACTTCCAGGCAAGAGGAGGAGAGGTAGACCTAAGAGGAGGTTTATGGATGCAGTGGTAGAGGATATGAGAGTGGCTGGTGTTTCAGATGACGACACTCAGGACAGGGCCAGATGGAGGAGCTTGATCCGCTGTGGTGACGCCTAAACGTGAATTGCCGAAAGAAGAAGAAGAAGAGGACTATGTGCCAATGTTATTAATGACACTCAAATGCCAGGATGTTGGTAGCACTCTTCACTTGAACACTAAAAGCCCACCCATAAGGGACACACTTTAATAAATTATTCAATCACTACACCATGAGATACTGGCCACATCTAGGGGTGTGCGATTTGACGATATAAAATCGTGAATGGCGATAACGAGTGGAGAATCGCAGGCGATCTACCAAATTAGAGAAATCGCATTGATCGCCTTTGCCAATCAGCGCAATGACTTTTTTTAATGCTGGTTCCCGCCGATGCGGCCGACGTAGGACTGACCAATCACAGCGAACTGTGCGTCTTCCACGCCTCCATGTTGTGTTTGTAATAACTAAAAGTGGACAACAATGGCTGAAAGCCAAACCGAGGAGCTGGTAAAGAAGAGGAAATCCACCTCTGTAATCTGGAATTGGTTCGGATTTTATTCCACTGACCAAGACCGATATGATTCAGCATATGTAAGGTGTGCAAAGAACATGTAAAAACGTCCGATGCCAGTACAACAAATTTATTCAAATCACTTGAGACGTAGGCATCCCAAGGAATATGCCGAAAGTGAAACAATGCGGGCAGCGGGGGCAGCCACCTCACAAGCTGCGGCCTCGGTGGTTTATACTTTCACGAGTGACCGTAGCGTGCGACTCCGCACACCTCACGCGAACCCCCGCGAACGGCGGAAGCGTTTATACAGGTACTTCAACTTGCCGCGTCACTCCGCATTCTTTGCAGTGTTCTCCGAAATGATATGTGGTAGTATAAAGAAACACCCCTCAAAAACAGGGGGAGGAACATTTACCTGACGAATTTTAATGTAGCTTTGTGTTTCAGGTTTGAAAAGTGCTGGAATTTAGGCTAAAGTACTTGAAAATGCTTGAAATTGTAACTACTTCGTTTCACAACAAATATCTGTCTGACTGAACAGTTATTACGTTAACAAATACGAGCCTCTTGTAATTCCAAGACGAAACATGAGAGAACGTGAAGACTTTAAGATTGGGCGTTTTGAAAATAAACAACCATTAAATAATGTGATAAAAAGCGAATTATTTCGAATCATTTAGACTATATGTATAAATATTTAACTTAATTAAGTTTAATGTGCTGGGAAATATTGTATATTTAGTGCAATAGTGCACTTTATCAGTGTCACTCATTAAAATCTGCTTAGAAAGAAAGCGTTGTAGCCCCCCCCCCCCCCCCCCCCCCCCCCTTTTTTTTGGATGGAATATTGTGATTAAAAAATCGAAATCGTGATTTTATGCAAAAAAAAATCATGCTAAAATGTTTTTCCCATATCACCCACCACTAGCTACATCCCATAGTGACCTGTTCCACTGTGTTACACTGCTATGGAAGGAGGAAATTCCTCCACTTGGCCTACCTGAAGGATCCCTGCCAAGACATTTTAAAATCCTGCAGGCAGCACGGACACGTCGAAGGCAAGTGAACAAGGCACCTGTAGTGAGACATGAATACCATTAATACACTAATGGAATGCACTATAATGTCAACACATTTTAATTCCTTTTGAAATCAAACAGACGATTTCAAATTTTACCCAGGTCTTGAATATATTAAACAATCATATTTAAAACATCTTAAAACAGTAGAATATTTCCCCTTTGGACATAGCAGACTGTGGAATTACAATCTAAACACATTAATAATATTTTCAGCACTTAACATGAATGCAGGATTCCTAAAAAGAACAAACAATGGGATGTACAGCAAGTGTCAGTTCATGACTTAATTGTAGCACATTTATAACAAGCCTGGGCTGCAGCTTTAAAGACAGAAAATAGCACGCAGTATGCAAGTATACTGTATCTAAATAACACCAATGACGGCTCTTGTATTCCTATGCCTCATGCATATATTTGTTTTCTAACAAATATTAAAGTAAGCTGCATGAAAGTAATGTGTAAACTACAACACACTGATGCCTGTAGGAAAGCACTATGCTGGTACAAATTCCCTAACCAAATATCAGTATTTCTTCTTTATAGCTCAAGTTACCCCAAAGGACAATCTGAGGGTGGTCAATCCATAAAATTGATTTGCAAATTCTAAATTCACAGCCAAATATCTTAAATGCATTATCGCTATTACTGAATAAGAAATCAATTTTTGTCTAGTCGTTTTAAAAAAGCTTGATTTAACAAGTAAAAAAGTCCTGCCAAAGTATGAATGCTAAAGACATTATATAATCTGTCATCCCTTGAACCACCACCTCTTTAAGACGGACTGTTTTCACAGCGAGATCCATTTGACTATTAAACATACTATACTATTAAACATACTGTACTATTAAACATACTGTACTATTGTAGTTAGTATAGCAGCATTGGTCTGGCTGGCTGCACGAGAGTGTTCGAGCTCTAGATCAGATGTGTCAGGTAAACATCCACACTCCACGTTAGCATGTTATCGCTAGTTCGGTGCCTGTAAAGGCAGCTAAGAAGACGTAAAACGCCTAAAACTACAAAAGGAAAGTTTAAACAATGTCGTTTAAATCGTTACATGACACTGTAAAGATTGATGTTCGAAGGAAAAACTGTCTTTCGTGACTATTTTCTCACCTCTAAAATCAGTCATGTCGGTAAAAACACACGTCGTGCGCCACAAGTGCGCGAGCGTAGCTGCTAGTGCGCACGCGTACCCGCTAACTTCAACACGGCAAGTTTCGCGCGGATCTTTGAGTCTGGGCGTGAGCGCAAGTCACGTGACTGCTCGGTCACGTGACTAACTCAGATCTTCACGAGGCTTGACGTGTTGCCCTGGCGACAACTACAACTAGACTTCCAAAATACACCATGCAAGTTAACTAACTGACCTAGGTTAACTAAGTAGGTAAAATAGACAACTAGGTGTATAAATTGAAATAATATATAATATAATAATATAATTCAAAGACCAAATCGACCACCGGAGCGATTTAATTATGAGGATGCCAAAACGTTCATACATAAATGTGCATATACCATTTTCGATGCCCATGATTCTATCCAAGTCCCACTTACATAGATTTGGCAACCTGTGTAAATAAGAGCTTGATATATTTCTGAATAGGACAAACATCCGTCCTAAACTGTGTGCGTTAGGTGCACGTTAGGCGTGCAGATGTAACTTACAGTTTCCGATTCTACAAATGCATGTACTCTCACTGCGCGACTTTAATTCTAACTACTGCATACGATGTGATACGATTTAATAGCCAGCAATTCACCTTCTTACCTTAAAAGAAATCGTGTTCTATTTGAGATCCAGCGGCATGTTGCATCACGTGACAGCCAATTTCCCGCGCTAGTGACGAAACCGCGGGAAGCCAAAGCCCTGCGTGTTTCAGCCAATGCTTGTGATTCTGTCCCCAATGTTCCCACGCCCCTTGGTACCTCACGACGTGTGCAAAACGTTTGCAAAACTTTCGGTGTAAAAACATATCTAACGCTTTTTATTATTGCTGCCTTTAAAATAATCTACAGACGACGCAACATGACGGGAACATCAAAAATAAAATGAACCAGAACAAGAAAAGACTATCTTACAAACCTACAGACATATCAACCTCCCTGGACAAATCCTGTCTCCACTGACACCATCCTTAGGTTACAGGAGGACAACGAACCTAGTAGACAGTTGATGAGCAGCTTGCTTACAATGACATATCTAATGATGTATTTCATATTTAAGCGTTTAAGCGTATGACATTTTCGGTGACTGTCCTACAACCAATAGTTCCCAAGTGGACTGGTACACTGTTAGATTCCCTTTTAACCGTTTTAGTTTGCATGCCGATTACTACTTATCCCACCTGATGGACCTGGTCAACCTTCAGCTGTATTAGTTAGCATACTACTTAGCCAGCAGAGGTCGCTAGCAAGCTACTCCCTCTTCGAATGTATGCATGCTACTAACATGCCAAGCTGGTACACCCTTCCCAGTGTATTTTATTTACTGGGAGTTTTTAACTGCTTTTTAAGTGTTTATAGCAATAGACATCAGTTTTATTTGATAACGTAATAACGGCTTTACTTTGTAATATATGATTTCCATTTAATAAATACTATTAAATACTGTGTCTAAAACACCTCTCAGTAATAATCAGATAATAGGTTACTTATATGCCAGATTTGTAATTCATTGGAATGTATGGTGACTGCGTGAAGAGAGGAAATCAGTCGCTTGATCATGAATGCAGCACGTGCATATGTTTTGACGTTTAAGTGACAGACCATTTTTCTTTGAGAATCAAAATGGGAATTGTAATCCACAGACCAGCAGCAAACAAATTACTCTCATTATGAGGAGAAATGCTAATTGTGGAGAAAGGCTAATTAAACTTCATTATAAACTGTAGAATGTATCTTGGAGGCCGATTCACTTATAGAAAACGATACAAAAATCTGCAATACAAACTTGAGATTTGGGTGGTACTGGTGTCACAAATGTAACCAGGTGGAAAAAAGTAGTTAACTGTAAAGTGTCCATTGTATTATCCACATGCTGGTTGAAGTACCTGCGTAGGTCAGAGGGTGGCGCCATCCCCAGGTGCAGGGGTAATGAGTGTCAGAAAGTACAAAATCCTTTTACGCACTTTTGGGACAGACGTGACGAGCATGTAATTTCAATCCGAGACGGTTGGCGTGAGAGAGTTAGGCTACCTGAACCAATGTTCGAGAAACTCGGTAAGAAATGTTTGTGGAATCAATGATTTACCCTGTTACATGAGCGGTATAAAGACGTTAATGTTATTTTTTCCTTTGTCCTCTTGTAGAGAGGCCACTGCCGTTTTTTCTCTAATGTTCATTTCATTTTATTTGTTTATGCAAACGTGCCGCTGCACGCTAGCGCGCCATTTCGATACCATAGGTAGCTAGATAGAGCACGAGTTGCCTGTTATTTGCTAATTCTTTATTTTACGAGCTCGGAGAACTGAAGTGTTTATTTATGAGAATAAAGTGCCCTTTTTCGTATTTGAAGTCTTGTGTGTTACATTGACCCGGCTTCACAAGTGAAACAGACACGAAAAGACACCGCAATATTCCTACTGTATGCACGTATTATGAACGTGGCGGAGACCAAGATTGGCTGTAGCACGTTTGTATTGTACTACTATGGAATTTATAACTCTACCAAAACGTTGTAAACAAACGTTCTCAAAATAGTTCTCATGATGACTCATATTAATAGTATGATACACCATTTCGGGTGTCACTTAATTGTTAAGCACAATAAGTCCTTCCAAGACGGAGAGATGATAAAAGATGCATTTGTTGAAGCCGCTGATTCCTTGTTCCTTGTTGGGGGGGAGGGGGGGGGGGGGCGGGACGGACGGTGGGTGTGGCGAACGTACGTTGTTGAGCGGGGGGTGGGGTGGGGGGGTGGAGAACGTAAGTTGTTGAGCGGGGGGGGGGGGGGGGGGGACGGGGACGTAAAACGTTACCGGAGGGGTTTAAAATGGACACAGCGAGAAAAGAAAACAGATTTAAAGTGTGCAGAAACAGTCTGAATCGTGGTTTGAACTAACCTAATTTTTTTGCCGGGACCGAATATTAAAAAGAAAAACAGGGACAGGTGGCAACACTAGTATACACACGTATATCAGCAACTTATTCAACAACCTAGTCCATGTTGATGGCTTGAATTAAAGTTATTTCTTACCTTCACGATTTGACTCCATAACAAAGTAGTAAAGAAATACTATTAAGACAAAATATGCACACCAAATATAATTCTATTTATCCATCTGCAACTTGTTCTAGTGACTTCGGCAACCAGAAGACGAATGAACACATTTGCACGTTGTATGAAAAGACGGATGGATAATGAGTTTTTTCAGAAGTCCGTCCCCCCCTCTACTAGGTGTCGCCCCCTGACGTTCAATTTCTTGTTTCCATGGTTCCCTGTCTGCCTGTTCCCACGTGTGTGTGGGAAGCCTGGTCACTTCCACACAAACTTCTGTGCATTCCTGTAGCTGTCATTGTCGTCTCAGGTGTCAGCAATGTGTCAACAGGAAGTGACATCTAGCAGCATGTGCCACAAAATCGTGGCATTTGGAGACTGCACTGCGCAGGATCAGGATATTATATTGGTGTTATAAACTACAGGAAATGTACTGGTATACTGTCGCTCTTATTGGCTTTATTCAATTTCATAGTATATCTTGTAATGAATTTTCACATATGAATTTACAATATCATGTTTTGTATTTGGTACATAATACCATAGGTACATGTAGGATTTGTAGTTGACAAGCTTCTTAGATAACAACTTTGTCATTTTTTTACAACCAGGGCATATACAGAAGGGGAATTCTCAAGATGACTCATATTATTAGCATGATACATTGTCTTGAGTGGAAGTGCTTTATAGGGACAAGAGGAGACACACAATTCTACATGCTGGGTCTTTACCAACAGCCATTTACAGGAAATGGTGAACTGAAGCAATGAGAAGAAAAAAAAACACTAGATCGGCATTATACGTACACTATATACATACACTATATACGTACACTATATACATACACTATATACGTACACTATATACGTACACTATATACGTACACTATATACATACACTATATACGTACACTATATACATACACTATATACGTACACTATATACGTACACTATATACGTACACTATATACGTACACTATAATGCCAAAAGTATTTGCTCACCCATCCAAATTATTGGAATCAGGTGTTCCAATCACTTCCATGGCAACAGGGGTATAAAATTAAGCACCTTGCAGACTGTTTTTACAAACATTTATGAAAGAATGGGTCGCTCTCAGAAGCGCAGTGAATTCCAGTGTGAAACTGTATGTTACGGCCGTGCAAGGTTTGTTACGTGTTGTTGTTGTTGTTTCCTTCGAGGGCGTAACAGTGTAGCACCTGCTAATCCAGTTAGACCAACAGAGATAGGGGTGTGTACTAAGACCAACGCAAATTTGATTTGCAAAGGCAAATCAAGAAATTTTTTGTTCATATTTAACAAGCTCAAGCTGAAAGTTGCTCAGTACATTTCTATAATATGGGGACTCTTCATGTTGACAAGGTTTGACAAGGTGCAATAAAGGTGCAATAAAGACCAAAAATACAACACTGTTTCCAAGGCTTAAAGTTATGAATGCAACTGTTCTTAACATGACAAAATCCTATTCTTAAAGAGTGGCATTATTTTAAATACTTTTTCATTATTCAGTATATGACATTTGCATCTAAAATCACCAAATACATATTTATTTTGTATCAAACAATTATTGTTTTCTACATTGTCGTCCTGTTTACATAAAACATTAATTCAAAATAAAACAATGTTTTGTAAGGTTTTAATGTGGGCATCCCTCGGTTTAAATGTACTTTTGCTTTAAATGGCATTACAAAGAAGAAATTACATCATTTCATGGCATCTTTTTCCTCAGTTGTGGCCAGAATCAAAAGCAGGTACGTTCTGGCATTCTTTTAGATAGTTTATTTGATGCTTTTCTAGTTTAGATGCTGTCTATCCACCTAAACCCAACTACCCCGTCATGCAGAAAATACTTAATCTTTACAGGTTGTGACGGGGTGACAGAAACAGCAGACGTGGTATATGGTGCTGTGGTGTCTTTAATGTTCATAGCACAACACAATACACATAAGAAAGAAAGCAAATGGACAACAAAACACACAAACGGCGTGAGGCAGCCACAAGTGCAGAAGGAAGAGTCTCTAAACTTGGCGTAAGGAAGAGTTGCAGCGGACAACGTCACGAGCAGACTCACTCCTGTAGACGCAAGGAATGCACAGCACAGACTTGCGGGACCTGCGGGCTTAAATCAGGGTGTGGACAGGTGAATGAGAGACAGGTGCATGTGATTATTGAATATGCGGGTGAATTAGACTGGGAGTGACACAGGTGGGAACGCTGACGACAGGGGTGTGACTGACAGAGGGAACTATGACAACAGATAACGAGGCGGGATAAACAAGCAAACGAAAACGCAAGCACGTGGAACAGGGAACCGGAGTGACAGCTAGGGGAGGGGGGCCCTACGGGACATTGACATTGAAATAGCACCTTCTTCTTTTGAGATTCAACATGGTAAACGTAATCCACTGCTGTAATCTGTGAGTATCAGCAAAAAATAGCTACTCATTATGAGGAGAAATACTTAGGTTCATTATCTTTCATTATAAGCAGTAGAAGGACAAGATTAGATTGCGGTGTAAAAATCACAATTGACAAAATATGGCACATTTACATTGTACATTTACATTAGAATGGATCTCAGTGATTGATGACAATATATAAAACAATACAAAAATCTGCAATACAAACTTGAGATTTAGGTGATTTGTGTGTAAATGTTTGAATGCTCGGTGCGCATCAACCACTGTGCTAGTGTAACGTCTAGATCCCCCGCCCTCCTACTTGCTGTTATCTAGATCCCCCGCCCTCCTACTTGCTATTATCTAGATCCCCCGCCCTCCTACCTGCTGTTATCTAGATCCCCCGCCCTCCTACCTGCTGTTATCTAGAACCTCCGCCCTCCTACCTGCTGTTATCTCTGTCGTCTTGGTCCATGTGTTGTGGTTGCCCTAGTCACGCATTGTTTCCATGGTCTGTCACACCCTTTTGATCTGTTCGTTCATCCTTCCCGTAACTCGGTTCTTTCGTTGTTCCCTAGTAAGTCTGCACGTTGTTCTAGTCCTTGTTTTGTCTTAAATTGACAACTAATGCTGCAGCAGTATGGTGGTTTGAAATTAGCATGGTATATTCATTAATTTCTGAAGATAGTGGTCAAAGCAATAAAGTGTGCCAAGTTTGTAACAGCAATACCCCAAGTATTGCAATGAAATTCAGAAAGAAATATAAAAAAAACACTAACCTGAATAAAGACATATTAAAATATATTTGTGCAACACAAGAACAACAAAAGGCAGTAAGTGAAAACTGCACCACAACAAATAATCAGTAGAAAAACAGAGACATCAGTACGTTTTATAAAACCTGCAGAGGGACAATGGAGGCCAATCCCTGAGATTAAAAAAGGCACTATTACATTCATATTATTAGTACAAACGCTTAAAACTTGGTTTCTGATAAACAAAAAAGTAAACAATACAGTAAAATTCCTGATTACCAATAAGGTTTTTTTTCAATTTAATTTTGAAAAAATTTTATTTTTACAATTTTTAGTTCTGAATAAACCATTTAATGGGCAATTCAGAATAATGCAATTGTGTGCATAGTTATGGAAGTTGAATAATCTCACTGTACTATATTACTATACTGTATAGAGCAGTGGTTCCCAAAGTGGGGGGCGCGCCCCCTAGGTGGGGCGCGGAGCTATTGCAGGGGGGGCGCGGAGCTTGAAAGTAAAACGTGCACATGTGTCAATATGGGGGGGGGGGGTGTAGGGGGGGCGCAAAAATATTCTCATCTACTAAAGGGGGGCACGGCAGAAAAAGTTTGGGAACCACTGGTATAGAGTATAGTAATTATAGTAAGTATATAATTAGCTATAGTAATTATAATTAGTAAGTATAATTATAGCAATACTACGTTACTCTTGCTCTAAAATCTTTTTTTTCCAGCTAAGGCTCTAAAATCTTTAACCAGCATCCCACTGGTAACACCAAGCCATCCTTACAATTATCATGACAAAAACACCATTGGAGTGTAAAGTTCTCATAGAAAACTCAGAAATCTGGACCACACAAATGTAATTAGGTGCCAGGACCCTGAGCTTCCTACATTGTCCCATTTTTCCTGAGGCAGCTGACTTGGCGTAAGACCCGATTTTTGCTAGTTGTGAAGTTGTCACTCAAAGCTCGTTCACAGTCTCTCCAGGTTTTTAAAGTGCATGTACCATTGTGCATGGGTTCAGGGGTCAGCAGGGTTGAGTGACAGATGTGGTATTGTTACAGCTGTCTCTCAGGCCCATCTTCATCCAAACTCCAGGGCATTACAGAACTCGGGTTAAGAAATGCTGGTTTGGTTTCCTCCACAGAAAGGCTGACATGACATTCCAGTGCTGAAATATTGAAGATGAAAATATGATTAGAGCTCTTTTTAGATGAATATCAATATACTTATTTATATGTAAATTGTGCCAACAGATGTCCACCATAGGTTGAAATCAACAATCGATATATGTTCTTATCTGCAAACAAATGGTCCAGTATTCTAAAAGTGTTAGTCTTAGTAAGATAACATCATGTAAACAGCAGGGTCAATAAAAGGTCTTAGTTTGTCTAAAGTAATTCAGATTGAGATCAAACTTAAGGTACAGGCTAGATCAGACTCTCTGAGCATGCAAACACTTACTGTACATCAGTTCATTGGTTTTCAATACACAGTTTATTTATTTTTTACAACTGATGTAAACATGTTGGCTTGATCTAGTTTCTTAAGATATTGTCTCCATGTAAACATAGGCCATTGTTATTACCTAGTAATGAAGATAAAAAAGTATTTAAGACATTCTTCTTTTTGATTTGATGGCACTGTTGTGGTACATTTGCACAAAAGTGAACTGACCTGAGTCACGGCAGCAACAACAGGTGAAAAATTGTTGGACCACATGGAAAATGCGCTGAATCTGAACAATGAAGGTAACTGTGGTAAACAAAAATAGAGGTTGGAACAGGTACACTAAGGACAACCTACAGGTACATGTCAACCCTTAATAGCATCTCCTTCTCTAATGAACACAGATGGGCTACAAAACTTTGATGGTCTCAACCAGCTATACTCTAGAACACATTGTGGCCTGTTAGCATCTACAACAGAGCTGCCAACTTTGGCTGTGGAGGTCTAGCATGAAAGCAGCATCAGCTTATCTGGCTAGCTAGCAGAGAGAAGAAAATGAGTAAAATGAGGGACAAAAGAGAGAAGAATATTACTCTTTCCCAGATCAGTCACATTCAACTGGACTTATGAATTATGACTATAACTTGAAAGTTGACACAGACTTGAGGCCCTTCCGTTAGCACTTTTAGATATTCCCACGAAACGTCCTGTAACCAAAAAGAATAAAGGAGAACCGTCGCTTCGTGAGCTTCAAACCATTTTCATCACTGCAGTTGCCTCCGTAATCTGTAATGATCTTTTTTTGCATTTAGCACGATGAGGGATCTGATCTGTATGAAGGCTAGAAACAGTAGTTACCTGAAGGACCGTACATTACGCATAAGGGAAGACCTTACAAAGATGGAGAAGCAGATGAGAGCTCTGCTCTGTTCACAAGTCCAACACGCCCGCAAAGATATCGTGGTGCGCGGGCATTTAGAAGGACGAGAGGTTAGATTCACCGGACATTGAACTGAATATCTATTAGCTAAACTCCCTATTAATGATTAAACATTTAGGGATTTTGATAGATAACAGTTCCAATATTTGAAACGCCATTCGGTTGTTCTGGGAATTCGCAAACTTCTATTTTGCAATGTGCATGGAAATAATGTGTGGAGATATTGAATATAGTGGACATTTACTTGGCTTGTAGGCTATACAAAGGCCAAACTGTGGGGACTTCAACACGGTTATGGAGAACATAAAAGATGCCCATCCAAACTGCTTTGTCATGCCAATTTCATACACTAATTTTGTTTTAGTTTAGATTTATTAGATGTGTCGAGAGCTAAAAATCCTGGATGTGGCTTGTTTCAATGGAGTTAGAAAACAAAGTAAGGCGTTGAGATAAATCCTGCAATACTATCAGTGTGTCACTGTGTTAAGTGAAGTTTAAGAATGTTGCTGTCGAGCGCATTCACGACGTTTGACCGTCACATTATTAGATGTCAATCAACGCATCCATTAGCTGTCACCTCATAGCCGCACCCCTTTAAGTAACACAAAATAAGAAAAATAACGCAAGAGGCACTTATAGAAATGACAAAACATAACTGCCCAAAAAACTTTTGATATAAATTCAAAGTTTGTCGCCTGAGCCATTCACTTGCACCATGCACGGGCAGCATGGTGGCTTGGTGGTTAGCACGTTTGCCTCTCAGCACTGGGGTCTTGGGTTCAAGTCCCTATCTGAGTGGAGTTTCCATGTTCTCCCCGTGTCTGCGTGGGTTTCCTCCCACAGTCCAAAAACATGGAGGTTACGTAAATTGGCAGTCCCAGTCAAATTCTCCCTGAGTGTGTGTCTGTGTCTCTCTCTGTTCAATAAAAACAAGTTGTTGTCTGAGTGTGTGTGTGTTTGTGTGCCCAGTGGTGGATGGTGCTCTGTCACTAGGGTCTGTCCTCTCTCCCCTTCCTGCACCCCATTCAGTCCCCCAGGGGGCTGTGGATCCCGGTAGAGAGTACGCTGTGCGCAATTGGCTGCCGCTTCTCACTGGTGTGTGATTGGTTGTCTGTAACGTAGCTGTGCTAACAATTGTAAAGCGCCTTGGGTATCTAGATAAGGCGCTATATAAATTGAATCATTCATTCATTCATTCACTTACTTATATGGGGATGGGCGGGGTTTAAATTTGTACTGCATCCAGCCACTAGATGGCAGCATAGAGGCTTCACTTTACACCAGTTGTCGGTCTACGGTACGAAAAGTTTCTTTCACGTGTTTTTGCAGTATTTCTTTACACCGTCGTTTCGGAGAAAACTGCAATGAATGACTCATCAAGTATTAATGTTTCTGCCGTTTTCACGAGTCGAGCACCAGCCTCAGACGCGAGGCTCCTTTACAGGAGAGGTTGAAACGGTACTGCACACACAACATAGACAGACAGACACATACATGCTCGTTACACACACACACACACACACTTCTGTACTCGTTCTCAGGAGAAGAGGTTAAGTTTTCTGGATTTAAGGGTTAAAGTACACGAGATGGAGAAGGAGAAGTTCTAACTGAGGAGCAGACACCCAGATAAGGGAGAATGTCTGTTTTCTGATTGAGGGCTACAGACAGCAGATCACAAATTCCCTTACACATACATATTTAATTAATTGATTCATTAATCAAGTGCAGGGAAATTGATTTTGGGCAAATGTCTTGCCCTCCACAACACCCGTAAAATACAAATTCCTTTCAGATGCATACCTGGATCTATCAAATTAAACTTTCTACTATTTATTAAAATTTGCGAAGCCGGGGATTCCCTGTTGTTCCAGCCATTTTCGTGTAAGGTGCGATTCTAATGCAGCGGGTTAGCTAACAAGCTAGCTAGCGAAAGCAAGTTTGTTTTCCATTCCTGTAATTATCCTAAATAAAAATCCTCCTGGGAGTTTCCTATTAAGTTTAAATCTTGGATTACAGGGAATATGTATACACACATATCAGCAACGCATTGAATGGTGCATGTTGATGGATTGAATTAAAGCGCGTTAATTCTTACCTTCACGACTGGACTCCATAGAGTAGTTCAGAAATACTGTTACGCAGCAGACTCAGACAAATGAGGACACAAACTACACGAGTGATGATGAGATGAGCCACAGCTGAGACCGATGAACGTTCTCTCTCACTCTCTCACACACACACACACACACACACGGAAGTACATATATGGGCATAACTAAACGGAGACGACATAAACACACACCCAAAGGGCGTCCGGGGCTGTATCGTGACACAGGGTTTGAGAACCTCGGGAGAACCTGACAAAACGACTGGCAAGAGACCATCCATCCATCCATCTTCATCCGCTTACCCGGGTTCGGGTCGCGGGGGCAGTAGCCTAATTAAAGAGGCCCAGGTCTCCCTCTCCCCAGCCACCTCTTCTACCTCTTCTGGGGGGAGACCGAGACGTTCCCAGGACAGTCACTACCCAGAGCTCGTGACCATCATAGCTCAATTGTCCCATTCATTCTGTACATATTACAATATACAATACATATCAATATACTTATAACGCGTGTATACATAGGCCCGTTTAACCATGTATTTACTCCATAGTTTCCTTACTTATTTGGCCCCAACTTTGTTAATCGCAACGTGAAAAACGCACTGTCAGAGTTATTTGGATCATGAGGTAAAGGGACCATGCAAACCACACGTCACCGAGCTGTTTAGGCTACTGTGTGCAAACAAGTCAGTTTTACTTTCAGCGGAAGAGCAGTAATGCCACAGCACTCATCATATTTGAGTGTTCACTATCTGGTTCGTAGTTTGTAAGACGTGCATTTTTACATCTTTGTAAAACCTTTTAAAAACTAGTGTTTTATTTTACGTTTTAGAAATAGTATAATACTCTATGCAGCTATATCAGCAGCAACCGAGAGAGCGCACTGAACAGTAAAATAACCTAAGCCTACACATGCACCCTACACATGCACCCTTGCACAGAGCCCCCGGTGAACGAGTGTGGCGCACTCACTCATTTTATTGGTGCAGTTTGTTACGCCCAGCACAAGGAAAAAGGAAACGTTCACGTACGTCACGTTGTTGCTGCTCGTGGTACAGGGAATACGCCATGCCAATTCCTACTTTTGTACGTAAACTTAATATTCCTTTAAAAAGGATTCTGCAATCTCGGATTATTATTTCGAGTCGTACGCATGGTTCAGTTGCTGAAGCGCGATCGGTGCTGGAGAAGGAACTGGACACGATCCGCGCTGCGGGCACTTGGAAAGGCGAACGAGTGATCACGTCCAAACAGGGACCTCGCATTACCGTGGACGGCAGTCGTGGCGGTGAGCACGCCGCAGTTTAATTGGCCAACATGTTCTTTTTTATGTTTTGCGGGTAACAGCTCTTCGTACGAGTAACTTGCAGGGGAAGTTTTTTGGAGACCAGTAGCTAACCCTGCTAGCGTTAAGCTGCACGCCGGAGAGCTGACGAAAACGGTCTCTATGAAGCACGATAACCACTATATAGTTATAGTTAATATATCTGGCTTTAATGGCAAGAATTTCAAAGCTCCTCTTTACCATTCAAATAAGAACACTGACGTTAACAACCCCCCCCCCCCAAAAAGGACAAAAGCATAGTCATTTAGTCTTTTAATAATGGCTAACAATCGAAAGAGTTCTTCGCGACTTTTTTAAGGTTTGTCGGAGATGTTTTTATATTTATGGTGGTTGTATTATTTTTTTACTACGCTTTAGACATCTTGAACTTCTGTGCGAATAACTACCTGGGCCTGTCCAGTCATCCAGAGGTTATCCAGGCTGGGATCGCGGCGCTCCAGACGTACGGAGCTGGTTTGAGTTCGGTGAGGTTTATCTGTGGGACACAGGTAAATAAATGCCACTTTACAGCTCGTAGTAATGTCCTCAAGACACGGGTGTGCATTTTCAAATGTGTATATCACATTTGACATGTTTACATGTAATGCTTACGTGTTGTTTCTCCTCAGGACCTCCACAAAAACCTAGAAAAGAAGCTTTCTCAGTTCCATGAAAGAGAAGACTGTATTCTGTATGCCAGCTGCTTTGATGCAAATGCTGGTCTTTTTGAGGTATATGTTTGAAGAGACTAAAGATCTTGGTTGTATATTTCCAGTGTAATGCTGTTTGCATTATTATACTGTTACGTCACCTATGCTTTCGGTCATCTGTTATCAAAGGTGTAATAGATGGTAATGAATAATACTGATATTATTTCAAATTTTCATCTTAGCTTTAAATTGAATAATGTTGTATGTAAGCCATGTCATATGCTTTCCTTTGTAATGCATGCATGGAAACAAATGTTGCTTGACTACAGGTTCTGTTGGGCCCGGACGATGCGGTCTTGTCTGATGAATTAAACCATGCCTCGATCATTGATGGCATTAGGTTGTGTCGTGCCAAGAGGTTTCGCTACAAGCACATGGACCTGAATGATTTGGAGGAGAGGCTGAAAGAGTCCCAGGTACACACTCGCAGCAGCATCTGTACCTGCAAAAACTGTCAAATAGCAAAGTGAATTTCTGCGTATAAAAAAACTAAAGTACGTCTGGTTTTTCCGCCTACAGTCATCTCGCCTACGGCTGGTAGTCACGGATGGTGTGTTCTCCATGGATGGAGACGTGGCTCCCCTGGTGGGGATCTGTGATCTTGCTGAGCAGTATGGAGCCCTGGTCTTTATTGATGAATGCCACGCCACAGGCTTCCTGGGCCCTCGTGGCCGGTGGGTAGAGAGTGAGCCAGGGGTGCCTGCAAGATGTGTAACACAAATCTGTAATGGAACATTTGGACAAGATCTGCGCATGCATGCGAAAACACCCTGTCGTACGAGTTTTATCTGCTGAATATCTTTTTACTAACTCACTTAAGTTGAAATTTGCTAGACACCATATTTAGCTTAATTTAGCATCTCAATTTAGCATCTTCTTACGGTTCTGTATGCGTTTTTCAACATAAAGATTGAGAGCGCACTGTGTTGTGTTGTTTCTCCCAGTGGTACAGATGAGCTGCTGGGCGTGATGGACAGGGTGCACATCGTGAACTCCACTCTGGGAAAAGCCTTGGGAGGGGCAGCAGGCAAGTCTCCATGACACATTATTGAATTCTTGGTTAAAATCTACACTAGACGTTAGAATATCCTAATTCAGACTTTCACACAAAACAATATACCTTTGCAAAGAAAGGGTATTTGACCCTTAATTTAAGTGTTTGTTTGTTTTTTGATGTAATGGTTGTTTCTGTGCTTTGCTTTTAAATCTTCATTTTTTAATTATATCTCATTTCAGGTGGTTACACAGTTGGGCCAAAACCTTTAATTGACCTTCTCAGGCAACGTTCTCGCCCTTATCTCTTCTCCAACTCTCTCCCCCCTGCGGTTGTGGGCTCTGCTACACGTGCTGTGGAACTGCTCCTGGCATCCAATGAAATTGCACAAAGCATGGCGGCCAAAACCATGAGGTAGGATTGGGGGGGTGGATCTCTGCAGTGTGTGCTGATATAGTTACACCCTTAAGCTGGTTATGGTTTATCTTTTGAGGAAAAAAAAAGATAAGCATGTGGTGTTGTGTACAGAACGCCCAGGTTAATGTTACACAATGATCGACTGATATATAAGAGAGGCATTTATATGGATTTATTTGTTTGGTTTTAAAATGCTTTGATCAGTGAGACTTTTATTCCAACTCCAAAGTTTGTACTTTGTAAATTCAGAGTCGAGACCCTGACAGAAATAAGGTCATCTTTCTCATTTCATTCATCAGGTTTAGGAACAGAATGACCCAGGCAGGGTTCACCATTGCTGGCACTGCTCACCCCATTTGCCCAGTGATGTTGGGGGATGCTCGACTGGCCTCAGTAATGGCTGACGACATGCTTAAACTGGGTGAGACATTATCAGTGGCTTTTAGCATTTTTTTATTGTATAACTTTCTCTGTCAATTGCATGCAGTAGTTTGGCACCTCATATGAATTCTGCTTTAAGAGCATTTTTAAAAATTTCCTTGAAGATATTGAGAATTTGGGTTTGAGAAATTGATTAAACTGCTCAGAGTTGTGAAGTCCCTGTCTCTCTTCAGGAGTGTACGTGATCGGCTTCTCCTACCCGGTGGTTCCCAAGGGGAAAGCCCGTATACGGGTTCAGATCTCTGCTGCGCACACTGATTCAGATATCGACCACACTGTAGATGCCTTCATTCAGACTGGCCGCAAGCATGGTGTTATATCATAGTGGTCTACAGGTACCTGGTGCCTTTGAGACGTTAAACATGGAGACAGAGCAGGTTTCTAGCAACTTACATTGAAGCTGTTACAAAATCAATTAACACTAGGGATATGGGAAAGAAAATGTGTTAAAATGGATTCATCTGGAAAAATCTATATTTATGTTTGTGCTTGTGTTTGCACAAATAAATGCCTTTGTTTACCAATGTTTTGCTGTCTTCTTTCCTTTGCATTTTTCTTTGTTGGAGGATTCCTTTTGTTTTTATCCAGTATTTTCTTAAAACACGATTCCATGTTGTGTGTTTTGTGCTACAATTAGCTCAGAGATGATGCCGTCAAATGGTTACAGGACATTATGGGAGAAAGCTATTTAGATTACTGGTAAATGTAAGCCTGTTGTATTATTTGGCTAAAATTGACCTGAACAAGCAATGTTTCCACTACCTCTCAAGGTCGTTGCACTTACAAAATAAACATCTGTTGTTGGTTACTGAGGCACCGCTATTCGTTTTGTTAGATTAAGCAGGTCTTTTTGATCAATGATTGAGTTGTAATCTAATAAAGTAGGAAGAGCAGCTACCGCGTTTTTAATATGGGTTGGAGCGCAATAGAAAACTTACAACCTTTTCCCGCCAGTACAGCTCTCTAGTCCCGCCTATTATTGACGCAAGCCCATAGGTCAACCAATGAGCAGGCCAGAATGGGCTGAGACTAAACGCAAACGCAGGAAGTCGCAAACATTTTGCCGCGAAACTTCAGCGTGGCACGCGTCTTCGTCCTGCAAACCCGGGAGAGGAAACTAAACCGCACGTCTACTACAACGTTATCAAATACAGAGAACAGCAGTTTATTTGTTGTTTGTTATAAGTGAGTCACAGAAGAAAAAAGATCTTGTAAAATGTCCGGATTTGACGACCCAGGAGTTTATTACAGCGATAGTTTCGGTGGAGGAGAAGGCGTCGGGGATGAAGGTGTTGTTAAACGCAGCCAGATCAAAAGGCGATTCCGTGAGTTTTTGAGGCAATTCAGAGTCGGCACCGATCGCACTGGATTTACTTATAAATACAGGTATAGTAACACAAACGTATAAAACTTTACAGAAATGCATTCGAGATCGAACAATTCTTTTGTTCTCTAACCAGCTGTAAGTAGGCTAACTAACCCTAGGTGTTTTATTAGGGCCCTAACTACGTAGTTAGCCTGCTCTTTCACAATGGTAAAATGTGAATATTTTAACCGTTTGAAGAACTAGGAGTAAAATTGTCGGCTAAATAACAATCTAATAGGTGAAGTCGATGCAAATATTAAAGTAGTTAATAAGTAGGTAAAAATGTGTTTTATAACGAAACACTACTCAGACGTTCTGATGCAAAATAATTTTTTTGTTGATTACTGCTTTTTTTCATCAGGGATGAGTTGAAGAGACACTACACTCTCGGTGAGTACTGGGTAGAGGTGGAGATGGAGGATTTGGCCAGTTTTGATGAAGATCTATCGGACTGCCTTTACAAACTGCCCACGGAGAACCTGCCTCTGGTGAGCCCATATATCTGTATATGTGTGTATAACATACACACACAACTATAACTATTGTGTTAAAATGAGGATCTGCTGTTGTTAGCTGGAGGAGGCAGCTCAGGAAGTAGCTGATGAGGTCACACGGCCGCGGCCAATAGGAGAGGAGACTGTGCAGGACATTCAGGTCATGTTGAAGAGTGACGCCCACCCGTCCTCAATTCGCAGCCTGAAGGTAAGATGCCAAAGTGTTTCCTGCTCCAGATTTACTAAGTAGTCACTGCTACAGTTTACCTTTCACTGGGCAGCTTTCCCAAAACTCAAGATTAGTCAATAACCTGGTCTAAAAACACAAACACGTCTGTTAGGTTTACATCACTTCATGTCATGTCTTGATTTCATTTCAGGAAGTGATCAATGACTAACATGTGTCCCTTTCCTGCAGTCAGAGCAGGTATCCCGTCTGGTGAAGATCCCCGGTATCGTCATCTCCTCGTCGGCCGTCAGGGCCAAAGCCACCAGAGTGTGTCTGCAGTGCCGGGGTTGCCGTGCGGTCATCAGTAACATCCCTCTACCCCCGGGTCTCCAGGGCTACGCGCTGCCTCGCAAGTGCAACACGTGAGCGTCTCCTGCACGGCCGCACGACACGGCTCGCGCTCGCACAACGTCACGCGCTCGCACAACGTCACGCGCTCGCACAACGTCACGCGCTCGCACAACGTCACGCGCTCGCACAACGTCACGCGCTCGCACAACGTCACGGCTTGCACTCGCACAACGTCTGCGGAGGTGCATGAGCGCAAGACTTGAGTGTCTAAATCTTCTATGGGAGATTTGGCATTGGAGATTATGTACAGATTAAAGGGAAAGCTTAACGAGCATCGTTAACATTAAGGTTGTCTTTGTCATGTTATATAGTGAAGTGTAGTAAGGGTTTCTCTCCCGGGCGCAGTGAGCAGGCAGGCCGTGTGAAGTGCCCCGTGGATCCCTACTTCATCATCCCAGACCGCTGTGCGTGCGTGGACTTCCAGACCCTTCGTCTGCAGGAGTCTCCCGACGCCGTACCTCACGGCGAGATGCCACGTCACATGCAGCTGTACTGCGACAGGTACGTCTACACACACACACCGTACCCACACACCACCCGCTCTGCTCCTGTGTCCTCGTACAGCACGGTGCGTCTTGACTTCTTCAAAAAAAGCGTTAATCACTTAAGTCTTTACGTTTTTAATCTCTCTCAGGTACCTGTGTGACCGTGTTGTGCCGGGAAACAGAGTGACCATCATGGGGATCTACTCCATTAAGAAAGTGGCTCAGGCCAAGAACAAGGGACGTGATAAAGGAGCTGGCGTGGGTATCCGTGCGGCCTACCTCCGCGTGGTGGGAATCCAGGTGGACACGGAGGGAGCCGGTGAGCACAAGCACTGCCTCGTGGGTAATGAAGTCTTAATCGTGTGGCTGGCTTTAGAACCAGTAAAGAATTTTCTATCTTCTTTCTTTTTGTCTCTCGGTTCTTGTCCCAGGCCGGGGAGCCACCGGGTCGGTGTCTCCTCAGGAGGAGGAGGAGTTGAGGACCCTGGCCTCTTCCCCCTCCATCTACGACTCGCTCGCCCGCTCCCTAGCTCCCTCCATCTACGGCAGTGATGATCTGAAGAAGGCCATCGCCTGCCTCCTGTTCGGTGGCTCCAGGAAGAGGTGCAGAGCTGGAGGCATTTTGTGGCCTCTGCCTTTTGTTTAGAGTTTATAATATTTACTCTCTTCCCCGTTTGCTTTAGTTAAGCGGCAAGGTTGGGTAATCCGTGTATTAACCAGTTGGGTATGTGTTAGATTGCCAGACGGTCTGACCCGGAGAGGCGATATTAATCTGCTGATGCTTGGAGACCCAGGAACAGCCAAGTCTCAACTGCTGAAGTTTGTAGAGAGATGTTCTCCTATTGGGGTAAGCCTTGGGTAGACCATACTGCTAAACATCTGCTTGTGTTTTTAGGGTGTGTGTGTGATATATCCATGCGTGTTTTGCCACTTGCTTGCACCCAGTGGAGTGTGTAGCTCGGTCCCTGATCCGATGCTCCCCTCTCTCAGGTGTACTGATCCGATGCTCCCCTCTCTCGGGTGTACTGATCCGATGCTCCTCTCTCTCGGGTGTACTGATCCGATGCTCCTCTCTCTCTCAGGTGTACACCTCCGGGAAAGGCAGCAGTGCAGCCGGTCTCACGGCCTCGGTGCTCCGCGACCCCAACACGCGTGGCTTCATCATGGAGGGTGGGGCCATGGTGCTGGCTGACGGAGGTGTGGTCTGCATTGACGAGTTTGACAAGGTGAGGCTGCGTAGGCACGAGCTGCGGTTCAGTCTCAGCGAACTCTCCAGCGATGCGCTTTACGTGCTGTGAGCTGGTCGTGTTTTTACCGGCTCTCGCGTGCTTGTTGCAGATGAGGGAGGATGATCGAGTGGCCATCCACGAAGCGATGGAGCAGCAGACCATTTCTATCGCAAAGGTCCGTTCGACCGGCGTGCTCGCAAACGGCCACGTTTCCTGTATTCTCTGGTGCTCGTCTAAACTTGGTTTGGCGGCAGTGAAAACCTACCGCTACCTTGTGTACGCAGGCTGGGATCACCACCACGTTGAACTCTCGCTGTTCGGTGCTGGCTGCCGCCAACTCCGTGTTTGGCCGCTGGGACGACACGAAGGGGGAGGACAACATCGACTTCATGCCCACCATCCTGTCCCGCTTCGACATGATCTTCATCATCAAGGATCAGCACGACCAGCAGAGAGACATGGTGCGTGGACGTAACGGGCCCAGAGCCACATCTGGACACCCTTACATAACAGTGGCTGACAATTCACTTGCCATGCGGAGTGTCCTAAGTGTGTGTGTGTGTGTGTGTGTGTGTGTGTGTGGATGGATGGATAAAGACGTTGGCTCGGCATGTGATGAATGTGCACCTGAGTGCCCAGACGCAAACTGAGGGTGTGGAGGGCGAGATTCCTTTGGCCACTCTGAAGAAGTACATTGCGTATGCCAGAGCGTAAGTGTCCACACCTTAACCTCCACGTCCCGTGAGTGTGTGTGTGTGTGTGTGTGTGTGTCACACACCCATGAATCCCATACACGTGTGTGACGGCCGACTGTCCCGACAGGAAATGCGGGCCCCGTATGTCTGCGGCTGCGGCGGAGAAGCTGAAGAACCGTTACGTGGTGATGCGCAGTGGAGCGAGGGAGCACGAGAGAGAGAGCGAACGCAGAGCCTCCATCCCCATCACCGTCAGGTGGAGACCCCCACCCGCACCTCCACCGACGGCTAACGAAAATGAGCAATTATTAGCATTAGAGCAATTGTATCAAATTAATTGCAAATATTTTAATATTTTATTCAAGCTGATTATATGAAGTTTAGATTTGTGGATCAAGTATAAACAGCAGTTGCTTATAACTGATTGGACAAGGCAGACTTAAACTTGGAGTTTCAGTTCCAGTATTGATGTTGCTCGCTGTCCTCCCCTGCAGGCAGTTGGAGGCAGTGGTGCGCATTGCCGAGTCCTTGGCCAAGATGAAGCTGCAGGCTGTAGCTGGGGAGGAGGAGGTTGACGAGGCTCTGAGACTCTTCCAAGTGTCCACGCTGGACGCCGCTCTGTCCGGCAGCCTCTCCGGTGGGCGCTCGCATTTAAAATGAAGTTGTTTGCATTTCAGCACATGGTAGCATTCTTGTTTCATCAAATAATTTTGTCTTTATAATCCGAAATGTAAGTTCATTCCTTTTACTTTGGGGGAGTCCTACGTTGTGACATTTGGTCTGGTGGTTGTTGGTCTTTGTAAGATTGATCACCTGGATATCCAGCGTGTTCTTTTTGGGTGGAGGGGGAAGATGGGAGCCTTCTGCTGTAACGTGTGTGTGTGTGTGTGTGTGTGTGTGTGTGTGTGTGTGCGTTCGTTCGTTCAGGGGTGGAGGGTTTCACCACCCAGGAGGATCAGGAGATGATCTCCCGCATTGAGAAGCAGCTGAAGAGACGCTTCGCCATCGGCTCCCAAGTGTCTGAGCACAGCATCATCCAGGACTTCACCAAACAAGTGAGTGTTCGGCTCTGCACGCGCGCGGGGTGTTGGGCTCCGCACGCGCGGTCCAGAGGACACGGAGGTTCTTCTTGGTGTTGGCTCATGCAGCTCGTGAAGGTACAAGAACTCGTGTACAGTGGGGTAGGGAATACAAAATAAACCTGGAAATAGACGAAAAAGAAAACAGCTACAGAGTGTGCTACAGATGCTGGAGTAACGCCATGACACGAGTTGATACATTTTGAATGTGTTTACAGTGACGTGGATATGTGGATAAATACGGTACATTATATGGGGGGCGTTGTGAAGTGTTGAGGGCAGAGAGACTGGTTTGGGCTCTCGTAGCTATACAGGTGTTTACTGGTGTGACTAGACAGCGTTTATCCTCCGTGGAGGGCGGGGACGTGGAGGGCGGGGACGTGGAGGGCGGGGACGAGGAGGGCGGTTGTCCCCGGTGTTACTGCATTACTACTTGGTCGATTCGTGAACTCTACTGTCCCTCCTCTTTGTCCATTGACATGTTTACTGTGACTGTGGAAGCGTCATGTCATTACACCCATGTCTCTACAGTATACTGTCAGAATGTTACATGACATGCTTGGGGTCACAGCCACCAACCTGTGTGTGTGTGTGTGTGTGTGTGTGAGCACAGAAGTACCCGGAACACGCCATCCATAAGGTCCTGCATTTGATGCTGCGAAGAGGAGAACTGCAACACCGCATGCAGAGGAAAGTGCTGTACAGGATCAAGTAGTGTGTGTGTGTGTGTGTGTGTGTGTGTGTACACACACGTACCTCTTGGATAAATGCCCAAGAAAAATAAGTTCTCCAAGATATGGGAGTGGATTGTTAATAATAAAAAACACAACAAAATGAATAATAAATAGCATTTGTAAATAAGTTGGACATTTTCTAATTTTTTATGCATTGTACCTTGACATTGAGGCATGTTAACCCCAGCTGAGGTGTGAGGTCGCTCAGAGGAACGTACGTGTTCCTGTTCCTCTGGGATTGTGTGCGTCAGTGATGTAGAAAGCATTTGGATTTGTCCTTCCCCAATTAACGGGGAAATTTAGGATAATTTTGCATGAGAGGAAATGCTAATAAAGCATGTTGAAACGAATGTAATGTAATTGTAACACACCACTGTCCACTCAGGAGATGCTTTAGAACAATAAACCATTTAATATATAGTTTTTACAATTTACATAAGTGAATAAGTTGAAATAAATTTAATGCAAGCAAAAATTCATTATTTTATAATGATCTGCCTGTACTACTGTTGCCTCTTTAAGTGGTGTGTAAAGTCCCCGTGTAAAGTCCCCGTGTAAGTGTATCACTTTAGCCTGGTGCAGCGACCCCAAAATCATGAACCAGAGTATCAGTTATAAAATACAGTGAACATTCCAGAAGCGTAAGCTGTGGCCAAAAGAACACGTCTGTTTCGTTTGATGGCCTGTCGTTCTCATTGTCTTGCATATTTTATATCAAAATGCATAAATTCCCATTCCAACAGTTGCCAAGGCAACACATGCTCCCAGTGTAAACTGTGCAACAGAAGATCGGGAAATGGCCGTCAGTGGTGTGGTGGGTGTCTTTGCTCTTCCATGGTCACCTAAAGAAAAGCAAATTATTTCATCTTTTGCAGCTCAGCACGATCGTTTACATTTTGCCTTGTAAGGAGAACATACAATATGTTCTTACCAGAAGCCTGTTCTGTGATGCTCAGCATTTTCTGAAGGTCTTCAAATACCTGTTTTAAGGGAAGATGCATAAAGGTGGTTGTCACAAAAATGGATACCTCTAACATAAACCCTTTTTAAGAAAATAACTAGATGGATAGATTGGCTAAAATAAACATTTTAACTAGTAAGTAGTTCAGAAGTTTTATAAACTTTTTCCAGTTTTAAAAAGCCAGATTGCTGAAATGCACGTCTTCTGGGCTGCTTACACTGATGTTGAACTCGAAAGCTCGGACGGCTTCATCCAGAACCTTCCTGCGCTCTTCCTCGTTCAGCTCAATACTGTTCATTCTGCTCCTGTACAGCTGCTTAAAGCGATTGGGGCTCGTCACGCCTGGGAAGGCGAAGAACGCCACGCCCTCCGGGCCGCTCAGTCCCAGGGTCTTCTGGGCAACCTTCCCTAGAATCTGACCTCCCGACAGGTCACCGAGGTAACGAGTGTAGGAATGAGCCACCAGGAGACTGGGACTGTTCCTGCCGATCTGAGTGGAAGAAGGAATGATAAGTTAGAGAGGCTGAAGTGCATCAGTGTGGGTGTGCACACATTACGCCTATTTGACACTTTCACATCCTCATTCAGTTAAAGAGGTAGGGTCAGATACCAGAGAAGTACCACCATCCCTCTAGAAAACAATAGACTAATGAAAGAACCGTTATGATACTTTTTAAATGTAGACTACATGACCAAGCCTGTGGAGCTCCGATTAAAACCACGACCCTAACCTTTGTTCAGTGGCTATAAGTTGTGGTCTCCAAATCAGATTCACCTTCCCTAAACTACACACTGGTGTGATTAGCGTAACAAGGGTTCATGTGTAAAGTGTCGCACCTCTCTGAGTCTCTCTGCGTATCGGTGTGTTGCTGCGGGCACTATAACACTCTGTTTCCACTGGGGGCCGAAGAAGAACTGGAGGTCTTGCTCCAGGGCCTTGATTCTGGCCAGCTCCTGTGGGAAGTAGATGGGGTCCACCGCCTCGTGAGCCGAGTTCCTGTCCAGTTCTTCTTCTAACACTTGGTAGATCTCGTACAAGGAGCACAGGAGGAGCTGTGAACACAGGGAGAAAGCAACCCTTAACTGGCCATGCCTACTTAGAGAACTAGGTCTTACTCCTGAGAAGTGAGGAGAAAGATAGAGAAGTTGAGGTTAGTCTCTGAACAGCAAAGCTTCTACTGAAAGCAGTGTCTACTGTAGGAATGAAGACTGTTTTGAGACGTGTTATGAAATTTGTCTGTGATGGCAGGAAAACACGCTTTTCTCTTCAAGTAGGCTTGAGTCAAAAATAGTCGAGACAAAACCACACATTAGTTAGAGCAAACAAGTTGCACTGTAATTTGGTAGTTGGAAAATACCTTAGGCCACTGCCATATGGTACAGGAGAAATTTCTGATATTTCTCCATCAGGCTGCATGATTTTATGAGAAGGCTACTGACCCACAGTCCTACAACACTGCAGTGCCTAATAAATACATTACCATACTGTACCATGTTGTGATTAAAACGTCGTGATTAAAAATATCTATAAACGCCCCTAGAGTGTGGCACTAATAAAGTGGCCGGTACATGTAATTAAGATCACATATTATGTGGTAATTACGGATAATTACCTTGTACTGGGGAAGAGTGATCTGTCCTTTCTGGAAGTTCAGCATTAACTGTGTATTCTCAGCCCGGACGTGGGCGTCCTTGGTCACCGCTTTAATCTGCTCGGACAGATCACTGAAGGGGTGCAGAAAAATACGGTCTTCGTTGTTTTAAATGAACACTAATTAAACCCATCTATAACTTCCGATGACACATCCAGATCTCTTACAGTTGTGTTATGAAAAAAAAACATTTTAAACAGCCACAACTTTCAAATATAATTCTAATTTGATTCATACACTACAGATACTTGATCACATCTGACGAATGGTTTATCTGCTTACCTGCCAACACTGCTTGCTGATTTATTCTTGGTTGCGTCCATTTTAAAATATGTAAATATTTGACGAATGGATACAATACGGCTGTACTGAAGTTTAGACTCTTAACTTTATTCTTAATAATTCTCAAGTCGTGGGATGGTAATGAAGTCCCTGCTGTTTAGATGTCTTCACTGAGAGAGCTGGTTCTCGCCCCTGCCTCTTTTATACCTACATTCCCAACAGCTTGTTATTTCTATCAAACGGGAAGCGGGGATGTTGCGAAACACCTCACATGCTGACGCTTACCATGAGTGGACACATTTTATATCTTTCTTAACGGGCTAAGAAAGGTCACATGAGTGCGGACCATAGACCGTACAGTCCACGAGTACAGCTTAAGTACACACACCGCGAACAAGTCACGACTTCAGCGCTAAATCCGCGCTCAACGTGACTCAGCAGGAAAACACCCAAGCGGATTAGAAACCATGACAGGGCAGGAAAACATGCTTTGCAGAATAATGTCTTAGCGGCGATCAGTAGTCTTACAAGATATCACATCCTTGGAGCAAAGGTGCTGCATTGGACTTTGGTAGTTGGAAATAAACGTAGGTAGGCGACTATATAAATATTATATATATTAATTATGAGCCGCTGCTTTTTGTCGATGGTTACTTCTTCATTGTTGTTTCAGTTAATCGTATCTGTTTGAAAATAACTTTATTTCAATAAAGTGCGTCAATAACTACATGCAACGCATGCAGGAGTGTTTATTGCTGACCCTGCAGCGAGGAATCTTGTAAGCTCTTCGGAACGAACAGCGGTAGTTCAAACGAGAAGCCTCGTGCTGAGTAAGCGTGCCCGCTAGCCACGCCTCCCTTTGTTCTGATTGGGTAGAACATGAAGGGTTATGATTTTGTTAGTGACGTAGCTAGTTGTGTAGTTCGTTTCTGAGATTGATGTAGGTCGTTGTTAGCTTGTTAGCTGTGAAAGATTGCGGCAGTTGCGAGTATGCTGTTGCAATTCGAGATGTCAAATGCAGCATTTGAGGGAGAGATGGCTCGGTTTTGATGAGAGGTACGTTGCTTCACTTACAAAATGGCGATATTTAATGTATTAGCCTTCTTGCCCACTCAGGGTTGTGAGAGCTTCGGCATCCCCCGGAATTCGAGCACAAATAACGTTTCTAGAGTAGCGCGTGGATAGTCTGTCGGCCCCTTTATGTTGCATGTTGTATGTGCTGTTTTTATAGATGTATCTTTGTCATTTATCTTTGGCAATGCAAATAGTATAGTGCAATTAGAGAAGAGTGCAAATAGCGGCATTGTGCAATCATAGAATATACACATTCAAAACACATAGTAGTATATTATATTAAATTAAATTATTAGACTGTAACAATATACAAAAAGCATAGCCTATTTCAAATATGTACTATAAAAAAGCAATCCTATTAATCTATAGAATACCCATGTACAGGTATTTAGTAATAATGTATAATATGAATGGGGAGTCTAAATTGAGTAAAACGAAACAAGTGTGTGCAGTGTGGCTATAGTTTTGCTATTACAGAGAGGAGATCAATGTAGAGTAACAGGTTGTGGTTATATACGTATAATTTATAGGTCTAAAGATGAGTTCAGTAGAGATATCAATGATGGGAAGAATCTGTTCCTGAGCTGAGTGGTTAAGGATGCTCTTGTATCTCCTCCCAGAGGATGGCCAGCAATATAATGTGTGGCTTGGGTAAAATGAGTCCCTGATGGTCCTGTGTACTCTGTGCACATAGTTGTCGGTGCTGGGTAGCTGTGTGCCAGTTATGTGCTCAACGGTCTTCACCACCACCCTTTGTAGGGCTTCCTGTCAGCCACAGTCAAGCTGTCACACAGTTTATTTGTTGCTATTATGTTTTACTGCCCATCATAAACATCACAGCTATTATTGCCTAAGCACTAAGAAATGGCTGATATTCCAAAACGTTATTTGAAGTGGAAGTGCTCTTTAGTTCAAGGTATGATCAACTTCACATTTTAACTGGGTAAATAAGACCAGAGGAACCAGATCACTTCAGCAGCAACGAGGTTATCTAGACAAAGAACTGGGTTCGAATGACGAGCTTGTGTTGTAAATATTATCTGCTCTCAACTCCTGTTTAAGGAGTCATGTGCATTTTCTGTAAATGAGCTTTTTGCTTTCGTTTCTCCATCTAGTGCTCATGGAGCTGATACTGCACTTCATCCCGCTCCTGTCACTCTTTTCTCTGGTCCTGAGCGTCTGTGGCGATCACCATGGTGAAAACCACACCCGTCACCACGACTACTGTGTGCTAGGGGCTGGGCCTGCGGGTCTACAGATGGGCTACTTCCTTGCCCAGAGTCAAAGGGATTACTTAATAATAGAGCGAAACTCTGGGCCGGGAAGTTTCTTCAAAAGGTGAGTGATTTCACAGTACAAGTACAAGTGTTGCTTTTGTTAATCTTGGGCTATGTTCCATTAGCCAAAACCTGACCGTATGAAAAGTACGGCAGTAAATAGCAAAAAGCAACACCTCTACAGGGCCTCTACAAGGATTTAATGTTGAGTGTGCGTCTTGTCTAGAAAGTCAGTTTCTCATCTTTATGAATTTCGTATGGCTTTCTGCCATTGTAGAATGGCTCCCATCACCAGGACATGTATTTCCCTGTAATGCAGTGCCTTCTGTCTTCTCTGCCCTTTTCTTCAGGTACCCTCGCCACAGGAAACTCATCAGCATCAATAAGGTGTACACGGGGAGGCGGAACAGGGAGTTCAACCTGCGCCATGATTGGAACTCCCTGCTGAGCGACAGGCCTGACCTGCTGTTTCAGAGGGTCAGCCGGGACCTGTACCCTGAGGCCGACGCCTTCCCCCACTACCTCTCCATCTTCCAGAAAGAGCTGGGTCTGCGGGTTCAGTATGGCACCGATATAGGGAGAATTCAAGCCTCGGGGTTCGGAGTGAATGCCAACAAAGGCTACATACTGACCGACCAGTATGGGCAAGAGTATAAATGCAGGTACTGTGGCAGCGGTTCTGGTCTGTAACAGCCATGCTCCTTACAGTATCTCCTAGCTATGAACTCAGAGTGCCAACCTATAAGTCATTTACATAGCTGTTACTGGCCACTTGTGTTTTTTCTTTGTCTTAAAACATGAACAAGGATAAGCTTAACCGTCCTCCTACCATGGGAATTCTTTATGGTGTCTTTCTCTTCATCACCCTCTCCTTCCTGATCTCTGTAGGGTGCTGTTGGTGTCCACGGGTCTGTGGGTTCCAGAGGAGGTTCACTTTGTGGGCTCTGACTTGGTGGAGGGCTACGAGTCCATCCCCACCGATCCGGAGGAGTACACCGATCAGGCCGTGCTGATCCTGGGCAAAGGCAACTCGGCCTTCGAGCTGGCACAGAGCATCCTGGGCAGAGCCAGCCGCATCCACCTGTACAGCCCGAGCCCAGTCCGGCTGGCCTGGCATACACACTACGTAGGGGACCTCAGGTACTAGACATTATGAGTTATACATTTTCCCACAAAGGTGTAATGATTTCTGTTCAGTACTGAATAGCAGAAAATATTTTTTAACTGTGTGTAACTAAATTGGACTTGAGCATTGCATTTTTGCTTATGGGCATGTTATTTTGCAATCTTGTGTCTTGAAATAAAATTTGAATTGTACACATGAAATATCAAAAAATTGAGTCTTAAGCTACAAATGTACATAAAGACATTTGTATTCTTAAGCACTCATTATTCACCCTCTCAGTTTTTGATCATTTGGCACAGGTTGTAAATTCTCATTTGTTCATATAAGCCACAAGTATATTGGTACCTTTGACATCATGTTTTTGAGAACTGTTGAGTAAGTACAAATTATGCAACAGATTCCAAATGGAAGAAAATAGTACTGAATTAACACATAGCCTTTACATTTCAGCTTTGATAATGACTTTCATATGTCAGCAGTGCTGTAGTGCAAAGCAGAAGCATGTGTTGGTGTTGGTGTTCAGAGCAGCCAGTGCTACTTTGGAGCTGACTGTAGATCGGGATGTTGTAAGTGTGTTTTATGAGGCGTGTGCTGTGTTTTATAGAGCGGTGAATAACGAGCTGTTGGACACATACCAGCTGAAGTCTCTGGACGGCTTGGTGGAGGGCGGACTGGAGAGTGTTGCTATTGTTCGGAGAGAAAGAGACGGAGGAAAGAGGACAGCTGGGAAAGACGGAACGGGAAAGACTTCAGGGGGCAAAGGGCGGCTCTACTTCACTCTGTCCGAGCTCTTGGACCGACGAGATGGCAACCGCAGCACTGCCATAACTGCTGAAAATCTGCCCGGGTACCATGACGATAACTTTTCACTACGACAACCGTATGACCGCGTCGTCCGCTGTCTGGGATTCCGCTTCAACTTCTCAATCTTTGAAGGGTATGGCTATTTTACCTCAAACTACCTCAACGAAGCTTTGCGTTAAGGCTGCACAATACATCATATGGTAATTGTAATCAAATGTCAGCGTTTGCAGTCCTAATATCACATGTGACTGCAATATGCAGATGAGCCTCATGTCATTACACATTTTCTCCTTTTTTTTCCTGAGACATGATCATATTGACCAATTTCAGATTTCTGTCCCAGATCACTTTTCTGTTTGAGTTGAATGGTCCGAGTCGAATTGTTCATATTCACAAGATTCAACAAGCAGTAAAATAATTTTGACAGTAAATAATTTTGACGGTGTGATCTGGGCCAGTGTTAAACCTGAAAAGATGGCGTGTGGCAATTTGTTGCAGTTTGTATCAGTACAGCATTTTTAGATTCATATTGATATATTATTGGTTTGTTGGCAATACTATGAACAAACGATTTCTTACATTGTTTCATATATGTCTGTTCAGTTCAGGTCCATAATTCCTTCAGTGTACAAGATCTCAGTGTTGCAGTGGTGCTGATTCTTCCATTCTTGCTTCCCCAGCTCTGCTCGTCCACCACACAGCAGTGCCGCTCGAGGCCGTCTACCGGCGGTGACCGCGTGGTACGAAGGCAGGGGAACACCCAACCTCTTCATCTTAGGAACTGCTGCCCACTCAAGAGACTATCGCATATCAGCTGGAGGGTTTGTTCACGGATTTCGCTACATAGGTTAGTTTTGCAGACTGTATTTATTCCATGCAACTTGTCAGTGTTAAAGCGTGTACTGAAAATCACATTAAACAAAAATATTGGCGATAAAGGCTGAACGTTTTTTTGAAATTTGTTGGAATGTTGTACAGTGATAAGTAAAACTCGAGGAAAGTTCACTTGTGCAATAGCCTTCTTTCCTGCTGTACTTGGAATAACCCTTACAGATCACTTCCTGTTATATGAACATGAACAAGCAAAAAGCTACAGAATATAGAACCTTCAGCTTTTTAATTGACCAGGTTTAGTGTTCTTGATGCTTCAGTAACTGTCTCAGTAACTGTTTTATAATTGTAGTGCGTGCTGTGCATAAGATCTTGGAGCAACGTTACCATAACAATGCATGGCCAGCAAACAGACTACCCATCAGCCAACTGCTGTCTTGGATTTTGAAGAGAGTGAATGAGGCCTCTGGACCATACCAAATGTTTGGGGTTTTGGGGGACATTATATTACTTCAAGGGTAAGTGCTGTTTCTTTGTCTTTATCACGAGTGAATGACACTATGAGTGCAGATGGGAAATCAAATATTTTGGATGTTTGTTTTAATTAATGTCTTACAATCTCATTTTGCTTCTATTCCATTTCTCAGCTCTTACTGTGAGTATCTGGAGGAGTTTCCTCTACAGGCTCTCCCAAGGTTCTCTGCTCTGTCTGGTCGGCACGTCTCTGAGCATGGTCTCCTGGTTGTGGTAATGCTGTATGGACTAAACCGCACCGACACTCTTGGGCCAGGCCGTGCAGAGTCGGAATGGACCAAAGCCTGGAAGTCTAATTTCCTCCACCCTGTCATCTACTACTACCGTACCTTGCCAACAGGTAAGGTAGTGTGAAGTCATTTGAAACGATGCTCCGAGTAAATGTGTGATACAGTTAATGAACAGGGATATAAAGCAAAGGACATCTGAAGTGCTCGTGTTAATTATAGCCATTTGTTTACTCTATGTTGTGGCACTCTGTGTTATGACTTCATGAGGTGTTTTTTTATTTTTTTATTTTTTTTTATTTTTTTTTAACCCATCTAATAATAATAATACTTCATTTTTATATAGCGCTTTTCTGAAAACCAAAGACGCTTACAATACATAAGGACACAGAAACATATAATACAAAACAGTACAAAGAAAATTGTGCAGCAGGGAGATCATAGGCGAGAGAGAAGAGGTGAGTCTTGAGTTTAGATTTAAATGTGGTGAGAGAGGGAGACTGTTTGATCACAGTTGGAAGGGGGTTCCACAGTCGAGGAGCGAGTCTGGAAAAAGCCCGATCATCAAAGCTACAGAGTTTAGATGATGGTACCTTTAGAGGTCCAACAGTAGAAGATCTAAGAGATCTAGAAGGTCTGTAGGAAAGTAGGAGGTCAGACAGATAAGGAGGAGCCATGTTGTTTACAGCCTTATAGGGCAATAAGAGAATCTTGTATTGAATCCGGTATCTAATATCTATCCTCAGAGGGAGACATGAGGCAACGCCCGATTGGCTGGCCCCTGCCACGCCCTGATGCTGTGCATCACATGGTTGAGGACTTCCTGACTGAGTGGGACCAGCCCATTTCTCACAGCCAGCCCTTAAGACGCTTCCTAGAACACTGCCTTCACACGGACCTCCGAGCATACTATGCAGGTGTATACTTGATTGACAGTGAAGACTGAATATATCTGTCATGCCAAGAATTCGTATTCAGTTAATAGTCCCCAAATAACAGAAATGGTGTGAAGTATCTACCTGCTGCCTTTTAAAATATGCTTCCAGGTTTCATTAAAGTTGAGAACATTAGATTTAAAGTGAAATTGTACATAATTATCCTTCATGTGGCAATTTATTAAAGATATTTATGTATGTAATTTTACAGTATATTACTGTAATGTAATGCAATTCTAGCATTTTCATCCTTATTCCATTTTGTGTATTTGTATGTCTTTGTATCTTTTTAACCTTCTAGAAACCTGTTTCCGACTCTCCCTCACCAATCACAAGCCGCCCCTATTCTGTCGTCAAGGCTACCTTAACAAAGAGGGCATTGTGGGTAATAGCCACCTGTGGCAGCATGCTCGGGAAGCAGGACTCATGCCAGCCAATCAGGGCTCAGCTTCTCCTGGCGATGATGGGGCGTTTTCTGACCGTCTACCCCATGCTAGCGCTCATGTGACCTCCACAGTCAACTTTTAAAAAAGCCAAAGTTTGAATCCTTGATGTATGAAATTTGGTTACTTGCATATATGCCTCTTTTTGGTACTTATTTCAACAAATGCCTCATATTTATGTCCATGGTTATGACTTATAATTTGTCAGATTTTATTAGAACAAAAAATGCTCTAAATTTTTATGTATGTATGATTAGGGTTGTTGAGGGATATTGTATTTATTTTTTATACTTACTGAATACTGTAAATGTACTGTATGTTCATGTGTTTACACACAAATTTGTGACAGTATGAGTAAAAACCATTATGCAAATGTGAAATGGAAAAAAAAAAACTGATGAAACCAGCTCTGCCATTTTTGGTGCAGTGAACTCTATTTTTCTTTCTTTCTGATGTTCGTGGTGGGTATTTACCACAGTTTCCGTAGCCTCTACTCACGTACTGTTTGAAAATTCAACCAAGCTGGACTACAGTAACCAAAATTGTAGCTTTAATGTCCACGTTATTTTTGCACTACACACTAAACAAATTATATAAATAGTTTAAACAAGCAGTGAAAATGTTGCCAACAGGAAAATACTGCCAATTTTTTTGGACAAGTTAAGATTTGGTTTAGAGCAGTGTACAAAATGCACATCTTCAGATTTTAAGCTTTTGAGTTTGAGAGGGATTTTTAAGAGCCATAAAGAATGACAGATATAATAGATATACTGGCACATTACAAAGTTAATAAAAAATTCCAGAAATCTACGAGTTAGCCAAAAACGTAATCGAGAAAGCGCAATAAAAGTCAGCACAGACGTCAAACTGCAATTTCTCCAGATCTTCCGCGAAATCTACGCGTATACGTAGATTCCCTATTGGGTGAACGCACACTAAGGGCCGCACTGATTGGCTAATGTTTGAGCAATTGCCTTGTGTCTTATTGGAGGAAAGAACTGACATGAAACGGACGACATTTTGGCTCTGTAGCACACGACCGAACTGTTGATCAATATATCGATATTGAACCATAATGGGAAATACGGCAGTCTTGTTTCCCCGCTGCTAAATTCACCAAGAAATGTAGCGCCTAACCGCGGAACACACGCGAACACGGCTAAATGGACTGTATAAACAACACAGCAACAGTAACTTTCATCTAGTGATGCGAGGAAACAAACTTGTCTTCTTTTTTTGCTAAACGACTGTTGGTAAGAATGGACGGGTGGAGTCCAGTCCCCGCAGCAGCCTCCGAGGACGAGCGGTCCAGTTCCGAGGGAGAATACGCGGTGCGGGACTCGCCGCTGAAAGACTCCGAGACCGGCGAGGACGGGACGCGCACGGCCGCGGGGACCGCGTCTGGGTTCGGCTTCTCGGGCTTTGACACCCTGAGCACCCTGAGACTGCACCGGAGCGGACCGGCGGCGGAGAAGAACCTCCGCTACATACACTCGCTATGGACGCCGGGTGCGTTACTGCAGGCCGAAGTGGGAGCCACCAGAGCGGGGAAGATGACGGCCACGAGGGCGAGGAGGCTGGGGAGGATACGGCGGAACGTGGGACCTACAGGGAAAGACCTGTATGGTATGGGTTACAATTAAATTAAAGACCTGTATGGTATGGGTTACAATTAAATTAAAGACCTGTATGGTATGGGTTACAATTAAATTAAAGACCTGTATGGTATGGGTTACAATTAAACTTACACCTTGCTCTAATGTTTGAGAAAGAAGCCTGGCTTAACTCACTGTTGGTTATATATATAGACGAGGGAGCCAGTGTTGTTAAACAAGAACAGGCAACTCTTGTGTTATACAAGCGTATTATGCAAAACATTTTTTCAGTAACCATGTAAATCTAGACCTGAAGCAGCCTCTTCCTTTAACCCCTCACTGCTTTCTCTTTAGCTGTGAAGAGGCTCAGAGAAGCAGCCAATGGAAACGACATTGATACTGGTAGGAACTGAATGCAACTATATCTAAAAATTTCTTTAGATTGCCACATATTTTAATGTTTTTTTTGTTTGTTTGTTTGTTTTTAGTTCGTAGACTGCTGCAGGATGGCATCGACCCTTGTGCTGCAGACGACAAGGGACGAACGGCCTTACACTTCTCCTCCTGTAATGGCAATGAGAGTATTGGTAAGGCTGAGTGAGAGGGAGCCAGCTCCCAGAATGCCTCGGGATGACCAGGAAGTTAAACTTCTCATCACAGCTTTGATTGCGATGTTGTTTATGCTCTCTTGTGTCTTTATCCTTCTTGTAACGATCTAGTTCAACTGTTGCTAAACTACGGTGCTGATCCAAACCAGAGAGATAGCCTTGGAAACACTCCATTGCATCTTGGTAAGTAAATCAATGAATGATGTTGGGTATCTGAAACGGCACATATTGTTCTTGGCTCAGAATTGTAGATTTCAGTTCTGTGTTTCCTTAAAGTGTAAAACAAAACACACACGCACACAAAAAGAAAACAAACAAAATAACAGCAAGTGAAGTGAAGTATTTTTTAACTGATGTTGGTATGAACTGCCCCCACAGCTGCCTGCACCAACCATGTGCCTGTCATCACAACTTTACTGAGAGGCGGTAAGATTTCAATACAATTGAGGTGAAATTAGTAAGAATGAAAGCTTATGCAGCTGTCTGCAATTCACTTACAGCACCATTCAGGCTGTCCCCTGATCACACACACAAGTAATAATTTAAAGTGTTTTTTTTTTCTTCAGGCGCTCGTGTAGATGCCCTGGATCGTGCTGGAAGGACCCCTCTGCATCTTGCCCGCTCCAAGCTCAACATCTTACAGGAGGGAGAATCTCGAAGTTTGGAAACCTTGCGAGGAGAAGTCACTCAGGTTACAGTGCATGAACAATGTTTGTCTACAGCAGTGTTGGGCCTGCCATGCACTTCACAGTCTCAACTAATCTCTGTCCTTTGTGATTCAATTGACACTGTAGTACAGTGAAACATTTGCAGTCTTGCCCTGCTGATGATTTTAATAATATTCTATATTTTAATAATCTGCATAGTTTCAGGGTGTAATGTTCACATTGTGCAGTATTTGGAGGTGGTTACTAAGCTTGTTATTGTAAGCTTAAACAGGACATGGCAGAGATGGTTTGCCTTAGCCTGGTTAGCAGGCCCTAATCACCCAATGGTGTGATAAAGCTGAAATTGTAATATGTTTCAGTGAAAAGGGAACTGGAACACTTTTAGAGTGTTACAATAACTTTGGGGGCAGTCATGGTCCTGTAGGGAACTGGTCTTGTGACCGGAGGGTCGTGGGTTTGATTCCCAGACCTGAGGCCATGACTGAGGTGCCCGTGAGCAAGGCACCTAACCCCAACTGCTCCCCAGGCACCGGGCTAGGGCTGCCCACCGCTCTGGGCACGTGTGATCCACAGCCCTCTAGTAATCACTAGTGTGTGTGTGTTCTAATTGCACCGATGGGTAAATGTGGAGGACAAATTTGCGGTGAAAAATAACAATTGACAAATATGGCACATTTCACATAAGAGCATATTCATTTAAATGGAGGAGGATGGCGGCTCCTTTTAGCCCCGCTGAAACACTATATTTCTGTAGATCATTCAAATGTTGCGGGAGTACCTGAATGTGATGGGACAGAAAGAGGAGCAAGAGAGACTGGAGCACATTTCTACCCAGCTACAACACACCTGCACTAAAGAACAGGTAACATCCACACCTGGAGCTTAAGAGCGCACTGATGGTCCTACAGCAGGTGCAGGCCTTGCCAACATCCTTGGCACTGGTTTGTCCAGTTTGTGTAACAGGTTTACATCTGCTTTGTGTAGACATTTTCAACTATAACCTAAGCGATGAGACCAATATAGCTTAACTTAAGGGGACATGTATTTAATTCGCCCACATAAGGGACATACAAGGCAGACATGGGTCATGGGTTTAATTCCCAAGCCATGAGGCCATGACTGAGGTGCAAGGCACCTAACCCCAACTGTTTCCTGGGCGTCGGGCTAGGGCTGCCCACTGTTCTGTGCACGTGTGTACCACAGCCCCCTAGTAATCACTAGTGTGTGTGTGTGTGTGTGTGTGTGTGTGTGTTCTAACTGCACAGATGGGTAAATGCGGAGGACAAATGTTGAATGGGATGAAAATCACAATTGACAAATGAAAAACAATCATGTTAATAAGTCTGGCATCTTTAAAAACTAAAAGCCACTCCTTTTAGTGCAATATTATTAAAAGCGATCATACATGTCTGTCCACATTTCATGGTCGTACCTAAATGCTGAAATAGTTATCATGGCAATTACTGAATTCCATGTGGTAGAGAGGCCATTTATCTAGTTAATTATCTATATTACTGAGTTCAGTTCTTGGATTTAGAGGAACATTTAGTCGAAGGTGCATAGCTTTCAGAAGATTTATGTAACTGTGTGTGTACAATTCACAGGTGGATGAGGTGACTGACTTGCTCGCAAGCTTCACATCTTTAAGTATACAGATGCAGAATATGGGAGACAGGTAGATAACGTTGGAACGTGGAGAAACAGAAGGGTTACAGGGACCTGGAGGAGAACTGCATAAAACATACAAATCCTGAGATATTTATTTATGTGACCATATGCTGTATATTAATAAGTTAGTCAGTTGTTGGAATATGATGAAATTAATTGCCTTCACTCGTACGTTGATCCCTTGGGAGAAAAAAATAATTAAACATATAAAGATGTTTATGAAGACGTCTTAATGTTTTGCATGTAGGTCTTCGGAAAGTCTGTATTGTTCCTTGTAAACCATTTTTGAAAATGCTTAAACTTGTATCACACTGACAATAAAAAAAAATGTCTAAATAGTTGTTCAATTCTTCTTTTCTTTTTGGATCTGTATGTTTTGCATACTGCCAGCACATCGTATTATTTCTAAACATCCGCACAGAAGCGACCTACATGATTTCATCGTGGTGCCGCTTGTTTTCATGTGAGTGTAGCTGGTCTTCGTTGTGGGGATTCGCGCCTTCGTCCCTCCTCTCCGCCTCACGCTTTGTTGACTGAAATCAAAGATGGCGTCTGGCGCCGTTTAAATTGAGGGATCGGTGAAGGTAATTTTATTATTTATTTCAGCGTTAATAACGTTTCTGTTTAGTGTAAAAAGCTCTCGTTTCGCACCGTACCTATAATGCCGTAGCAAGGAGGTGAAACGCATAACGAACGGTTCATTTATTTAATTGGTATCCCCGTTTTGGCCTTCATGAGCGGGAAGCCGCGGTCTGTCGTGGCTGAACTAGCCGGCTGCGGGCAGCACAGCCTCGGCCGTGTGAATTCTAGTACTTCAAACGAGGCAGAGTTGGACCCCGACGGAGCGAAGGGGGTGTGTTTGTGTATGTTTTTCGAAAGTAGGCGGGAAATATCCACTCAATTAAGTACGAACTTCGGGTGGCTCTTTAAATTTCACAAGTAACCGGTTTGGTGTGACTGGACGCGGACCAGGGCGAGAGGCTGCACCGACAGCTGGACTAAAGTGGCGGCTGCAGATGTGTGTTACATCCTCACCGCACCGCAGCTTCACTCTCCTGCACATCTGCACGTTTAGACCCTGTCACACACGCACAGAGTTGTATATCACAATTATTTGATCTTCGTAACTCACTAAATTGGGCTACGCTACTTTATATCTGTATACCGCACTTAAGACGTGAAAGAAAAAAATAAACTTTCACTTTTGTGTCAACTTGTGGTCCTGCCCAGCCAGATAGGTAACTTTCTGAGGCCATGGGCATCGTTGTTAAAACTTACAGCAATAGCCGTCGTAGTTACATGTTTTAATAAAGATGTTATAAAATGGTTCTCTTTTGTTTCAGCTAATATTGTACATTGTACTCTATTGAATGAATAAAACCAGAGCCATCTTTCCTTATACTTTTATGGATTTAAAATAATCCATAAAAGTGGCCCCATAAGAGTTTTATTTTCTTTTTCTACTATTTGTGATCTGTGATTTGGCTGAAAAAACATTCTGTTATGCACATAGGGTCACCAGTCAAATACACTGGTTGGTCAAACCCCGGTCAAGTGGACGGCGAGCACAAGACATTTGAGGAACTGAAGAAGAAAGCAGTGATGGGTGAGAACAGAGTCCAGCACTGTTTAGTTGGACATGTTCTAAGGGCCGCGGAAAATGTCGAACGTCTCCCCCCGTGTTCCTTCTAGAGCTGCCAGGTTTGGAAGGAGAGGTGGGCCTAGTGGCCGGTCGCAGTCAGAGGGAGAAGAGACGCTCGTATAAAGACCTGTTGAGGGAGGAGGAAGAAATCGCCGCCCAGGTGCTTAACACCTCCAAGAAACGCTCCAAGGTAACAGCAGGGAGGTAGCCATGGTAACAGTATGCATGGGGTTGCACCGGGCGCGTGCGGTTACTTGAGTAGTTTCTGCACATGTTGTCATTGCTATGATGACGTTGCATATGCTCATACCATACCATACCACTTTATTTATAAAGCACTTTAAAAACAACAATAAAGTTGACCAACGTGCTGTACACAGTACAAAAAGAAAACAGGGACAGTAAATAAAATGACACAAGGATATAAAACAAACACAAGATTTGGAGTTCAAACAGTCTGCGTCGCTACGCTGATTTAAAAGCCAAGTCATAAAAATGTGGTTTTTTTTTTCTTCATAATGTACATGGTTTGTTACCTTTGTATATATGTACAGAACTACTTATATGTGTCTCCTGTTAAGCTATTCATTGTATTGTTGGTACTTTGGAAAACATGCAACTTGATGTAACGTTACCTAGATAGACAATGACATTTGGATTGAATGGGGTCTTGATACAATATTATTTTTTATCCCCTTCAATCCATTTGGCATTTTATAATAGATACTTTAAAATAAAATTGATAATAGAATAATGGATTTTCTGCCATAAAGATTTTAGTATGATATCAATTTCATAGTTTGTTCTTTATTAAATCCTGATCTATTTCCTAATAATTAGGAGTCAGAGTTGTTTTTGATGGGGGGAGATTCACACAAGAAAAAGAAGAAACACTCAGGTGATGAATACTACTACAGAGGTAGGTTTGACAGAGCAGTTCAAGTTCTGAAATGTCAGAGAAATAAGCTCTGCTATATAATAATAATAGTATAATAAATAATAATAATACAGACACATATGTAATATAAGCACTGCACGTAACAGAATTGTAGAGGAAGAGTTTGCCCGTGGTGGACCATACTTAAGCTCTTACCTGAAACCTATTTACAATAGGAATCAATCCTAAACTGAAAACATTTTATAATACCTGTTGTGACATGGCACACTAGCATGCATAACTAACAATTTCAAAATATTTGCTAATATTTGCTTGTGTTTACTTACAGACAACTGTGTGTTTTTTTGTTTGTTTGTTTTTGCTTTTTTTGCATTTAAAATGTTGTCAGACCACCATGGCTCCGGTCCTCCTCACAAGAAGAAGCGCAAGTCTTCCGACCGCTCTCCGTCACTGTCCTCTTCGTGCTCCTCACTGCCTGCCCACTCCGCAGACACCGCTATGGGTCTCCTGCAGGCCATCACCTCCCCTATGGCCACGGGTTCTGAACCAAACCCCCACCTGCACAAAAAGCCCTCCTACCCACCGCACTCCTCCCACTCGTCCTCCAAAGACCGTAAGCGGGAGGGCGGAGCCAAAAGCGGCCACTCCTTCTCCCACTCCCGCCCGCCGGGGTCGTCCTTGTCGTCCAAGAAGCACTCTTCGTCCTCGTCCTCCTCTTCCTCCAAGTCGTCCCTGTTTCACGGCGGCGCGGGGCGGGGCGAGCCGCTCACCCTGCGGGAGGCCGAGGGGCTGAAGATGAAGCTCATTCTCTCGCCCAAAGAGAAGAGTGAGGGTGCGGGGCCCGAGGAGGGCTTCCCCTTTCCCCTGCACACGTCCTCCTCGGGACACCACTCTTCCTCCGCCGTGAAGAAAGGGGGGATGAAGAAGGAGAAGGAGAGGGAGCGAACGACGTCGTCCAAGCTGCTGAAGAAGAAGGAACACAGCAGAGAGCCGCTGCCAGTGGTGGGGAAGGAGGTGGAAGTGGAGGGTGAGTAGAACCTCAATGCCACGCTGACCCGAAGTGTCAGTGTTGGGACACAGTTCTACAACTAATTATTGTGTTGTACTACTTTATTCATGACCTGTGCATCCTGCTATCACTGTGTTGATTAGTCTCTGTGTTAGATCATCTCTAATCGTGAGTACAATATAGCTAATGATTGGGTCATGTGCAAAGACTATGCTAGGTTAGGGTCCCAACCAGGGCCGGAGTGGGCCCCTTTTTCAGTTCGGGAGTTTCATGCCCAAATCCGGCCCAAAATTATTTTTCCCTCCCAATCGGCCCAAACTAGAGATTGACATGAGGAGGCCCATCGGGAATCCTCCCGAATCTCCCGATTAGCCACTCCGGCTCTTGTGTTTTATTTCATGGGTGGTGAGGCCGTCGCATTTTATTCTATTCTTGTTACACAACCTGCCTGTTAGGGCATTATGGTGGGTCGTTAGGACTGGGAGGTGAAAGTTCATCTTCAGGAGGGGAGCTGGAGGCGGGCGAGCTGGTCATCGATGACTCCTACACGCACCTCTCCAAAAAGAAGAAGAAAAGTAAGAAGAGCAAAAAGAAAAAGGAGAAAGAGAAGGACAGGGACAAGGACAAAGGCTCGAAGGAGAAGAAGCACAGCAAAGGAGGAAGTGTGGGGAAGAAAGGGCACGTGGGTAAGTGTTCCCAGTGTTCCCAGCGTTCCCAGTGTTCCCAGTGTTCCCAGCGTTCCCAGCGTTCCCAGCGTTCCCAGCACTCCAGGAGTTACTCCTTTTCTACTCCATCACGAGGTTGATCATTTGAATGTTTGAATGTTAAATGTTTGATTTGTCGTGTGGTTGTTTTTGCAGGGGATCCTTCCAGAAGCCACTCCCATTCTCACAGTTCAACATCCAATCACAGCACTTCAGGAGCAATGTATGCCATGCCACCACCAGGCTCCTCCCATCATCATCACAGCGGTAACCCGATGATTGAGAAGAAGAAAAAGAAAGAGGAGAAAGACAGGGACAAACATGAGAAGGACAAGGTGAACCTGTCCTTCCAGACAGACGCTGAGCTCAGCTGGGCTTTATCCTCACCGTTATGCTTGCTCAGCTGGGCTTTATCCTCACCGTTATGCTTGTGGACTGTTAACATGCGTTTGCGTGATTCTTTTAGCCAAAGAAGAAGAGCACGACAGCCTACCAGGTGTTCTGCAAAGAATACAGGGTCAATATAAACGCTGAACAGCCTGGCCTCGGTGAGTGCTGCCTGGGTCACACACCACTCTTTCCCCCCGCACTGCTCCCTACGCCCACTTTAGGACTTTATCAAATATATGACGTACTGCACAATACAGGGATGCAGTCGTGTTTTGTGTGTGATTGATGTGTTATCTATGAATAGCCAGAATCTGTAAATATAATATGTCTTGGAGCTGCAATGTATAATGGAGTTGTTTGCTTCGTCCTTTTGTTCTGTAGTGTTTGGTGAACTGAGTAAGAAGCTTGCGGAGGTTTGGAAGCAGCTGCCCGATAAAGACAAGCAGGTCAGAATGACCCGGGGTTCACTCTGGTTCTGCTGCGTGGCGATCTTCAGTGGTGGTGTGGGTCGTTTGTTAACGGCTGTTAAGTGACGCCTGCGTGAAATCTGCAGGTCTGGAAACAGAAGGCCCAGTATCTTCAGCATAAGCAGAATAAAGCGGAGGCCTCCACAATCAGGCAGAAGAGCTCCTCGTCGGAGATCAAAAGCAAAGGTGCCAGCTGTCACCTGCGCACATCCCTTGCCCATTTAAATATCATTTGAATCTAGATTTAATTAGAGTTAATTAAAATGCAGATGATCTGGTTAGGCGGGCGGTGTACCTTGTCTCCTACAGCTGCGTGTCGCGTGTTTCTCGGGCTTCCTGCTCTTCTGACCGGCTCTGTGTTCCCTGCGTCAGGCTCCAGTAAGGGAGTGGGCGTGGCCACAGGGCTGGCCACCGGAGGGCGCTCTTCTCTGTCCATGTCTCTGTCTCCAGCGCGGGTACCTGAGGTGGATCCCATCGACGCTGCCGCTCACCTGCAGCTCCTGGGGGAGTCTCTCTCCCTGATTGGACACCGGCTACAGGAGACCGAGGTCAGATGTTCTGGTTGTGCTGTATCATTATAAATATTGTATTTTTTTAATGTCCTTACAACATCGGCCAAGCAATAGAACAAATAATGAGAGAGAATACAACAACACAAAATCAAGACTTAAGAAATAAATCAAGAAATAGCAGTAGCACGTCAACAGTGCTTAAGCTGGAGATGCCAGACACGTCAGTATAACAACGGGGGGAGAAGGCCCTGTAGTGAACAAAAAGATATCTATTAGTTTATCTGTTGCTTTTTAAAAGAATGTAATAAATGAAATGTCAGACAGCCATGGAGGATAGTGTAGTCTACACATCAGCATGGCAAATGAGGCAGAAGCAGGTGTTGAGTTGGGTGGGGTGGGGGGGTTAATGCCCACGAGCTGCAGCTGCCGTCTGCGTGGGCTAATTCCCCCGGGCTCCTCCTCTCCCTGCAGGGAATGGTGGCCGTGTCCGGCAGTCTCTCCGTCCTTCTGGACTCCATTCTGTGTGCTCTTGGTCCGCTGACCTGCCTCACTGCCCAGGTGCCCCAGCTCAACGGCTGTCCTCGCACTGTCCTGGTGAGACGTCTATAAAGGATGCGGCAGTGAGCTTGAAGTTGTAGTCGATGTCTTGCATAAAGTTCACCCGCTTGCTCTGGTCTTGTTTTCAGTCAAACACCTTGGACAACATAGCTTACATCATGCCAGGACTATGAGGCCTCCCGACGGCTCTGCCACACCTGCCCCGCACTGCCCCGCACTGCCCCCCACTGCCCCCCACTGCCCCATCAGAAGCTCCACTCCTTCTCCATCTTGGCATCAAATAAAAAGACAGAAGGGATTTTTTAGCTGTTCCCAGTTACTCCTGGAACAAAAAAAACGATGGACATTTGTAGTCATAGACATGTTTTTAAAAGGCAGTTTTAAAATGTTAGATATTTTTTAATTGTACTTTTTTAAGAAGAAGGAATCAGGAATCTTATTTCGGAGAACACGTCTGTGTAGGATCGCCGGGTTTTACTGTAACAATGTTTGTTTTGGTCAGTGTGTGCATGTGTGTATGTTTGTGTGAGTTATTGAGAATTTGTCAGTGTTTTTATTGAACTTACATACATTCATTAAGTCCAGAGCAATTTATTTTTATGCAAACATGTACAGTTTCATGTCAGGGCCCAAGGCTGATTTTATTATTTTACCATTAAGTTAATATAAACAGCAGTATAACTGCAGTAGTCATTTTATTGCCTCATTTAGTTATGGTATGTGTAAAAATGTAATAATTTGTTTTATGTTATAATTTGTTATAGTAAAAGCATGTAATGAAAACATTTTTCAAGTGTCACCAAGCCACTTGTAATACAGCACCTACATTTAGACGCATGTCCGTAATTGTTCATTTTATCAACTCATTGACAAAAACCGGTAAGAAAAATGCGGTGTCTGGTTTCAGTAGATGTCGGTGAACTTGGGGAAGTCGTTTGTTTGCTAAGTGAGTAGTTATGGAATACATATATATTTTATATATTTCAGGTTAAAAAATGTTAATAAAAAATCCCCTTGTTCAGCCTTTGTTATTTCACAGGTCTTTCCAAAATGTCTACAGCGTCTCCTCCCCACGTCCGTCATTTAGACTTTGGTGAAGACTTTTAACGTAGCCTCATTTCTTTGCCCTATTCCGGCTGTAGTTCCTCGGAAAGACACACCTTGAAACGGAATGTTTGAACATGGGGGAAACTGCGGAGTAAATATGGTTAACCTATATGAGCCTTCCTGTGTATACCATTAAAGCGTAGGCTAAAATATTATCTGAGGGATGTGCATGAAGAAACAGCTCGAGTGAACAGTCGGAGGAAGAGAGCGAGTAGAAGAGGGTAAAGCCCTAAAGTCACGCGTCTAGGAGGCTGTTTGTTTTTTTTGCTAGTATTGCACTAGTCGCGAGAGAACGAGGAAGTGTTGAACACACTACAACGAGAACACTTAACACAGCCTGGACTCCGGCTCCGAGGTAAGCTTCAAACTCTAATGTCTTATGTTTCTATCTGTTCGGTGGGTGTGTGTTTAAAAAGCTATAATGGTACAGCATGGTGTGTCAAGATACTTCACCAGAACTCCGTATCTGAACATGGAAACTACGTTTAGCTTATTTGATATAAACAGAAAGTAGAAATTATGGAAAGATCTTGTTACATAGAAGTACTGAATGTCCAGTGTGCTAAATGTAGAGCTTTGTGTATATACAAATTCTCTTGTGCTGAGTCATCCTCTCATAGCCCATCCTCACTTACTCTGACAGTCCTGTCATCCTCTCATCCCTCCCTCTCTCCCTCTCTCCCCCTCTCCACACTGGAACAGTAGTAATAACCATTTAATAGAGGTCACTTATTCAGCTTGTGTTTTGTAAATTGGTCGGTGCTTTGTTGTTTCACCTGCAGACCATGGAGGACGGTGCAACACAGACCAAAGCACAGGAGACGGAGGGGGAGACAGAGAGGGCCAGTCCCAGCTGTCCTGTGGAGGAAGGTGAGGTCCCTCTGTCCTGCTGCTGTTACTGCCTTTACCCTCACTAATGCTTTTAATGCTCATGTGACTGATGTATGCATGTGTGTGTGTGTATGTATATATATATATAATATGTGTGTTTATATATATATATATATATATATATATATATATATATATGTGTGTGTGTGTGTGTGTGTGGGCGAGTGGTATTAATGCTTTGTGTACACTGAACAGGGCCTGGTGTCTCCTGAGTGTTACACAATGAAGATTATGGTGCACATAATAACATTTGGAAAGATGCCGTCGTCCTAGTGGGCAATGTACAGTTGAACTGTTAAATCTAAGTTGTCTTACTCGAGGAAGAAATATGTAGAAAGCACAGCCGCAGAAGGTTAACACAGGACCTTTACCGTGACGCCTTAGCTCAGGGCAACAACCTGTCTGGCTTCATCGAATGCCAGTGAGTCTGTTTAGCCTGTTTTGTAGGAATACGTACAAAAGAAATATTCAGATTTAAGACCGGCCTGGCATATGGACAATGGACTAAAGTAGTTATCCTTAACATGGTACTTAATAAAGAGATATTTGAAAAGGGACTATTATTCATACTTGTACCTACCGATTTCGTCAATGTAGTGCGTCCTAGTTGTCAATAGATGGGGCTGTTGCTCCATCCTGGAGTGAGAAAACGGCAAAGCTTTGATAACCTCTTGTAAAAAAGACCCAAAATTTCGGTCTTTCGGAGACTCATTTTTTAAGGAGTCTTTTCAGAGTCTTGATGCCATTGCTTTGAATAATGGAAAAACAAACACACACAATAGCTGTTGCCTTATGGATTTTTTACGTATGGATATTGGAACTATTCAAATTTGTGTATGAATATCTTCACAAATAATGGAATAACACTACATAACTGCATACTCAGTTTTAAGACAGAACATTGTCTTAAAATATGGTTCTCTGTTGAAGTATTGCAACAACAGAATTTGCATAGGCCTACAATAAAGAAAATATTAAATTGTTTAAATACATAATTTAAAATGTTTGTGCAAATAGTTTAAATGTTGTAGAAAATAATATGCCCTAATGTGTTTCTAAACTTAGATGAACATAGTTTATTAACTAGCATTTTAAATTTAACTTTAAAGCATCTCTGACACTAGTTACAAAATGATATCTGTGAAAAAGTATTTAATGTTGCATTGAAGAAGTTTGTGTGTGCATGTGTGTGTAGACGGTGAGTTAAGGCTGGTGTTACTGGGCTGGTCCGGCTCGGGGAAGAGCAGTGTGGGTAACACCATCCTCAGCTGCCCAGTGTTCGAAACACGCTGTGACAACACCCCCGAGAAACCGGTTACCATGCAGTGTGAGAAGAAGTGTGTGACTGTGGCAGGGAGACAGGTCAGGGGTCATGTCTTCCTGACTAATTCTGCCATTTTTAATGATTATTTTCAAGAGACACCACATGTAATATTTTTTATAATATTTCATGTATTATAAATCGCCTTTTTAAGCATTTTTGCTATGTAAATAAATTAGTGCTGTCAATTCCAGGTGCCGCGATTAAAAGTCCTCACCAGAATTTTGCTCAGGCTTCCTGGATTCCTGGTGAGGACTTTTAATCACGGCACCTGGAATTGACACCACTAAAATAAATCAATAAATAGATCATATGAAGGCAGGTGTCTGCATTTGTTGCTCAATATTAACTTGTTTGACTCTGTTTCAGCTTGCTGTGGTGGACACTCCAGACTGGTTCTACTCAGAGCGCCCCCCGGAGGAAGTGCTCCACCAGCTCTCTCGCTGTGAAACCCTGTCTGCCCCGGGACCCCATGCATTCCTCCTGTGTGTGTCTGTCCATCAGTCCAACAAGCAGGAGCTCCAGGCTCTGGATGCCTTAGAGAAGGTGTTTGGCCGAGCGGCCATCACCAAGCACACGATGATCCTGTTCACTCACACAGAAAAACTTCAGGATCAAACACTGGAGGATCTCCTTAGGACGGAGCGCGCAGACCTGCTGGAGCTGGTGGAGAGGTGTGGGGACCGCTACCATGTATTTAAGCTCGGAGCAGAAGGTGAGGTGAAGGCAAAAGAGAGGGAGTGTGTGGAGAAGCTGTTGGAGAAGGTGAATGAGATGGTGAAAGAGAGCGGGGAGGAATTTTACACCTTACCTCCGCTCCTCCGGATGGAGGGGGCGGGGAGGGAGAGGCATGGGGTGGACGAGTGGGAAGGAGAGAGTGAGGAGGAAGACCTGTCCGTTGTCAGGAGGAAAAGAGGTGCAGAGGAGGAAGACTCTCCCCCGGAGGCGGAGAGGGTCGAGGACGAAGTTGAAGGGAACTCGAAAGATCTGGAGGTGGAGGAGGACCTCAGCGAGGCTCCTCCGTCCCCTCCACCCTCACTCATGCGCTGGATGTGGGACACCGTGGTCGCCTGGGTGCTATGGCTGCCCAGTCTGCTGAGGGGCAGCACTTTAATGGGTTCCTTTGTAGGGCTCTTCGTTGGGGGGATGTTTGGAGGGGCCATGGGGGCCACAGTGGGCTCAGTGGCCACTGAGGTAGGCAGACGGAGAAAAACCGAGAAAACTAAGTCAAAATAACATGTATGCATTAGTACATGTTATGGAACAGAAATTTAAGTTTGAAATTTGTCTGCTGCAAAATCACACAAGGCTATAGGCTCACGTGAGCATGTAGAACGGTCTACATTGGTTTACTTTCAGGCTGGGAGTATCACCTTTTGAACTGGGTTATATTAAACTCAGTTTAAAACCTGAAGAATGTCTTGTATTCTGAAGCATTTACCAAAGTTGAAAGTTCTACTGTCAGTGATGATATAAAGTCAAATTATTTGCAAGAGAACTTTGTTTACTACACAGGTTTGAGTCTGTTCATTTATTTATGTAACTTTGAAACTACCGGTCAATTTTTAAGGGTATTTTGTGGTGCATGTTTTGAAAAGAGTGTGAGAAGAATATGATTGTTGAACATACCAAAACATCTTACATGATAAATAATGGTTGGATTAAAAACTGTTTCATACAGTACACACACACACACACACACACACACAAAATGTTCATGTTTTCACCAACTGCTGTCACGCACTTTAACAGAGCAGACGCACAAGTTTAATTTAAAAGTGCTTTGAAATTTATGTCAAAATAATTTTCGCTGCACCTGCTGTAAATTTCCACGGGTTGTGCTGTTTTTTAAAACTTCTATAAGAGTCTGTTACTAATTGCAGCCAACACTAGTGTCCTGCATGCGCTGTGTAGGCAGGTCTGGTGGAGAACGTGCCATCTCATTCCCACATTACACATGCAACATGTGCTGCTTAAACAGCTTTTTGATCTACACAGAAAAAAAACATCTGTATTCCACCACTCTTTTGTCAACATCTTCTGGCTTTGTAGTATGAGATTTGTTTACAAATGGATTACAAAACACACTATTGACAACACCATATGAAACTATGAAAATAAAACTAATTTAAGTAATTAATTGATTCATTGATTACTATTAATCAATGGATTGCCTGATTGTATTCGGTGAGTAGCTTTGAAGAAAAAGCAATGAAAGATTGAGCGTGGCAGATTATGGAAGGGGTGAATTCATCCAGATGAGGTAAAATGTGAGGTCATGTCATGAGCTACAGAAAAACTAGCGGTGGGTCATATAGTCTTTGCTATCAGATTAAATCCATGGGAGGGTGATTTGTATGTGTGGGTGAGTTCAGGGAGGGTGTTTGGGGCCATTAGACAAAGTCAGCAGGCAGATAGAGATGTGTAGTTTCGGCGCTCACGGCCTGCCTGCTCCGCACACATTGTCACTAACCCGCTTGCTTTTACACTCTCTTGTTTGTCAGGGCAGGTTTATGGTTTTGATATTGATGTAAGTGATAGTCTGCTAAACCCATCAGTCAAAAAAAGAAAAAAAAAATCTTTGTATCCCAGCCTTCTCTGCAGCAAGGCGTTTCTACACGTGGGTGGTCCGCCCAGGGAGAGGGGAGAAAGAAGCAGGCTCGCTCTCATGTTTCTAAGGGGAAGGAGCGAAGGAGTGAGGTGGAGAGAGAAGGAGAGAGAGGCAGAGAGACAACTTGCTCTTACACATCTGTCTTCCAGATGTGGTCTCTCGCAGTTGTTGGAAGCAGAAAAAGAAAGTTTTTAAAAATAATGGAAAATTGCTGCAAAACAGATATTTATTGTATGGGATTACGGATGGGGTGCAGTAGGCCTACAGATTAGCAGTCAGTGTGCGAGGATGTACCGTGGCCTATGTGTGTTACATTTTTTTAAGGAGCAGGAATGATGTAGTGTGGTCCCCTGCATGCTTGGATTTGTGGATAGCATGTTTAAAAAGGAACACCTGTCCAAATATTATTCTGTCCTATTGGATATGCGTCTGGTAGAGGACAGGGAAAGTGAGAGAGATGACAGAATGAAGGAGAGACGTTGGATAGGAGCAAGAGAAGCAATGGAAAGAATGAAAATGAGGAGATGGTGAATTAATATGGGAAAAAATAGAGAGAGACGGATAGAGGAAGTAGATAAAACAAACACCCGCGACGGGACGCGGTGTGTGTAGGTCCTCAGCACAAACAAGTAAAAATATACATCCAACATGTGTAGAGGCGCTAAGGGTTAGATCCCTCCGCGCACATGTACATCCGCGCTGGAGAACCCAACTGATTTGTGCTCGTGTGCACCACGCCGGCCAAAACCGTAGTAGCTAATCACCAGCGACCCATTATTAACGCAGACAAGAAGTTATGTCGCCTCACCCTGTAGCTGAAATGTTGCGAGGGCCTTGCGGGCCTCAGTCGACGGCGGGTGCCGCAATATTTCTCCGTTATCATCACGCCCCGTGTGCTGGAAAAGGACAAAACCCAAAAGGAAATAAACAAGCGCGTATAACGGTTCAGCTGCAGGAACACAAACTACACCACGTCGAAAAGACCGAGTAGTTATTCTCTCAAAAACAAGGGACTAAAAACTAATAACTCGTCCTGCTTGAACTATCATGAAGTAAGAAGTGCATCACAACAGGAAACCATCAAAAAGAACCGCTTGCCTGGATTATGAACAATGGTAGTGACTAACAGCACTGCAGTATTTCCGACCCCATATAGAAAATGATTTTGTCATATTTGTTGATCTCCGAGATATATATTTAAAAGTACCACTAGAATATTTTATTCAGGTGACATAAATCTACCAGTTGTTGTTACTGGACTACGTACACGCCCTGGAGCCAAAGCACTGCTGCTGATTCACTATAAACCGGATTATTCTTCTACGACACCCTGGTGTAAGTGGCCAGGCCGAACATGCTGGATCCACTCGGCTGGACTCTCATCTTCTCCCTGTTAGTGCTGGACGTCCCTCACTGGGCTACAGTCGTGAAACCCTCCGGTTAGCATCCATGTCCTGTCCGCCTGTGTGGCTTTCAGGCAGCGTATAAGCGCGGATCAAACTTAAGGCCAAATTAAGAATAAATCTCAACCCACCCGAAACGAGATTCCACTCGTAACGTTGAACGCTCATTTGTGAACGCAAACACATTTATGGGAACCTGGCACAATGTCACTTTGTAAAATGGCTCTGTTTATTTATTGCTGTTCTGTCCGCGACTAATGCCAAACACATGAGAAGTGTAGGCTACTACAGAAAAAAAACACTTGATTTTTTGTAACTTGTAACGAAGTTCAGTCAGACACGGAAATCGTGACAATCAAGTTTTTGTTTGCGCAGGTAGTAAAATAAACAGATAGGAATAACGGCAGTCTGCGGTGCCCGGTTATTTTAAATAAAAAAAATTGGCACTGTGCGTGCAGTCTCACCTGGAAAAACAAACACAACTTTAAGACTACTGTGGGACACAAAGCAACAGCTTCAAAGTTAGAAAGGCTTCATACACACACACACACACACACACACACACTTTTATCAGGTCTGGGCCAAAGATAATATGCGAAGAGATACAGCGCTCTCCAACAGAAAACCACAAGCGACACAACAACATTTTACAGACTCACTCACTTGTCATTAGGTTTGTGATACAGTGATTCACGGCACAGCGTGGACCCCATACAGCAACAGCTGCACTGGCAGTTAGAACATTACTGGTAGACGGGGAGAAGATACATGCATCTAGCCAATCACAAGTTCTACAAGTTGTTCACATCAGTCGGACCTGCGGTGAGCCAAATGCACGGAAACCTGAAGAGCGAAGACCAGGATGTCTTGTGTGCATGCAACATCGCGAAGAAACTCTGAGAAATGTCGTACCGGTGAGAAGAATTGAATTAAAAGCGCAGTCTCGCGGTAGACTAGAGGGCCATTAATGCAAAAGAGGCAAATACATTAAGATCCGTCCTCCCGATAGATCTAAAGGCGCGGTGCACGCAAAAGTGAGTGAGAAAGTGTCTGTGAAGACTTTCAGGTCTGTAGTACAGCGAAGCTTTGAAAGATGTAGGGTTGGGGGGGGGGGGGGGGTATGGTTCTGTGTCTTCGAGTTTTAAAGAGCAGTGCGGTTTTACCACACACACCTCCCATGAATGTGGCCTTGAGACATCTCAAAAATAGACTAATGTGAAGACTAACAAGCTTTCCTCCTAAATCACTACAGGCCGGGGACTTAGCCTAGCTCCAAGCAAAGCTCTGCCTGATTAATCGTGCTGGCCTCACTAACTGACAAGTGCCACTGGTGTGGCGAGACTCGCGTTTGAAGTTGATGGGGTGGGGGGAGCACGGGCCATGTTTGAACATACGGCGGAGAGACCCCCGCTCTGTGTAATGGACCTCAACTTGCGGTGTAAGCGTGGCTATGGGTCAGGCCAAAGCAAGCACACTGTTCCTCCTGTTAACCCGCGCAGGGAGTGGGTTCTGGAACCAGACACAAGGCTGAGCTAATGCAGCGCAGGTTTGGCACAGACCGGGGCGGGGCGGGGGCTTTCTTCAACCCCTCATGCCCCAGTACGGCAGATCGAACCTTAATCTTACACCACGACCACATGAGTGGGAGACGAAGGGAAGAGGCGACAGATTGTACGTCACGAGGTCCGATGTTAGCTCGGTCAACGTGCAGTCGTGCGGTTTATGGCCCAGATCATTTGAGTCATATGCAGTTGGTTTATCAGGAAAGCCCCGAGCAAGGAAGACAATGGAGCGCCCACATAACGAAGGACTTTAAGTCCTAGTGGATGCGTTCGAAGGACAGACCCACATCGTTGCTAAATCGAGCAGAGCAGGACATGTTGTTCCACACCAGCGCCCAAGTATGAATAAGTCCTCAAAACGAGCAACTAAGCTGTAACCAAAGTAACACAGAGCCAAAAAAAATCAGCAATCGTGCGAAAAGACGCCCCAGTTCGGCCGAACGCCTTATCATCGCTTCTCCCGTTGCATCACTTCAAAAAGGAGCAAACTCGAAACATGCGTCCGTGGGGCCTTGAGCTGATGAAGGCTGCGAAGAGACGGGACACGGCGCAGAGGCCCGGCTGCAGGCCCGCTCGAACCCACGTCACGCTCCGACACGGTCCACCTGTGACGCGATGGAAACGGAGGTTGCGAGCACCCCCACGGCACCCCCAAAAACGAGAGCCAGAGATGGATGAAGATCTTCAGCGTCAGCATGAGCGGCGAAGGCAGTGTTGGGTTCCAAGAGGCAGGCCTCTGATTTGCAGTGTGGTCCCTTTGAAAGAAAGCATTCTGCATGAGTGGGAGTGAGAGTGAAATAAACTCTTGGAGAAGTAATGACAGCTATTGCATTAAAAAAGCTAGGGCGGAAATCTGTTTTGTTTAAGGATGGGAGGATTTACCAACACATTCTGCAAATACTCCATCCCAACTAACTAAAAGTGCCAACAAGATATTAGTGGAGACACATGAGGGTTTTCCTATCTTCAATGTCTAAGAAGTAACGGCTAATCACAGATAATCACAGATAATCACAGATAATCAAGAAGAAGTCGTTCCTTTAATACTACAATAGAGGAATGCATTAGGAATAATGTTCTACAAATTCATTATTTGGATTTCGCTCTTTTTATTCTTCGGGTCTGAATTTTATCTACGGATAAAAACTCTTGACTGAAGCATCCATAATTTGAAACTGCAGGACTGCTTTTCCACTGCTTGATCTACAGATGCATATCTGGACTTGTATTACACCCATAGACGATATTTGCGCATGTCTGAGTACAGTAGAGAAGGATGATTATCAACAATTCTACATAAGCGTCACACAGATGTCCATGGCTTTGTGTTGTGGTCCCTGGCCATCGGGGTGTGTGCGTGTGCATGCGTGTGCCTTTGGGTGAGACAAATCGAGGAAGAAGCAGACATACTGTGGCCACTTTGAAGTGCTTTGAGTCGAACGCTTAGAATAGATGCATGGTGAAAAAAAAAGAGAGAGAAAAGACCAAATCGAAGAGGGCAAACGTTTCTGTGGAGACCGCAGAAAAGCTGCGTGTGTCACTCTGCCCGTATCGCCAGACTCAAACTCATTCATGTGTGCAGACCATCAGGCTGTCCATCAAGGCCTGTGATGGAACTGGAAAAGATGGTGACAAAAGAGAAGTCCTTCTCCCAGCGTCCCGAGGGACGCGTCCCTCCTTAGGGAAGACAAAACACCCTGCACCACATCTGAACTTTTGTAATAAGTCTTCTTGTTCCAGAAGAGAAGGGTTCGAAAAATAGATGACGTAAAAACAAGGAGAAAGTAGCGTTTGTGTGATAGAACCTCTGTCACCAATATGCTCCCCATATGTCTGATGTCTGCCGCGGTCTTTCAACCCAGCTTGTGTTTTTGCTTTTCATGGAATTTGGCTTTTCTCCCCTCATCTATTTATCTGCCCCCCCCCCCCTTCTGGAATTTATACAGACATTCCCGGATTAGAAGGAGACTTTGGATGATGATGACAGCCCATCACTTTGCTGTGATTGTACATTTCAGTTTATCAATATGCTGCATGACCCAGCAAAGAGGAAGGAATTCAGTAAGTCTGCATGGGGACCTGGTGAGCTCAGAGCCTTGTGCGGAAGAGGTGGATTACAGCCGGGATTTAGTGCAATGCCAGAATCTGCTCTGTGGCTCCAATCGCTCACAGATTAAACTGAAAGCACCACCGTCTTGCACCAAACATGCTGCAACACAGCACAGCTCAAACTAACTGCCAGCCCGGGGATTTGTCCTATTGTTATTATAGGACTAATACCTTAATGCAAGACTTTACTACCACACACGTCATGTGAGTTACAGCAAGATTTTAGTACAATGTCCATCTGTCTCTGTGTAAACATGAATAAAGATCTGATACACTTTCATTCTTTCACACTGACTGAGGGAGCTGTGTGTGTGTGTGTGTGTGTGTGTGTGTGTGTGTGTGTGTGTATGTGTGTGTGACAGACAGGGTGGTCCTTCTCAGAACGATTACATGGGACTGTCACGACAGCGCGGTCCCTGACACACGCAGACCACCCTGCTGCATGTGTGGCATTAGAGGCGTTAACAAAGACAGCATTGACAGTGACCCTCACTCACCTTCCTACATGCCTGGAGACTCTGAGCCTTCTGCATGTGTTCCACACACACACACACACACACACATACACATACACACACACGCCACACACACACATACACACACACACACACACACACACACACACACACATACACATACACACACACGCCACACACACACACACACACACACACACACACACACACACACACACACACACACACACACATACACATACACACACACGCCACACACACACATACACACACACACACACACATACACATACACACATACACATACACACACACGCCACACACACACACACACACACACACATACACATACACGCCACACACACATACACACACACATACACATACACACATACACATACACACACACACACACACACACACATACACACATACACATACACACACACACACACACACACACACACACACACACACACGCCACACACACATACACACACACACACACACACACACACACATACACATACACACACACACACATACACACACGCCACACACACACGCACACACACGCTACACACACATGCACACACACACACACACACAGACACGCCACACACACACACACACACACATACATACACGCCACACACACACTTTCACATCCATTACTTACACACAAACTTAACTGCAGAGAAAGAGATATACTCACACATGCATGCACCCTTGCAAGCATACACACACACACACACACACACACACACATACATACACACACGCCACACACACACACACACACAGCCTCCCTCTCATCTTCCACCTCCCACATCTAAGCTCAGTGGAATGTGTCTCAGGTGCAAGGGGTGTGCTGGTTCAAATTAGCGGTGTATAAATTAGCGTGGCTCCCCCCCCCCTCTTCTATCCAAACATTTGCTGTCTCCCATTCCACGCTGCCTAAACCTCCTTCTCCTGATGTTCCCCGCCAGCGACCCCTCCACAGCCCTCGCTGTAGCAGATCCCCCCATCTCTTACTCCTCTCTGCAGCACATAAATTTGGCCGCTTTATGGCTCCAGGTCTACACTCCCTACCACATGCTCCATGGATCTCCTACTGCGGTGCTACTCCAGCACCGTATCTTCTGTGGCAACAGCAACACCAATTCTGCAACATTTGTTCAGTCCTTCCATTTATTGCTATGGAATAACACCCATTTGTTGGAAACATCCAGCAAACTGCCTAATTGCCACTGCGTCATGGTGTTCTTGTTTAATGCTCCTGGTTATCTGATTTCCTGTTTTTTTTCCCCCTTTCCAGAAGTAAATCTTGCTCATTGCGGCCATGCGGGACCAGAGGTCATACCTGTAAAGGTTCACATCTGTTCAAATAAATTCTCTGCAGTGCCAACAGCAGGAAGAAAATTGACACGCACACACTCGCATATTCTTGCAACTTCTCCAGCCTCCCTGTGCTGACACCTGTCACACTCACGTGCCTGCGTGTCTCGGGTCGTTCTTCATGAGCGAGAGCAGCAGTCTTACCTGAAGAGGACGGTTCACTGGGCATGACCTCCCAGGAATGGCACGCGTACCGTGGGATCGCTACGTCCACCGCTCCCAAGGTGTTCCTGCGCACGCCACTCTGTATTTTCCTTTCGCCGTGGCGTTTCTCGTTTTTACGGCGTGCGAGACCCCCCGTGCGCCCCGAGAGCGGCCCGCTTTACGAGCGGCAGCTCGTCCTGCGACGTGCTGACAAAACACAAACCCGGACGCTTTAGGGGGCCCCCGGGGCCGTGGCCTGGGCAGAGCCAGCCTTAAATAAGGAGTGAAGCACGGTTCAGGTGGAGGCTGGACCTTCCCTAGTGTCACAGAGAGAGAACTGGGGGGGGGGGGGGGGGGGGGGGTGAGTAAATTAGCCAAGAGAGGTGAACTATGGAGGAAGTTGTTACTGTGATCTACAGGCCCTTAGCAGGAAGGGTAAACGTTGCTGGATTTTAGTGAGTATGGTGACTTTTAACCTTTCAGAATTTTCAGAACTAGATAGGGTTCTAGATACTGTTTGCACAGTATCAGGATGATGTAAATAGTATACTCAACCTGTTATACTTCATGTTTTTTCTTTTTTTAATATTTCATGTTTCAATCCAATGAAAAGCATGACTGACACATGGATTGTTGAGTCAAAACTGCTAAAACACAATCAAGTCCAAGACCAAATGAATACAACTGTAATTCAAGACCATGTCCAACAGCAAAGTCATGCTTGCATGATATCGCTGCGTAAATAAGAAAAGACTACACCATGCAGTCTTGAGAAGTAAACAAGACAGAAAACTACTATGACTACTATAATCTCCAGTCCTGGACCTCCAGCACATGTTCACCTAACCTGGTTTATAACAGTACTTCGCAAATGTGATAAGCCTTGCCCTGAACACTTAAAACACATATTTAACCTTGCCCTGGTGCCCACTCCTCGAGGTGACCTTTGGCCCTCTCTGATGCCCTGGATAATCAGATAAGAGGTGAGCTTTCACCCCTGTGCGGCTCTCTCCAGCTGGGGGGGCCACGTCGGGGGGGCCTGCGAGAGCGGCCCTCGCCCCCTCTGCACTTTCATGCGTTCGCGTGGAATGTTCGTCCCCATCCGTCTCAATCAGGGAAGAACAACACACTCCTGATTTGCCGTGTGATAGCGCCCAGCCCGTGCAACACCTGCTATGTCCTCCAGGGGACCCATCCATCACCGGAGCTTTGGGGTGAAAGGAGGGGCCGCCCCCCCACTTAGTGCGATGGTGGCGTGTCTGTGGACCGACCGACTGAAGGGCCAGGGCCGCTTCAGCCCAGGGGCCCGACTCTGATGCCGCTTCAGCCTTACAGTAGGGCCGCTTCCCTGCAGCACACGTGGGTCGGGCTGCGTGCGCAACAAAAGCGCCCCTTATCACTTGGGCAGCTTATTTATTCCCCTGCTTGAGAGATTGTGCAATTAATAAATTGGCTGTAATTGTAATTCCCTAATTTATGGTTTGCCGGTAAGTATGTGCAAATCACCGCGATTCAGATTTCTCATAAGTTCCAAATGTGCACGGAGACCACACCAGTGGAAGTGGGCACACAGTACAGCAGGCTGTGTGATGGTGTTCCCATTAGAAATTGCAAGTGCATTGTGTCATTCAGCAAAATGGGTTATTAAGGCTCAAATGCTCTGCTACTTTTGGCTGTGTGTGCAGCACACCCACTGTCATTAGTTACTGGCACACAACAACTGCTTGAATGTTTCTGTACTTCGCAGCGGACACCCTCCCAGTCTAGTGGCACTAATTTCAACACAGTGGCTTTGCCTGTGTTCACGTCCTCTAAAGCTCTTCCAGACATCTGACAAAGAATCGTTTAATTTATCGACTTCATTTCACTCCGAGGGCAGCTTTTACATTGCCCTTGGGTGATGCGGAGTTAATGTATAACTGCATGCACCCCCCCCCCAACCCACCCGCCCGTCTCCCTCGACAACCTCCCACCGACCCCCCCCTCCCACCTCCCCCCGTCCCCCTCTCCCAACCCTCTAACCTCCTTTAAGTGTTTAAACACCCGAGGTATTGACGCAGCTTAGTGGAAGTGAAAAACCATGCTGGAATTACAGACATCGAACCATTCATGAGGAAGGAGAAAGAGTGAGTGAGAGAATGAGAGAGATTGAGAGAGAATGAGAGAGAGAGAATAAGTAGATAAATAGAAATGCATGGGAGGGAACAAGAGATATGGAGACAGAGAGAAGATCAAGGCAGATCAGATATAGATGACATGCCCGTTTACTTGATATATGGAGAGAAAGAAAGCGAAGAGAGAGATGAGGACACTAAGAAGTCAGAGTCATAGAGCAAACTTCTCCTGCAATCTATCCTCAATAGACCACAACAGCAAACTGAAAAACCTTTCAATAGCAGGACCTGATCAACCTGCCAGTACCACTCTGATTCATATTTCATATTTGCCTTTAGACGCTTAACAGACGCCAAAAGATAATGGCCAATATTACCAGGACTATGAGCATTTGGAGAGGCAGAGTTACAAGGATTTCATCGTGTTCGACAAGGATTTCATCATCTCTCCTGAGGTGAACACAGGCTCTCTCTTTCCTGTTGAACGCATGTGCTTCCTCTCCGTAATTGGCTTCGCCCCGTAGACGTATGACAGTGATTGGATCCCGTGTCTCTTGCTGCTGAAGCTTGTGCTGCACGTCTGTAAAAAACAACTACCCACAGCAGCTTTTTTAAATTTGAGGCTTACGACGGTCTGCCAGAAGCCACAAATTACCCCCCTCTAGCAACAGTGAATTAGGAACAATTTTCTGTTTGCTATAAAAAATTAAAAAAAAAAGTAAAGAGAAAGGCGAGGGGAAAAATATAGCTTACACCAGGGACCACCAAGGCAGACGGCAGCGACAGACGAGGAGTGTGTTCGCCTGCCGCGGGTTCAGGAGGCGGGGCCGCTCCTGCAGTCTCGCTGACCCGCCCACTAATCAATGCAGTTTCAGGACGCCGGAGCGTGTGTGGTGCGATGCGGGACGGCCGCGGGCCCTACGGGCTCTGCTGAACGGCTCTCCAAAGCTCTCACGACTCCCCGATAGGCCCACCGCACTCAGAGCCAGAGCGAGGCCTGGCATATTAATATCACAGCCGAATGGGTGGCGAGCGTTTTTTAAAAGGACGATTTTTGTGAAGTTGCGATTGAAACGAGCAGAACGGGTTTTGCAGGAAATGTGCTCCAGCGCAGTTTGAGGTCGGGCTATTGGATTAAGCAGCAGACGGGGATAAATAGGAGGGTTTTTCTGGGCCTGGTGCTGCGCGTGAGGGTTGGCAGGGAGCCGTGATCTCTGCTGATCCGGTCCAGTGAATCCCCCTCACTGGCACTTTCCCCCAGCGCTCAGGGTCCAGGTCTAATCCTCCACTGCTGACGTTATGGAGAGGCGAAAAAAACATAGAGGTTATTAGAGGGTTTCAAACAGAACGATCCCCCGTATTAGGACGGCGCTTCTGTTGTACATTCCTAGCGCAGTTCTGTTACCATGGCAATGGCCAGCGTAGCGCTCCGTCTTGCTCTCAGATCTGTTAGAAGTAGCCAGTCTGGGCTGACCGTAGTCGGGGTTACGAACTGGGCTCATTAAGAACCGCCAGAGCTCCAATCAAAGCCCAGGACACGGTGACCCAGCTATGACACCTTCCTGCCCTCATGCTAATTGTTCTTCCCGTTTGCTTTCTGATCAAATGACAGCCATTTGTTATGCATGACAGGGCTCGGTTTAACGGAGGTAATTTGCAGTTGACGCAGCCCAGGTTTGGGTTAAGGGGCAGGGTCAGGGTTGGGATCGGGGGGCTCGGGTTTGTCGTGCGCGGCGTCACCCACGTCTGCCGTTTTGATCGCATGACTGAATTCGCAGGCACAATCGTTTTTTTTTTTTTCGCTCCTGGACCCGGTTCTGCTGTGCCGTGGCAGACGTGTGTGCGCCCCGAGGGAGACGTGCTTCTGGAGCTCCGGGGCACCAGGCCCTGGCGGGAGGCATCTGGGCATCAGGGCACCACCTACAGGAACGCAGCTGGATGGTGTAGAGGTTAGAGGCTCTGCAGGAGCAGAGAGGGCGGGCGGAGGTGCGGGCGGAGGTGGGGGGGGGCGGGGGCTGAGAAGCACCGCCCGTTGGAATACATCATATCCGGACACGCTGTAAAAATACAGCTTGCCTTTTTGGTCTCGCAGATGTTATAATGAGGCTGATTGGATTGGAATTAAATCCAAATGGAACGGAGGGAGGGATATTTTGATGTCTACAGCCGCCGCCCCCCCTCCTGTGTGTGTGCATGTCTCCTCTTGGGGGGGGGGGGGGGGGGGAGCAGGTGGCGACAATTGGGGCCTTTCTGCACAGGGAACAGGTTCTGCACCACGAACGGCTGAATTTGGGAGGAAAAACAAGCATTTCTGCGAACGCAAACAAACACGTCCCCTTTTAAAGGAGCCGTCTCAGCTGTAGCCGCTGCCACGTTATCTCTCTCGCACCGGTCCGGTTGCCACGACTACAGGACTAGCCCGCTCTGCCCTGACTGTTGGTGGGGAGCGTGACTGAGCTGTGAGCTCATGGCCCTTCTGGGTGGCGTTACTACAGCATGTCACTGTCGTCTGCTGGCACACTTGATCAGGCAGCAACGGGTGAGAGGAGTAATGAGGGGGGATCCCCTTTCCTGAAACACACACACACACACACACACACACACACACACACATACATGCATGCAAATACCCACTCCAATATATCCCAGACATTTGGGGACTAAACCCAGCGTTGGGGCATGGAGACTTCATTTCTCTGTCTGTGGGCATAGGGAGAATGAGAAAGTGTGAGAGACGCATGAAAAGATGAAAAGAACAGAGAAAGGAGGGATGAAAGATAGGAAGAGGGATTTACGACTAAGCAGATTTTTAGTTATGAAACGAATGAAAAGATGAAGCAGGACATGAGAGAAGATGGAACCGCCAAAGGTCCCAGTGAGCTGCAGGGAGTAGGCTGTGCATTGCATTGTGGGTAAAAATGAACAAGAATACATGTGTCCATGGGTTACAAGGACACGGCTTGTGTGTGGCTACGTTAGTCATCTGGAAGCAAAGTGAGGACGATGACTCTGATGTGTCATGGCACCTCAGTGGTCGGCTCAGCGCCGACAACACCCGCCTCCTTCCCACCATCATCATCATCATCATCATCATCCTCTCTCTCCCACCACACATCACAACCTCCCAGCTCAGAGTGTTTTTCATCTTTTTCCTCTCCGCCTCACAAAACTACGAGCGAATCTCGCTTTTGGTAAATGAATGCAAGATCTCCAGAAACATTAAAAGGTCTTGGCTGGCGTGGTTAACGAGCAATAACCTAACCAAAACATTCTGCGGCTTCTTTTCCTTATTTATCTTCACCTGGAACAGAACGAATATTCAGCTGAACCAATCAAGTACCTCAGATAAATCTACAAATAACCTTTAAGACCAAAATCTCCATAAAAGACACCTTACTGCGTTACAATAACAAATATTTCAATGTAAAAAATGTATTACATTTTAGCAATATATATATATCAAATCCTAATATATATATATATCAAATCCTAATTTGGTTTTAGACTGGTTCATTTTTATTGAATGCTAAAGGATCTTTCCTAAAACAAACAAATTGCAGTTTTGGCTAGAGTGTTGATATATTCTACAGTGTTGATATGTGCTATGCCTCAAATCAAAAGAGGATCCACCTCAAACATACAAGTCCATCCTGTGGAGAGAGTTTGTCCTTTCCGCAAGTAGCCATGGCAGGAGCCCAGTATCCCACAGTGCACCTCTCTCCCCCCGCGCTCTGATTTGACTGCCAAGTGAGGCCTTCATGAGCTGGTGTCTCATCTGAGGGCTGATTTCTAACCTGTTTGGCTTGGCATTGCGGAGCAGGAAAGAGTGGTTGTCTCTGATGTCAGGCATGAGTTGAACCTCGAAATCTGAACCTGGCTTTCTCCACATAAAAAGGCTCCTTGCATCAGAGAGAAGATATGAGCTATGATACGTCATAGCTGATAAAGCACCATGCAGGGACACGCCGGGTTTTCACTGGCAGCACTACCAAAGGGGCGTCACAGACGTAGCTATTCATCACGTTCATAATGTTATTAACATGCCTAATATGATGTTGATTGAGCATGCTGTAGAGTTTTAGGGGATGACGTATTCAATTTAAGACCGGGGTTTATTTTAGCTGTCTTTTACCAAGAAATGACTGATTTCATGTGTAGTTATGGGTCTAACATTCTTTTAAAAAATGTTTTTTTTAATCCCCCCCAAAACCCCAGCATTTTGTGAGATTCAGTGGAAGAGGAGATGTCCAACTCAGATGTGACAAAGCACAGAGGGACGGGGTTCTCAAGCAAGCATGACGTGAGGCTTCGGTCAGTGACAGCCCAGGATGGACAGAGTAAAGACGTGTGTGCTCCTGTTATTCTGCTGGGACCAGGCTATAAACAGAAAGTTATTCAGAGCAAGTGACAGAGGAATCTTTCCATAGCTACTCCATGCAGCAGAAGTTAAAAACTTAGTGTAATTCAAAGGCAGCTGCGACCTGCCAGCCAAACCTCTCCCTGTCTCTCAGGTTCCTCTTATTTTGTCAGGTGCAGAGATGTCGCTCCTACATCCTCACTTATCTCAAGCCCCTCGAGCAAGAATGACTGCTACACTAACTCTTTCTGTCTTCGCCTCTTCCCTCTTTCACTTTCTCTTAGATAAGTTCCCATAGTGAATAAAAGCAAAAGGAAAAAAAAGCTTTCCAGGATATTATGATTTAGTCAACTGAAAAAAGTATTAGAAGGAAAATGTGGATGAGGTTCAGTGCTCAGGTCTTAGAGACAGCAATAATGCTCACATATGCACGGGAGTCCAAAGGTTTTGAAAATAAGTGGGTTCATTATTTTGCTATCTCCGCAAAAAGTTATTAGCGGTCTCCTGAAACCCAACCCTCATCCCGAGCACTTCAGCGCTGACTGTCCTCAACTTTAATAAGCGCAAAATGTCATTATTACAGCGCAAGGGCATGCCAAATAATTTTTAGTTCATTTTTAATATATATTACTTATACATTTATGGTTTTATGGTAATGTTAATTAGGTGTCTAAAATCAGGCAATGAGGAGAAAGCAACAATTGTCAAACGATCGTGAGGTACTTTATATGCTTATTCGCAGATACAGCTAAAGCCCAGCCTGCTTATGGTGGGATCGTCTGTGAGTGAGATCGCAGAACTGGGTACATAGGATACCACTTTCCACTGAGCTCATTATTAACACAACCACGAATGTTTAAAAATCGTTAGAGATACAGATTAATCAATTTCCTGAATTAAATTTAGAAAAACAGAAAAAGGAGTAGCTCCGTTTTGCCGTTACGCAACTGAATATCCCACCATACGGTACCAATCTTCCTATTTATTTTACTCAGGAGAATACTGCCAAAAGCTTCGTTATAATAAAAAGCAAAGCCGTTGTGTAATACCCATCAGTACTGTCAAAGGACATTGCGCATGTAATCAGTCAGATTGCAGGACATGAAAGGTGTTAGTGCGTTGTATATCAGATTTAATCATTTCCCTCCGTGATCTTGAACTATCGAAGTGAGTATTCTGCGTATAGAAGAATACAGGTAACTTAACGAATTAATTTAGACAAGGAATTACATGTAGGTTGTAGGTTGTTTATTTTGTAATGATAGTCAGGTGTTATGTCGACGTTGCAATATGCAAACCATGGTCACCTGTCTTGAGAAAATCTTAAATATATCATCATATGTTTTCTTGTCGAATAAACATTAACCTCTCAAAATATCGACATTAGCCACCAGTGCTAAAACAACGTTGAGTGAAATATGCAGTGTTAATTAGATTTTTATTTGAATATAAATTAGTTCTTAAGATTGTTTTTTTATCCTACAGAATTTGACTGATGACTGAATAAGTTCCTCCAACACGTTTGTGGTGTTTATGTCCAGAAAAAAAACCTTGAAATTAAATATGATGCAGTTCGTCATCTGGTTGGGACAGAACTCTGCTGCGTATGGCCTGAGCACTACAAATAAGACAAACGCGTTATTATAAACTAATATTCTTCACAATTTGCCCGCTATCTAAGGATTGGGCACAACTGCAAAGACCGTTACATCATGTCTTGAAACAATTATTCATAATATGCGCTGTACAGAAAATATGGTTATAGTTAGATGCGATGCTCTGTCATAGTACATAAATATAAAATGCATTTATGGCGGGCCAGATTTATCATCCGATTGATCACATTAAAACAATGACAACAATTTTCACATGACAAGATTACAAGGTTTTGTAATAAAATTGCGGCCTAGCAAAATCTTTCTTTTAAACTGATAATTTCTGCAAATGGGCTGAATATTCTTTGGAGAGATAATTTTGAGCTTGTACGGTATATCTGGCTTTTAATACATAATTCCGGCACGAATAGAAATCATTTGCATTTTAAGACATGGATCCCATGTCCCTGAGTTTCTAAACAGGAATAGGGGTTTGAACCGTTAAATGGACTACACTATTTAAAAGCTTATTGCCTGTACATCCTCTACTGGTACCGAAGGTGTGGGTGATTGACTATCCCGTTAAATCTAGAGGTGCGTTCATATTGAAACTGAAGCATTTCAGTTTGGCAAATTAAACCTGTTTTATTCAAAATTACGTTACACTCTGGACTATAGATATAAGACATTTGTTACACATTAAACATAGGGCTATTATGACAAATGAGATTAAGTGTATTTGGAATAGACAAATTACAATCACAGAATCGGGTGTTACTCAGGCCATCTCAATAAAAATGAGCTTAATGGCAGTAATAGGAAATTGAGAAAATATTTAGGCGACGTTGAATAATTCATTTGACTGGAATGACACATTTGTAAAATTATCTGACATTTTTACCATAATACAACAATTGAGCTTAATGGTCATTAACATGCGTCTATTATAACGGGACGTAACGTATATAACGGGAATTTCCTACTAAAACGTTGTCAGATCAATTTAAATTAAGTCAAGTGGCGTGTTGGATCAAATTCGTATTATTTCCTTTGAAACAGCAAAGGGGAAGTTGTCATTTAAATACTTTTATTCATTCAAAGTACTTCAGTTATAGGCTACGAAATACAGTCAAGAACATATTTTAAACATAAACCAGCCCACAAATCAGTCTTTAGTCGATATTCCCAAGCTCTGTCTCAAAAAAAGTCCCGTGTCCACTGTATGTCACTAGACATGTCCGGTTGTACCTGCACTCATTACAACCGTAATTCCTGAGAAGAGCAACACGTCTTTATTGAGAAGCGCTGCTAATCAATGGCGCTGCCCAAGTATACGTGTTTATTAGACGTGTCCAGGTTACCTCTCAGTGTCTGCAACTTCTGGTATTCATACTGAAGGCTGAGGAACTGGGGAAAAGCCACAGGGTGGAAAACATTCGGTGACACGTATGACGAACTTGGGTTGAGTGGAGCGGTCACATCATTGTTCCGTCCAGGGGTTAAAGACCCGGCGGACAGGGGATGGGCCGGTAAAGTTTTGGTAGGGTAAGAACTCCTCGAAAACACAGAGGAGAGTGCGGGGAGAATGGAGCCCACCGGCGGGACGCCCGGAGCGCAAGACGTGCGGTTGTGATGGTGGCAGCCGAACGGGTAGATGTCCAGACCCGGTACCTGCACGCAGGACGCGCCGAGCCCGTACGCGCTGTAGGACACGTTGAGGAACCCGCCCGGATCCACCGACTGCTCTCTAAACATGCCGAACTTGAAATGCTGCCGTTTGAAGCGTTTCCTCCTTCGTAGAAAACTTCCGTTTTCGAACATATCCGCGGAGTTCGGGTCCAGGGTCCAGTAGTTTCCTTTGCCGGGGTTGCCAGGTTCGCGGGGCATTTTGACGAAGCAGTCATTTAGTGACAGATTATGTCTGATAGAGTTTTGCCAAGCTGGGAACTTCTCTCTATAGTACACGAACCGGTGGCTGATAAAGTCGCATATTTCACTGAGGGTGAGTCGCTTCTTTGGACTCTGCAGGATGGCCATGGTTATTAGAGCGATGTAGGAGTATGGTGGCTTCACCGAGGGGCTTTTATTCGGAGCTGCGGGGTTCTTTGCTGCCAGGGCATCTTTCCCCTTATCGTCAAAACGACCGTCCGAGTTCAATCCCGGGTCGGACACTTTCGCGTCCACGAGAGGTAAACTGGAGAGGTTCTCTTCTCCCGAATCTTTACTGCCCTCTCCCACCACGTCGATAACGAGGTCGTCCATTAAATCTGTGTCCAAGGTCATAATCCACGAACGAGACCACGTTACCCGCCTCGACAGGTGGGAGACGCGAAGATTTTAGAAGTTCGAGTTGGTTCGAGTCTCTGCTCTTCACTTGAGAAGTTCGCACTATGCGTTACAGCCCATACGCGTTGGTTCTGTTCACTACAGAATTACACTGAATAGCGGCCAGGAAATCAGATAAACAACAAAAAAAGATCCCTAATTCGCTTCACTGTTTCTCCAGATCTCTTCAAAATACAGCTTTCTAACAACATTTGACGCAGAGGCGAAACCATCAAGTGTGGACGGCACCGGTTACATTCACAGCAGTGTCCAGCATCCCCTCCGAACCGACTGGAGTTCCTCTGCGTTGCGCACAGTCAGGTGACCGTGATGTCATAATGAAGTATTCGTGAAGATCTGCGTCTCTTCTCCAGTAGCGTAAAGATACGAACAACTGTCTTTACTAAATTAAAATAAATATTAAAATGACAGGGATCGCACATTTTGTTTTAAACCAAGCAGTACTCAAAACTTTAACCGTAACATTTTAATGACCACTATATACACCAGATGGCCACACATATGGTTGGCCTAGGTCACGTTTCATTTTCCAAATAAATAATCAAAGTAAAATAAATGCGACGTTCTAAAGTTCACAATTAGAACCATTACACTTTCTTTCCAAAACACCACATAGTATCTTATCTGTTGTTAGGATTAATTATCAAATACTGTTTTACAGTAGATAATTTTTCTAAATTGTCTACAAAAAGTTGTTTATCTTAAAATTGCTTAATAGTGAGAATTCTTTTATTGAATTATCTATGTTTTATTCGATTAACCGATTTTTCTTGTGGTTATTCAAAGCAGTAAAATGAACCCAAATGAATCGTGCGGTATAGACCACCAATTGAAACAATTATAGACCTGTAGCGAAATAGCAGGTGAAGCAATTCGGTCTAATTATAATTTTAAAAATTACATAAACTATAAGGTATGTAGCCTAGATTACAGAGAATAAATCTACCACATTTGATCAATGGTATAAAATATGGTATAAATGGTATAAAAATAACCATGGCATAAAAAATTTGACTGCATTTCAACTGGAGATTTTCGTTATGTGAAGGGAGAAACTATGTGATGCAATTAGTGAATAAATATTTAATGCCCGTTATCGCATAGCAATTAGTCAATAAACAAGTTAGAAATAGTGAGGCTAGCTATCAAGAATCCTCATAGCGTAATAATAATAATAATAATAATAATAATAATAATAATAATAATAATAATAATAATAATAATGACTAATTTATTCTACTCATTCATTCAATTAAAAATGGCCAAACGTTAGCCTAGCGCACAGGTGAATAACGTAAATACGATATAATATAGGGTGGAGGCTCCAGCCAGTTCTCTATCATAGTCCCATGCTAACAGCAGGAACAGTAGGCTTTGGCGAGTATATATGTAGAATGAACTTAAATTATATGCGCGCGCCACCACTTGCGCAGGCCATAATCGCCCAAAGACTGCAAAAATGAAGTCCACAAGTCGTACCGTTGGCAGGATGAAAGCGAAAGATTTTCGTTGGCATTCGGAGATAAAAGAAAGTCAGTCGAGGCTCAGGGAGTGTGTTTTTCCTTTCAGTGGGCCTTGGGCTGTTTGCGTTTAATGATGGACCTCTTTGTTTGGGATTCCCACATTTCCTGCCCGTAATCGTATTGATACCCGAGGCCAGCAGGCGACGGGCCTGACGTGGGTGGGCTACGGTACCAAGAAAGCTGCATATGATTTCCCAAATCTATCACGCATGTCTCCGTATTAGAAACAGCTCCAGCAACGCGAAAAGACGAGAGAGGGTGGTTTCAATAACGAAAAAAAAGCATAATAATAGAATCTTGAAGGGCTGTGTTTCAGGGATGGGGTTCTATAATGTGGTTGGTACAGATGAGACAAATGTCTAGCCTCCAACCTGGCTTACTTAGACGAGACTATCACAAAGACTTGGCTAGGTTTGTAATAAATAGACATCGATCTATTGTAATACATAGACCCAGATTTATTGAAATAATATTTTCTTTAAAATTGTGTAAATTGATACATCCCTTTACATAGCATATCTTAATCACAGTTATTAAATAACACAATCACATATGTCACACCGACGGGGAAATTAGAGGAGAGACTATAACAGCGTTGAACCCGATCAGCGCTTATTGTTTCGAATCCACTGTGGTTCCGGTGAATAAGATTACCGATGCAGAAACGCAGCATATCTGATTTGGGATATTACACTGTTAGTCTTGAAACAATTTACAGTCGATTAGTTGATAAATGTATTTTCTTTATTACACAATTTCTCAAAAATCAAAAATTCTAGAAAACAGATTAGTTTTATTTATTGTTAAATTAAAATGAAACGTTGAAAGTTACAAGGAAATAACAGACAATAGTTTCATTTAATCTTTGTCTTATTTAATGTTCCGTCTTAGTTGCGACTGATTTACAAAACACTCAAAAATATAAGATAGTTTGTGGCTTTCTGTATCTACTTATTTTCGGGATATTTAGTCATTTGTGGTCAATGCTCTCACTGTCCTTCCCAAAAATACTGATAATAAAGATATGTGTTTTACTGTTTTACTGTCATTCTGACCAACCTGGTCGTGCCAACTTTAAATACCTTCCATGGATCAGCACCACCACCCATTGTAAACCGTCCTGTGGTCTTTCTTGTGTAGAATGTTTCTATGAATGCACTGTGTGACACTTCCTAAAATATTTGTCAGCGTGAGCAGTCTTGTTTATTTATTTATTGAATACAAACGTACCTTTGTAATGTTGTAATTACCAAACTTCTTCAATGTAAAACCCAAGGTGATAACGGATAACACCGGCTTGACAGCAAGTTTACAATTTGGCATAGTATATTTGATATTTGTATAAAAATAGTGCCAAATTTAAATATCTATAATACCTGAATTGTCATATCTTGTGCTCAAATGCAATGTGGCTTAAATAAACATTCATGACATATTTGTTTTGACTCAGAGATAATGTAGGTAAATGTTAATTGTTCTGTCAGCAAATATTATTCTAATTACGTTTGAGAGAGTCTGTGAAAATGAATCAATCTAATACGGTTACACAGTGTAAATCACACCTACTGCGACACTTGATATTCTTAAAACAAAAGTCGAGATTTCCATTCTTACACCATTTTGTCTCCAATCAAACGAACGCGGTATTAACGTTGTAACACCTTGGTGAAAGCGGTTGATCTCGTTTCCGCTTAATGCTGTTGTAACACACGTTGGCCACTAGAGGTCCCCCCGGTACCCCTACTGCAAAGTTCTGTGGGAAAGAAGGATCTTATTTTACGCGCCCTGGTCTGCTGGTCCTGGTGTTAAAGATGCCTGTAAGGCAAACTCATTTTGCAAGCCAAGACGGGATCTTTCTGTGAAACTGTTCTCTATGGGAACAAAAGTAATTTGTTAACCTGGCGTTCGAACAAAAACGCTATGAAAAAAAGACGTACAATGTGTCATTGCTAATTTAGTTAGCGAGCCATAATAATCATAGCCCAAAGGAAAGAACAAGCAATACATATATATTCAAATGATCAAACAAGATAATAGACAAGTGAATATGGCTAAATGTCAGGACTTCTACAAGAGGCTGTTCTTAGGTATGTACTAATAATCATGTAATGCCAATTTATTTGATTAAAATATGTATCTTCAACCACGTTACAGCATAGATTAAAACGTGCAATCATATTCTGTAAACGTATTCAACATCCATGCCGCATGTCAGACGAGAGAATGCCAGGATGGAATTTACACTGTGTGTAATTCATGTAATTTACCTGTTGGACAAAAAGTAAAAAGACCCACATGCTTATGCAAACTTCACTGTCATCACCAAGTGACAAGTTAACAGTTACATGTTGCTATCATCTAATAATAAAGCAGGGGGGCGGACTGGGGAGAAAAAGTGGCCCGGGAGTTCCTGACAGACTGGCCCACTAATATATATATATATATATATATATATATATATATATATATATATATATATATATATATATATATATATATATATATATATATATATATATATATATATATATATATATATATATATATATATATATATATCTGTATGTGTGTGTATGTGTGTGTGTGTGTGTGTATATATACTGTATATGAATCTATACATGGCACGTAGTGTATATGACGGCATTTATTGTCATATGGACAATATTAATTCCAGCAATAATATGATTACAAAGCCACATAGTGGCTTTTAAATAGTCCATCATAAGACCACCAAACAAGTTGTTTTACGCAAAGTGCATCCTAAAGAACAACCTACAACTCTAACGTGGGTATTTCTTCCTCTTACCTATTTGTGGTGGTTAGTTTTAATCTAAGAATTTCAATAGCTTTAAAAAATAAAACAGTGCGCAGTGCTCTGGAACCTTTAAGACCGCCACTTGCGTCCGTGTTAACCGTGTTAAGGTCATTTGTACATGGCGCTTTAGACGTTGCAGAGGCGACAGCAGTACATTTAAAATAACATGTTATCTACAATTTAAACTGCTGTATGTTTTCGTAGTCCGGCCCGGATTTTCTGGGACAAGTTGTTTTTTTTCTGATCTCCGCTGCACACCGTCAGCCCGCATCAGCTGGCCAGTCCGCGGCCGCGGTCCAACTCGTTCATGTGTTTACAGGCCCAGTCCGCGGCCGCGCTGAGCAGGTTAGTCTGACTGGAGCGGGGGAGGTAATAACACCGTTAAACAGCAGCGTGACAACGGGCCGGGGCCGCAGTGCGCGGCAGTGGCTCCTCCACGGGCTGAGTTAAACCACCGGCGGCCAGCGGCCCACCGGCCCACCGGCCCACCGGCCCACTAACCCATCGGCCCACCGGGGAAATCCCCGGTAGCAATGTATGCCAGTCCGCCCCTGTAATAAAGAAAACTGACGTTGTGGGGAGCCATTTGTCACTGGAGGAAGTTCACTAAATTCGCATTGTTGCATTCACCACCAGGGGGAGCCAAAGGTCACTTCAACCACTGTGCTGTTAAAGAATTCCTGTTATTTGACCGTTTTGGAATGACTGGGCAGTCTAGTGACAAGTGAAAGTGCATTTTCACACTGTTAGTCTATTTTGCTACTCCTCATTATCTACAATTCTATTATATTCTGGCTTGCTGAGTATGGCACTGTTTGCACTGGCAATATATCCACCCACCACTCTTTTTAATGATTGTGCTATCTCTTCTCTGAGAGGTTTGTAGTGAAAACGTCTGAAGCCTTTTATGGAATTGATTGGCAAATACCTCTGCTTCATAGGGTAAAACAGGGTAGACCACTCACCAAAAAGACACGAACAGTATCACCTGCCCACTTCTGTTCATTAACTGTGATCAGAGGAGTTGCTCTATAAAAACATTGGTCTCTCCCCAAGCACACCCATACACACATGGAGAAAAAATACAAAAGCAGCTGCCTGCAGCAACAAGTTAACCTGATGTTTCTAAGTTGCCTCCATCTACAAAGACCAGCAGTGACCGACGCATGAACACAGGTAGCAGGGTCTGATGTATGACGTGCAGTAGGACATGTAGTTTGTAAATCTATGATAAAAAAGATGGTGAAGAAAGGGTCTGTACCTCTAATAGCTGGGGTGTCACCGGAGGACCATCGTTCAAAGAACAAGGGATTTAATGCTTTTTAGTACATAACATTATTACATGAAGACAGTACCAGCATGATTCCATCGCCACTGCTGCTGTGAACTAGTCTTAATCTCTTTGATGGGGCACAATGAAGAAAAGAGGCAGAACACATGGGCAGGATTAGTGGACTAGAACTAGTCCCCCTGGAGAGACTTGGGCTGTCTGGTGTGTGCAACACAGTGATGGAAGCACTAGGATATTGGGACCAAACCCATGACCTGTTGGTGTTTAGTCTATGGCCCAAACACAGTTGATAGTGAACGTCAGGATTAGAACTCACAGAGTCATCCCTATGTTAAATGGAAATTTGCTTGTAAATAAAAATGAAGTGTTGCCCAGTTCTGGAGTCTCATTTCACTGACATTTTAGCATTTTCCAAGCACTCCTGACCTAACGGCTTTAGCTTATTAATAAAGGTGTCAACACGCTGAGCCAGGTTTGATAGTGTCAGTCACTAAAGAGTGCAGTGGCACTAACTATAGAGGTCTTCATGAGTATCACCCACCTTCTCACCATTCACCTGTTCCTGCATGTGTCTCCCCTGCTCCGGGTTTGGCTCAGAGGTCATGACCTTTGGCGTGTAGAGGTCAGCCCCAGCTGCCGGAGACGTAGTGGCATTCCGTCACCAGCGACCACGGAGCATGGCGACCTCGGACGGGATGGAGGGAGTGGAGAACATTCCAGACCTCCACCTGGACACCAAGGGGCACATGCACCGACCTTTGTGCTGAGACAGTGAACGCTTTATGCAGCTACGGCAGGTGCAAGGGCCTCGCTAACCGGGGTGGGCTGTGGAAAACGACCCTTCATGCGAAGCAGAACGAAGCGGATTGGTTCACCTCTGCTCAGAGGGCGTGGCCTAGGACATGTGAGGGCATGGCCTATGGCCTGTGAGGGCGTGGCCAGGCCTGAGCAGGGGAATCTCTCACAGGTGCAGTGCTGCTCTCCCCCAGGACACACACTAGTGCAGAAACTCACCTCAACAAAAGCTAAATGAATAATTCGATAATAAGAAGCCCTCACAGGCTCATAGGACTGACTATAAAACATCAGCAGGGAATGTGACTGCAGGTGTGACTGTACGTTTTTCCGTGTCATCAGCAGAGGCAGTAGTTGAATCCTGAAGTGGTGCTAATTCAAGCGAGTGGTGCACGTTGCAGCGTCCCCGCACTGCACGCCCCCACAGGAAACCCCTCACGCACCTCTGTGTGGTTCTGTCACACACAACCCGATACAGCCCCACAGCCCAGCTTGGCACAGCTGCCTGGAAACCAGCCTTCACGGTTCCGTATAACCAGGCGCTTCTTAGAACGGTTAATGAGTTGCTAGTTAACTTGAGGGAAATGTGATTTGCCAGTAAATGACACCTGTTGGTCTCACAGTCAGTGCTAGCGATAGCTGTTGAATGGTGATCTAATTAGTATGAGTGAACGGCGCTTGAATGTGCAGGTGGAGGTGAAGCTGAACATTCACCCTGGTGCTCGATGATAATGTCACAGAACAACCAGGTACACTGAACCCTGGACACTGAAGGACGCTTGATTTGGATATCGTACGTATTCCGCCACTTCAGCTCCCGTTAAATCAGCCTCAGCCAGAGCATGACTGCACTTCTATAGCCAGGGAAAAGAGTAGACACAAAAAAGGAAAGAATGGTAGAGAAAGAGAGAAAGAGACAGTTGGGGTACTGAACTGAAAAAAAACAAAATCACTACCAAACTAATTTGAAAGTTTAGTATTATATTGTGAAATTATATCCACCTTCGTGAATTGCACCTCCCCACACACCTTGCACAGTGTTCTCAGTTCATTAAGTTCATCCAGAATAAGCAACATACTAAAATGTATTAAACTGAAAGCTTGCTTTGTTGGAAGGTACACCTTGTGCATCAGAGTGTGTAACCAAGCGCTGACTGTGGCCCAGACAGACCATCTGACATCTGTGCAAGAAGGTACACGTGCACCAGGCTGGAAGGTGTGAACGCGTTCCAGACACCCCCGAGTGCAGGACGTGACAGAGTGGACCCAAATAACGAGCAGACCTTTTCTCAAATCTTTAACTGTCAGTAATGCAACTGGTTTTGATATTTCATACAGATTCTCATGGAGATCTTGTTGAAGACTCACATTTCCATCTGTGTCCTGACATCTAACTTCTGTAATATTAAACAAGTGACTTTCAGAATGTATCTGAACGTGCAGTTACTCTAATATGGCAACTTCTGCTCCTGCGGCTATTTTAAAGATAAAGATGTTGGTGTCATTTCAGAGCCAATGTGTTGAGACACGCAGAGGCACAGCATTCAGACGCCCACACCTCTCCCATACTTGTCACACAAGGCCGATCTCCTACGGATGTATTAAATTAGGGCTCGCCTGCTGTCAGTAAAAGAAAAGAAAAAAGAAAGACACGTCACCACAGGCACCCGTGCTTTGTTTACCAGCCTGTTCAGTGACATACGCCACCCCCCCACCCCAAACTGTGGTTTAGTCTGCATCGTAGGCTCAGCTTCTGGTGTGATCGGCTCTAAGCCATGCGTGTAGGGGAGTTTGTCTGCACGAACCTCACATGGGTCTGGGTCGGGCCTTGTGAAAGCACATGTCTTCAAAGTTTTCTCTTACTGTTAGCACCATTACTCACTATGAAATTAACTAGAACTGAAAGCACCCATATCTGATCATCTGTCTGTTTTAGACAAGACTCTCTCTGTTTCTCTCTCTGTCTCTCTCTGTCTTTCTCTTTGACAATGACTTCCAGCTGTGATGGAATCTGGGAAACTGAGAGGCGCACAGATGTTTTCCTCCAGTGCGTACATCCAGGTTTGACTTCAGTTCTTATGTAGTAAATGTCTGTCATGTCTAAGTCAAAGCAAGCATGTCATACCAACAAGGTCAAACTACCCCATTTCCCCATTACATTATCCTGTGAGAGTCAAGGGCACACAAAGGAATCATGGAGTAATCTCCTCCTTCCTCTCCTTCAGTCTCCCTGTCCTCACGCCCCCCTTTATATATAAATACAAGTTGTATCTGGCTATGGTGAGTGACTATGCTCTGATTTACCTCATACTGAGGACATTTGAGCTGATATAGGAACTAGAGGAGTCATTCTTCAAGGAGGATGAGAGAGAGAGAGAGAGAGAGAGAGAGAGAGAGTGTGTGTGTGTGTGTGTGTCTGACTACCACAGACAGTACACAGACTGTTGTCCACCGTATTGATATACAACAGATTCTGAGTGATTTGGGTGGCTGAGGTTACTGGAGAATTTGACCATATTCCCCACAGGAGTTAAGATGCAGCTTAAATTAGAATAAATCAAACAAGCGCACATGCTTACGCATATACATACACCAACACACACACACACACACACACACACACACACACACACACACACACACACACACACACACACACACACACACACACAGAAACACACACACACCGCTACCCACACACATTGAGTCATGACTTAAATGAGAGCAGATCTAACTGTGAATATGCCAAGGACCTTATTCATTCAACAGAAATCCTTCTTCTATGACGAATCCTTTTGTAAACCCAAAATGTAATACTGATCGTGTCACATGAGCAGACCTGTCTTCACCGTGGACTGTCTTCAAGTGTCCTTTCTGTCGGCAACAACAAAAGCCTAATCAATACAAGGTCAGCGCAACAGTAAAGTCATAGCAGCAGATGTTGCTCAGACAAATCTGACCAGTCACACGTCACTGAGATCCTACGCACACACACTCTGAATCATGGGAGTTCTGTCTTCCTGTGACATCTCTTTGTGATACGTAAAGCCAGGTAGGACAAGATGGCTGAAGATTACACACAAAAATATTTATATTGGAGACGAGCGGCTCTTCACATAATCCCTGTAAGGGGAAAAATGTTACAAAAGCAACTTCAAATAAAAGTTGTTTGAAGCTGAAGCTAAAATGTTGCAGTCCAAGTCATTCATCCACCCGGGGTAAGCTCGATCTTAGAGGGAGGTGTTTGTGTGGGCATAGGCAACTAACAAATGGCTTGGCTGCATGCTCCCCGTATTTTCTCAGAGGTCCACAGCAGGGTGGGGGACACATGTGTGCGGCTTTGCTACCTGCCAATTACCCACACTCGAAAGACCGAGACGCCGCACCCACCAGCCAGGGGAATGGCAGCCATCCAGAACATCAGTACGTCCACCCGCAGTGCTCCGAAGCACTTAGCAGAGAGCCGTCCTCCTGCCCTGATCTACCGCAGGCATTCACGAAGCCAGACCCTGAGCAGAACCATCCCTGCAGGGAGAACAACTAATCACCACCAGGCCCTCGACCTCAGCCGTCCCTCAGGACGTTCCACGCTCTGCAGACAGGGACGTGAGCAGGACGGCGGCTCCACGTGGAACCGGAGCCCACAGCGACGCGTGACCTGTGGTCGTTTGCCCAGTCAGGCCTGGCTCACGTGGATTGAGCCCCCTTTCTAGCCCCTGGAGAACGGCGATGGATTACATTAAAGCAAAATTGTGAGCATCGGCTGTGGTGGTGGTGCGAGTCGTCTGTTGGCAGCTCTACTTTCGATTCACCCCCCTAGCCCAGCCCCCCCTGCCCCCCCCCCCAGCTCGCCCTCCACCCACAGACTGTTCCACCGTCTCAGCTGAGCCTGGGTGAGATGCCACAAACCAAACGTGCTGGGGCTCTGTCGGGGGGGTCGCGGTGAGCGAAAGTAACTGCACTCTCAGCAGCATGTCAGACAGCGAGCAGCCAGGAAGTGACGGTCACGTGAGGGCAGCCGTGCCGCTCAGACGGCCTTCACAGCCATTTCCTACAGAGGACCGTGTGGCAGCGCTATTAAAATACCACAGACGTCACCCCAAGGCAGAGCTAGAGAGATAGAAATCACTTTGTAGTTTATTGTGTAGAATTAGATCTCAAAAGAACTCTAGTTAGCAATTGACTGTCTACTACTCAAAGAATGTGGTTCATTCCCAATACCACCATTACAGACACAACAATAAAGCTCTAATAACTAAAACTGAGGAACTAAATAAGACCAACAGCCAGTGAAGTGTTGAGATAGTGTCCTAACTAGTACTGCAACAACTGAGCTTTAACTTACTCTACATTCTATAATCCAACATGTTCATTTGTTATGCACTAGGTTTGCTTTCACACATGCGCAGAAACCCATTCAAAACATCCTCCACCCAAACAGATGAGCCCATAAGTAGTTAAAATCTTGGTTCTGTCTCTTAGAGTGTGCAGACGGCCTTCAGGCCTGGTTTTAAAATATGAAGTGGAGAATCCATTATGGTCTAGAAGCTAAATAATATTAATTGTCCTGAAGCTTAGCTAAGAATGGGTGTGTCCTGCTCAAGCAGATTCCACACACTTGACATCTGAACTGCAAGCCAAGCAATATTTGAACTGTCTCCACTTTGCTGAAAACAGGAAAATCCTTTCAGGAGTTTGAGTTATGACATGCACATACAGTAGGGTGACCATATTGTGGTTTTCAAAAAAGGAATTTGGGAGGAGGGGGACAGGGGGGGACAGGGGGGACAGGGGAGACACGTATACATAAGCACTTTCATTTATTAGACTTATGTAACAGCAGCAAGGAGCAAAGGAGAGGCACGTGTGATCTTTGAGGCACACGTGGTCGTGAAGAGTCTTTATTCTCCTTATTAGCAACAAAGCACAGCAGAAGAAAAGGCAAAGTGAGGACACAACACTGTACAACAGCAGCAGTGACCGCTGTAGGAGGCCAGGAGTGAGTGGAGAGTGAGGGGGGGTGAGTGCGGTGTGAGTGGGAAGAGAGTGGAGAGTGAATGAAGAGTGAGTGGGGTGTGAGTGTGGTGTGAGTGGGGAGAGAATGGGGAGTGAGTGCGGTGTGAGTGGGGAGTGAGTGCAGTGTGAGTGCAGTGTGAGTGGGAAGTGAGTGCAGTGTGAGTGGGGAGTGAGTGCAGTGTGAGTGGGGAGTGAGTGCAGTGTGAGTGGGGAGTGAGTGGGGAGTGAGTGCGGTGTGAGTGGGGTGTGAGTGGAGAGTGAGTGGGAAGAGAGTGGAGAGTGAATGAGGCGTGAGTGGGGAGTGAGTGGGGTGTGAGTGCGGTGTGAGTGGGGAGTGAGTGCGGTGTGAGTGGGGAGTGAGTGCGGTGTGAGTGCAGTGTGAGTGGGGTGTGAGTGCAGTGTGAGTGCGGTGTGAGTGCGATGTGAGTGGGGAGTGAGTGCAGTGTGAGTGCAGTGTGAGTGGGGAGTGAGTGTGGTGTGAGTGCAGTGTGAGTGCAGTGTGAGTGGGGAGTGAGTGGGGAGTGAGTGCAGTGTGAGTGGGGAGTGAGTGTAGTGTGAGTGCGGTGTGAGTGGGGAGTGAGTGCGGTGTGAGTGGGGTGTGAGTGCGGTGTGAGTGGGGAGTGAGTGCGGTGTGAGTGGGGAGTGAGTGCGGTGTGAGTGGGGTGTGAGTGCGGTGTGAGTGGGGAGTGAGTGCGGTGTGAGTGGGGAGTGAGTGCAGTGTGAGTGGGGAGTGAGTGCGGTGTGAGTGGGGAGTGAGTGCGGTGTGAGTGGGGTGTGAGTGCGGTGTGAGTGGGGAGTGAGTGTGGTGTGAGTGCGGTGTGAGTGCGGTGTGAGTGGGGAGTGAGTGTGGTGTGAGTGGGGAGTGAGTGCGGTGTGAGTGGGGAGTGAGTGCGGTGTGAGTGGGGAGTGAGTGCAGTGTGAGTGGGGAGTGAGTGTGGTGTGAGTGGGGTGTGAGTGCGGTGTGAGTGGGGAGTGAGTGCGGTGTGAGTGCGGTGTGAGTGGGGAGTGAGTGTGGTGTGAGTGGGGAGTGAGTGCGGTGTGAGTGGGGAGTGAGTGGGGAGTGAGTGGGGAGTGAGTGCGGTGTGAGTGGGGAGTGAGTGGGGAGTGAGTGCGGTGTGAGTGGGGTGTGAGTGGGGAGTGAGTGCAGTGTGAGTGGGGTGTGAGTGCGGTGTGAGTGGGGAGTGAGTGGGGTGTGAGTCGGAAGCAGAGAAGCTATATAAGACCTGTGGGCTTACAGAGGGGGAAGTTTAGCCAGGCACAGGTGCACAGGATCAGCAATCACATGGTTGGGAGCAAGGCAGGTATGTGTGTGTGTGTGTGTGTGTGTGTGTGTGTGTGTGTGTGTGTGTGTGTGTGTGTGTGTGTGTGTGTGTGTGTGTGTGTGTGTGAATGAGTGGGCGAGTCCCTCCTCCTGGGTATCGAGTGCACCATGTAACAGCTGCGTTCAGAGACAGCAGTATATGAGAAGAACGTTGTATTATATGTGTGTGTGTATGTGCGTGTGTGTTTGTGTGTTCAGAGACAGCAGTATATGAGCAGAAAGTTGTATTGGGTGTGTGTGTGTGTGTGTGTTCAGAGACAGCAGTATATGAGCAGAAAGTTGTATTGTGTGTGTGTATATATGTGTGTATGTGTGTGTGTGTGTGTTCAGAGACAGCAGTATATGAGCAGAAAGTTGTATTGTGTGTGTGTATATGTGTGTGTGTGTGTGTGTGTGTGTGTGTTCAGAGACAGCAGTATATGAGCAGAAAGTTGTATTGTGTGTGTGTATGTGTGTGTTCAGAGACAGCAGTATATGAGCAGAAAGTTGTATTGTGTGTGTATATGTGTGTGTGTGTGTGTGTGTGTATGTGTGTTCAGAGACAGCAGTATATGAGCAGAAAGTTGTATTGATCTCCATTCAGCTGTTCCTTACAAATAAAAGAAATAGAGTAAAAAATTTTTATTTTTATGATCACTAGACAATTTTTTAGAAGTTCTGATATGCACAGTTATACGTTTGTGAATATCCGTCTTTGTTAGATATTAAAATGTTGTTTTAACAAGATGGATGTGCAGTCCACATGTGGAGATCTATTGTAAGATTTCCACCCAAACTCACGTGACAGCTATAATTCTGTCAAACTTGTTTTTTTACATTTCTGATTTATTAAACTTTCCATTTCGTAATTGGAATATGAGTGTATGAAACCTGATTTATGTCAAAGTAATTTGTATGTATATCAGACGTGCATCCAAACATCCATTTCAGACACTTCCAGCCAGACACATTTTTTGGTCCCCAAAAGAGGATCTGGAGAAATGAGAACAAACTGCCACATTAACTTACAGGTGTAACGTTTTCAGTTTAAAGAGCGTGTGAGAGGATTTTTCCCACAGAAAGTCTATATGTGCTGCTGGTGCTGGTCAACATTCCTATAGGGCTGCCAATACCACACACAGCTCTGCTCCACTAATGGTGGCGTGAAAATCACTTAAAGCTTAAAGCTGACTCACTTAAAACCGTTTTCCACCTGTAACTAGAAGTCACACACAAACACCATTATTCTGCATCATATAACATACTATTATTATAGTATTTATTAAGTAACATCTTGCAACAAAGGATGTAAAAAAGAAACAACAATAAACGAATGTCTTGTTTTCTTCGATCATCTTTTTCACTGAGGTCCCTTTATTCCACATCCTTGGTTGCAAAGTTTGATGTTTGACAACATTTGATATTTTGGTGTAGTTTATGTCATCTACCCATATTTCGTCTGCAAGGAAATATGAACTGAGAGTTATTAACTGTACAAATTCATAATTGTTAAAGAACTTCTTTTTATTTTGTTATATTTTGTTACTGGGATATGTAATCATTCAGCTGTCAAGCCAGAGGAAATGCAAGGCCATTCTTGTGTCGGTTTGAGCACTGGCACACACAATGCTTTAAACCAAAAGTTTTAAACTTAAGGTTAGGGGCTACTTAGGAAGTAAAATAACATCCGTCCTTAAACACAGTGCTGTTCCACAGAAGCAGTAGCACCACAGTTGTGATCTGAGCTCCGAGTTCAACTTCACATTTCCTCTGTGCTATGCCTACCCCCCTAAAGACTCTTTTCCCCTTAACCCATGGTCTCTGACCCCATGACCCTCTTCCACTTCTCGTCCTCGTCACATGCTAACCACAGCTGTTTCCCACAGGCCAGAGGGGGAGCGTGTGGACGGGGCTTGAGCACAGAAAGTGGTGCTAGTGACCTCCGACCTTGGCCTATCATGCCAAAGGTTACTGAGGACACAGGGTAGGCTACAAAACAAGGAAACAAATGGTCTCAGTCTGACAAAAATAGAAAAGGCTTCTGCACCAGGGCCCTGTCACTCTCAGGACGCCTTAGACATCCAGGGCAGGGAAGAAAAAACAGAGATGAAGATTTGGTTGGAATATCCAGTTGAGAGGTCACCGCTCCTTAGGGACAATGTGAGGATATGAGTGTCTGATGACGAGGTCTGATAGGGCAGGAGCTGGGAGGACGAAGAAGAGGGGAAACAGAAGGCAGTGAGTCTTTTTCCCTCTACTCACTGCTATGAGTAAGAGTGAATGACTGTGAAACCTTGACTATAGTGACTCAGTAAAACGAGCTCCGTCATTGGACCCTGAACTGTACATGTACATTTCCAGTTTTTTTTTGCTCAGAACGGATAACTAGTTCAAAATGACAGGTGACTTTTATCCGTCTGTAATGTGAACACGTCTGTCCACCAAAGTAGCGTGCACGTGCACATTCATGCATCTTTCCACACGTCACCAACAACAAAAGTCATATTTGTGAGATGACTCATTTGAAGCTACTGTTGTCTGTGATGTTTCTCTCCATTGCGTTGACAACACCACTAAACGCATATATACAGGCAAAAGCCACATCAAAATTGGTCTGCCAGTTCTCATAAAAGTCGCACGGTCATGAAACAGATACAAGTCTGATCTAGGAGCTCATAGAATGGTGACGCAAATCTGATATGAAAAGATCAGATGTGTGTGTTCTTTAAAAAATCAGATTTGCATCATGTTAAGACAGAAAATGTAATATAAGTCATATTAGGTGTGTAATGGAAACATAGCGTATTTCAACTGGTCCTTCTAACTCACATCCCATGTGTTCAGGGCTGATAAACATATTGGTTTAGGCTCTAACCTTCTAACCATGGTTTAGGCTCGAACCGTTAGCAAAGAGGTGTTGCTAACGGTTACCAAAACAATGTTTTCCTTACCCTCAATAGTTGTGATTTGCTTGAAATTTAAATAATTGATCTACTCTTATCGGGAAACTTTTACTGATTAAAACGTTTTTGACAGTCCCTAGTCATCCCTTAGCAAAGCAGAGTCAGGAGGTAATGTGTGCTTAATTCACGTCTGCCGGTTCTGTTTCCCGAGACTGCCATCGATGGGCAAACAGCTGGCATCTGACCTGGAGAATTTTATCAGTTCTTGAAGGCCCTATCAGCGCTTTTATCTGTCCTACTGGACAATGAGCTCTGGATTCCTGCTTTGTGCACTGAAGATTAGAAAGCAATTTAGATAACGATGTCTCAGAGTCTAGATGCACATAGCAAACCTGACGACCCAGTTGTTGAAACAGTGCCCTGCTCTCCAGCTGTTGAGTCGTTTCCAGGTAACGGAGGGAAATTGAAGTTGATGGAGGAATTCTGGCTGTTTGTAAACTGAGGGTTCAAGCTTTGAAGACAAATGTTAAGAGGTGTTTGAACAGAGCACAGTTTACATGGGAATGAAAGGGAAGGTAAAGGTGCACATGTTACAGGAAACAGTCTGTGTTGAATGAATGAGGCCAGACAAGCTCGCCCATCTGGAGAGCTCCACGCACCAGGTCTCTGATGTGGTGCTGGTAAGTAGTTCAGACTGGTGTGGAAAGATGGAAAGAATTTCAGGAGACAACTTAGGAGAGAGGGAAGTTGGGAGAGAGGGAGAGAGTGAGAATAGGAGAGAGGGAGGTTGGGAGAGAGGGGGAATAGCAAACGAACATGGGGGCAGTAGGTGTATTAGTACTGAATTAGTATAGATATGTTCTGCAGAGTCTCTCTCTGGAAAAATCCCTGTGGTTTTCTCATGAACTTCAGAAAGCCCACAGAGTGAGCGCTGAACGGCACTCGCGAGCGGCCCGAGGCCAGCTGGTAAGTGCTGGTTTCCTGTGAGTTACGCTCAAACGAAAGAGCACCTTCTTTCTCCACGCCACACCATCGCTCTCTCACACACGAGGCGCTTGAGCTCAGACAACCACAGCAGGATAGGTGTTTCTCCAGGGCCATGTCCTGTAGCAATCGCGTTCCAACTCTCAAGGATGGGACAAAAGAAACATGGCAGAGGAATGGAGTGGGGTAGATATGGGTGAGAAATCACCCCACCAGGGGTAACAGGGGATGACTTCATATACCAGTCGTGGTTCAGAAAGGGTGCGAGTTCTTTTTTGATGTACTTTATTTAGCAATCCTGAAGGTAGCCATAGGTAGTTTTCTTCTTTCTACTTGTGGTATCTTTCTTCTAGTACCTCTAAATATATGTGCACAAACAACGTTGCCCTGCAGAGCTGTAAAGACCAGCAACTGTGACAATGCAGGATGCTGATGTTGTGAGGGACCTCAGTAACCAACGTGACAAACCAAACCTAACCCACCGTACTGTCACTTGAGCCATAAAAAGCAGCACAAGCGTCATTTACTGTTTACTGCAAAACCTTTAATCTGTGAACTACCAGCAGCTGTTTTAAACAAAACCATCTTTGTGCTGGTGTGGAAAATTGAGCCTCATTGCTTTGTGCACTTCTGAGAGAACTTACTCACATGTAGCTAGTATGGTTTGAAAATGCATATCATCACTGACACACCTATCAAGCAAGTGTGAGCTTGCAAATCGTTACCGTCCCTTCTCACTGGCAGCATTTACGTCATCAAGCTCTGGGAAAAGGGCCACCCATGTGAAGTTCATATTGGTAATTTACGTTAATAAATATTAATAAATAGTAATTAATAAATATGTTCTGCATGGTTTTTAGCTGTAAATAAGGTGGAATGATGATTGTGTTCATAAACTCTTCACATTATCCTCCGGTATATTGTTAGATAACCCCAGTGAGCAGCTTAAACGGTCACTGGTTTCAGACTGGTTTCAGGCAGTTTTTTTTTGTTTTCATTTCTATATGTCTTTATGTATTTTTATATGTTAATTAACATTTATGGCATTACAGTAATTGCAGTGCTGCAGTATAACTTATTAACACCATTACACAATAACAACCAGAGAGAAACACCATTAAAAGCTGTGTGGTGTTCTCGTGGCACGATTTAATGAGCAATATTAAATTAATCCTCTTTTATTACAAACTTGGCAAGAGTCAAGCTGTCACATCAGCTAATCCTTCAGGAAACGTGTATGAGCCCAAGGGGAGGGGCTAAAGAGCCATCATACAACAAAACAAAAAACAAAAACAAATAAAAAAACAAAGGAAACGCAGCTAGTCGGGAATAAAAATGAAATTCCAGATCCAGTAACAGTAATGCATGGAGATTCTCAGTGTTAATATTGTCAAGCCAGAAGGGAGATGATGGCACCTGACAGCCTGCTGTATCCCTACATGCTGATTAGGAAGAAACAGTCCTGGTTTGAATTCGAGCAGATGTGCCTGCGCAGATGGAGGTACTGGATCTGTTTGCTTCACTGGGCACCACACAGTGGTTCTGTCCACAGCAGTGACTGCATCAACACACTCACAGTTCAGCTCTGCAAAACCTGCTTATGCATCAGTTTTGCAAAGAATAAACTATTCATGTCTCAATGCTGGCACACATTCCACAAGGGGCTGCAGTTCACAGCTGCTCCACCCTCAAACCACAGGTGCAAAGTCACACTCAGCCCGCCTCGCTTACATGAAGCAGGCCTATACATTTCTCAGTTTAAGGAAATGATGCTCTGGACACCAACACCTTTCGTTGCCTCTTAGCGGAGTTTTAAAATGAGCTATAGCTAAGATTATATCACTTGTTAGAAACCCCATCACTGAACTTTAAAACGTTGTGTTTACAACTTAACACATGGCTAACAATATTGGTCCTAACTGTAATTAGATATGCCGTCCTCCTGTGCTTTCCCGGTGGTCAGGACATGGCTCTATTGCCTGTAAGACCCGGTTCAAGACCCTGGTGGGCACGCTGCCCTCTGCCTTCGTCCCGTATGGTGTCAGAAATGGGGTGGGGCTAAGGAGCCCGTTGGGAGGGCCTTTAAGGTGGGGTAAGGACTCCATCTCCTCCTGTTAGGGGGACAGTATATATGGGTGGGGATGGACATGGGAATGGCCCAGGATGATGAAGGGTTGGATCATGAAGGAGCCATGAAAGGGGTTTTAGTGCAGGTGTGTGCTCCCTGAAGATGTAGGCAGAGTGGAGACTCAGTCCATGGCCCCCTGACGGAGAGAGGCTGATGTGATGGGGACCGTCACTTCAGGTAGATGAAACGGGCCCTCTGTCTGCGCACCTTTGGGCTGGCAGTCAGAGCACCAGTTTAGCGCCTGTAGCACCTGGAGGAGGTTCCTGCCAACCAGACGCTGTCAACCGGTGTCCCAAAAGTCAGTTAGCTCGTACAGTTTGGCCTGTGCTCAATGCCGTAAATCCCAGTGGAGAATCAAAATCTCAACACCGTGGCTTGTCAGCACTCAGCACGTGCCAGCATCTCTTGTTCTGTCGTTACTGGTCATTATGTATTGCTGTGTCATCGTTCCTCTGGGGCACACACACACACACACACACACACACACACACACACACACACACACACACACACACACACACACACACACACACACACACACACACACAGCTGTATGACGAAGTCCTTTTGTCTGATGTGGCAGGATGCGGGATGGCGAAAATGCACGCGTGTGTGTGGAGAGATAAACCATATATAAACCAGATTCATTTCCCATATTCCTCCAAGGCCACAAATAGTCAAGTTTTACTTTTATTGAATCAGGCTTATAGTGGGAGAGGTCATTTATAGTTTGTTATTAATGCAGCCAAATAAACGTGTGGAAATGTTTTTGTTCCTGTACAAAAGAACAAATCTGAGCACATCCTTCAGCAGTGGCAACACGCCAGGGTTTGATATTTAAGAGGCCGCCTTGACGTGACTGCAGTTACGTGTCATGTTAACAGTGTGTGTGTATGTGTGTGTGTGTGTGTGTGTGTGTGTGTAGAGAGTGTCGGTTCATTTCTTTTCGATAGCTGCCACACGTTGTGGGCCAAGACTGTAGATTCACAGAGAGACGGCTGCTCCAGTTTGCTCAGGATAACCTCACACATCATGGTGCTGGATGCCCAAAGCAGGTCAGGCATCCAACAATAATAACAAGCACAGAAAACCGTAAAGGGCACGTGTGCATTTTCTCAAATACCTAGATATAAGAATACATAAACATGATTGCCATGTACGTGTAATCCCTTGAATATGTATTCCTGCATGTCGTGTGGAAACTGTGTTTCTGTAAAAATGTTGACCCCTTCCAGCTAAGGACATGGTTAATGCTTATGAAGAAAGAATCTTTCTTCATCTCCCATCATGCAACCATCCAAACATTTATAGTCAAATCATGACCCTCCCGCCATGGAGTTTGAAATGTTTGTTTTATCCAGTGTCTGCATTTCATGTAGCTTGACAAATGGCAGCACATGTTCGTCCCACCCTGAAGTAAAGAGATGTGTTTGTCATCAGTAACCAAACCCCTTTCTACAGTTATGTCTACGGGTGACAATGCTAACACTACACCGTACATTACAAAACTGAGTTACTCCACCATGTCATAAACACTGTGTTCCAGAGTATAGGAAGCAGATGTTTGGTGTTCAGCTCAGAGGAGAATAAATGCTCTATTTTAAATTTTATATAAATGTTAGCACTAATTATGCAAGAATGTGTGATGCAATATTTTGAGAACCTGCAGGTGTTTTGTCTTTGTGTTCAGGCCACTCTCAGCAGGGGTTAGCACAGAACTGACTGACTTTAAAAGACGTGTGCAAGTCAGACATACGAGAGGCTACAGTGTACATAAACCATTAGCCAGTGACGGTGTCTGAATCATTTTACAAAAACACACACAATGGGAGCCAGGATCAGCAGTCCTTCCATAAGATGAGATTTTCAAGGGTAAAATATGACCAGAATAATGAACAGAGCGTTGCATCAAGGCAACGTATCAGTTTCAGCAGATGACCAAGAAATCTGAGGACATCTACATGCATGCCTCGGTCATCTGACTTTTTCCAGGAATTCGTTTTGAGTGCAAGACATAGAGGAGTTTGGCAAGAATAGACCTCTTGTGTCTTCACTATATTTTACAGTCGAATGCTTCACATAACTCTATGTCCCATCGTTTTATTGTTGAAACGCTAAAAACGCAGGGAGCCGTGTCTCCCAGCCACGTGCTGAACCTCGCAGGTTTCAGGTTTACAGGGCAGAACCTGCCACACCTGTTGCTCACGGTTGAAGCTCACTTGTGTTTGGCTCAGTGCTCTGCCGATACCGCACAAGATTGAACGCTGACGGCCATATGTTGCCAAATGGAGCCCGGTCGTCCAGATGAAGGCAGGATAAGTGGACCGTGCTGAGCTGATTGCAGCAGAACGCACCCTCAGCGAGCGTCTCAGCATCAACGTTCTGACCAGAGACGAGAATGTGCTTTTTTATGTTAAAGCACAACATGTCCCTGACTTCACCAGCTTTAATACGTTCCAGAGATGCATGGAGTGTATGCAAACGTTAGCCAACAACAACAAAGCCTCAAAAGTCAAAGTAGTTCAGTTCCTGTCAGGGCCAGCAACTGCCGAAAGATCTCACGCACACACCAGTTTGGTCCCTCCAGAGAAAATCTCATACATTCAGCTTTTTAAAGAACAGCCTGCAATGCGTCCATGGATCGAAGGTTATACATACAAATGCAAGGTCAGGTTTGCCACTTAAGTTTTAGTATTCCAGCTAGCCTCCTTAGGCTGACTTATGGGAAAGCCGTGTCAGGAGTGCTGAAAGCTGTTTCTTCTGTCAGAGAAACATGTATGACCAGAACAAACATGCCATTTCACACACTAATATGGGCAAGATGGAAGAGAAACACCAGTAAATTACACACTGCATTTCAACAACGAACAACTGACACTACTTAGTTCTGAACAACTGACACTCATTAGTTCTGAACAACTGACACTCCTCAGATCTGTAAATCCAGACTAAGCCATTTTCCAGAGTCGGGACAGTGGAGTCACCAAACATTCACACGTTTCAGTGTGTGGGAAGCTGAAACAATTGTTTGGGTTTCAAATAAGCATGGATGGGCCAGAATGTGCACAGAGGAAGATCTGGAATGGTATGAGAAAAGAATGAATGAGTCTGGGCACTTCTGCACAGCGAGCACAAGCACACATATAATTTGGGGTTCACATCCTGTGTTTGTGGAGCTCACTAAAGTGGCAACATATGGCTAATGCGAATTTTAAATACATGGCGTAGGAAGTGGAACAGGAAGAGGCCAAAGAAAGTGGAGTGAGTGAAGTAAAGAATACATCTCCATATACTTTCACTACAGAACTGTGGCCAACATAGCAAGTCTCAATCTGAAATCTGTAATCACCAGTACTGTCTCATAAAACAGGAATTCCAGAAGAAAAAATAGAGTTGTATTCATAGGCACTCATGAAGGAACAGTGATAGGAACAGTGAAAAACCTTTGTGTCAGAAGATAACGTGTGTTATGCAGCATTAACTTTGGCTTGGCTGTTTTGTTTGGGCTCCATCAGCCTTCTTGATGTCTTGAAACCTCCATGTGGAGAAACAGCAGTGTGAGAGCCAGAGAGAACTCGGACAGTCTGAACTTCACCAGGGTTTGTCTATCATCAGTCAAAGGTGAACCAACATTAACAGGAGCAAAACAGATGAACTCAGTACACTAGATCAGTGGCCTGAGTAAACGATTCAAATGTCTAGCATATAAGGCGAGAACGTGCTGAATGGGAAGTCTCTTAATCACAGATAAACACAGTCAATGTAAATTCTGTGAAAAGAAGAAAGGCTGCCCAACTTCTTTGATCTGCCCAACAGAATGAGAAATGAAACCAGAACACCACAGGAGTGAAAACACCAGCCCAGTTCCAGTCATCTTTTCTTCACTCTGTAGGTGTCATACCCTGAAATCTTCTCTCCGGTTCTCCTGCCAAAATCTGTTTGATACCTTTGAATGAAACTGATTCCATTTAATGTTTTCATCTACATTTTGTTTCTTTTACAGGCAAAATATGAATACCAATTACCCACAAATAGAGCTCTGTATGGTTCACGTCTCTCATCATGCAGTGAATTATGTGTAAATTTTCAACAGCTCTGTGCAGATTACATTATTAAATTATCATCTACATAACCACGGATGTTCTCAAAGTTGTCTTAAGAAAACAACCATAACTCTAGAAATCAAACATCTGAATCTGATTATGAAAGTCTGATTTCGCAAATGGGGTATGAAAAACTGCTCTAAAGGTTTTGCCAGCATTTTCCCATACAGATGTACAGAATCCTATAATGTCAGGGAGTGCGTGACAGAAGGCAGCTACATGGGAGAACTTTTTTACCATGCAGATTTTCCAGAGTTTAATGACTCACAACCAGCCCACTCCATTTCTTTCACCCACTCTCCTGTAATGTGGGAACGTTGCTTTTCCCAGCATTCCTCCTTCATAAGAGTGGATTTGTCCCAAACCGTGGTCCTTGCAAAGACTTACCAGCAAAGCAATCCTTCATGTGCATAGACGCCACACATCATAAGAGTGGTCACACCACACTACAAGAGCTGCTGGTGTCTCACGGTATGATGCTGTAGGACTCTGTGAATCAGAAAGGAGAAATTATTGCTGGAATATATGAAATGGGACATTTGGATACAACAGCAGCAGATGGGGCGGTAAACCGATAACACTACCAGACCAAAACTAAATGTCTTCATCATCTCTAACTTCCGCTTGTTTATCTCATTAGAAAGACTGTGGGGTAAAAGGACATTGGGTGGCTGAGAGAAAGAAACAAAAAAAAGTAAAGGGGGAGGGGTTAACTGTTGGGGCGTGAGACCGAGTTAGCAGGGGAAAACTCTCAAAATGCTGAGAACAGCAATGTGTGAGAGGTTGATGGCCAATAAGAAATCTTCAGATGTTGAACTGGTGTCAGGAATTTTAAAATGAAATCTTTTATATATAAAATCTTTTTACATATTAACTATTTGTGCATTATTCTGTAAAATATATATATATATTAGCAGATGTATTGATTTATGCCTAAAGAAGGGCTTCTGGGTAATATCAAGGACATTCTATGGAAATTCAGATCACTGTCAAGTGGATACTAGAACGGCTTCATTTGTGGTGAGTGTCAGTGTAATCATATGGTCCCAAATAGCAGTCTCTTCCTGTGTTTATTTGTACCAGAAGTCTCTGATGACTGCAGGAGTGAAGCCTCATTTCTTTCCCCCTCTCTCTCCCTCTCTCAAAAAAAAAGAAGAAAGAAAAGGAAATTCTGATTGTGGAGTAAGATTAAACCAGCAACAATGTTCTTTATCCAACATTGCGCATGAATGCATTCTTATAGAATCAGCATTTTATAGCACAACTTGACTCCATAAATATACAGACAAAATATTGAGATGAGTTAGTGAGTTTCCTCACAAAATCAATAAAGTTTGGACTTGAGATGCATCAAGATGGCGCACTCGCACTAAAGAACCTGAGATTTTAAAGAATATGTTAATGTTAATGTTAATTGAGCATTTCTGTAAAGCAAACTCTATAATTAATACAATCAAGTCATCAAAGTGCAGTTATTTTCAGTTGCTAGTACAGCCAGAATGATAATGGATCAAAGTAAAGGAGCATTGTGATGGTTGTAGGTACCGTGTTAAAGTGGTATTCAGCACTTCCAGAGGCTGTTGACCAAAGTTAGACAGGGGCTGCATGACAACATTGGACTGCCATGTCCTGTAAAGCGCTGCCTAACTAAAAACCATTTCCTGAAGCCCGCAGTGCCGGGTGTAATGGAAGGAAAATGACTCCAAGACATTCCGAAGTTTCTTTCATCACGTGCACTGATGTCATTCCCGGATATTCCAATACTAAAATGCTAAAGATGTTCGTAAAAGCAACACTAAAACCCACAGTTTTCACACGCTGTCACATAAGAAAGTGTCCCACAGTATAGTCTCACAATGCAACCTCCTCTATTCACTGGCTGACTTTATTACACACCGCGTGTGAATGTCACGACTGATCTACAGGCAGAAACCTTTTACAGACTCAGTTCATCTTAAAGGTTACATTGTGTGTGAGTTACATGTTTGAGTCAAAATGCCACCTAAGAGTTGAGTCAACGTGCGAGAGTTCTCGTGTTACAGGAGGTGGTTGTGGGCTCATGACAGGCAGCCAGGGTCATGGCCACCCCCCTCCAGCAGGAGAGGAAATCCCATGACCCCAGGCTCCTGCCTTTCCACCCAACTGAGGAACACAAGGCAGATTAAAAGAGTGCAACCACTTTCTTAATCTACATTTTAAATTAATCTATTAATCTTATGAGCTACACAACCCTCACACACAGAGAGACTGGACACCTAAAACAACACCACCACCATTTCTGGAAACATTTATAGCAGGAACAAAACAATCCCAACAGTGAACATTAGCAAGAAAGTGAAGATAGCGATTGATTAAACCAGAAATAATAAAGATAAAGATGTTTTTGTAGCTTCAGGCTCATGGGATACATGAAATGTGGAAACTTTGATGGTGCATGCCGGTGGAAAAAAGCTTCAAGGCAAGAATTCAGAAAACCATATAAGGCCTGTTCATCTGGAATATTCCGGCAAACTTGAGGGAGCTTTGCATCTCGTTAGGGTCTTTAGTAATTCCAGGGCTAGAACAACCGTCCAAACAATTAAATTGGTTTAACTCTGAAAACTTTAATAGCGTTTTCCCACTGTGCTGTTTTTAAATCAGTGTTTGCAGTTAAGAGAGATATTTCCATCTCTTTCCCAATCAAAGTTACGGGAAACTGTGTGAAGAGGGACTACACTTTTTAAAAAGAGCTCATTCATGTTTATTTTTTATTTATTTATTTTTTTTACCATCAAAGCCAGGGTGTCATATTGACAAACAGGTGGTAAGAATGTTGCTCTTGTGACACAGGATCACTATAGGAAGACAATCAAGTCGTTACTTCAACTTTCCCATACAATGCAAAATACATCAGCACTTATTTAGTTTCATAATGTTACTGCTTCTGTCACATGGGGTGTTTTAACATCCCATTCAACACAGAATAAGGGGTGAGGTGTTACTGCATTGCATTATAGCGTGATCCATCACACCATATACAACTGAATGGGTGATCAGTAACCACAAAAGAAACAGCACCAAATGTTAGACCTAACATCTGCATAAGCATCATGAGGTTGGCCATACAAAGCACTCACAAACTCTCGACCTAATGCGATCACTGCAGCCGCATACCAATGGAGCAGTGTGGCCTCAATTGTCCGAGTCTAACACTGCAAACAGTCCTGCTTATCTTAAAAGCATCAAAATCCCTTTGAAAGTATATGTGGTACTAGAAAGGAAAATAATTACTGCCCCCATTTGTGCATGCACAAAGGCCAACCACTTTAGCTGGGTGTGGTCTGCAAGAGAGGGAATGGACAATTTTTGCCAATTTTAATCTCATTATGGTCCTTAGGGTCGCAACAAAAAGTTTATAAATGTCCATCATTAGTTGTTTTTTTTTGCCAACTGCTTCATTTAAAGAGTTCGCACTTCACAGCGGAAAACCACCGGTAGCAGCAATGCAGAAAGGCATGAACTGGTCAGGGGCTCATGATGAAGGTGGTGGTGGTGCTGGTGGGGGGGTAGCTGTGTCCCTGTAAACCTTCACAGACAGCAGTCAAAGCAGAGCATGCTAATTCTTTTGTGTGCTAATGTAGGTCCCATGCTGGGCCTGTGACACTCAGACTGGGAGGGGTGATCGTCTGTTTGCTCTGGTGCCTCTAGGTGTCAGTGGGAGGGCCCGGGGGGGCAGGGGACAGAGTGGACAAGAAGATAGGGGCCTGCCCCCTGATAGCGGCATGACCACCAACGAGAAAAGCACTAGAAAACATGAGCGCTCTACAAGCTACAACCCTTTCGAGGACGGGTGACTGGTGCAGCCACACAACGTGCGTCAACGTCTAAGATCCCAGAGAGGCAAGATTTCCCGAGGAACAACGTGTGCAGGAAAACAGTTGTGTCCTCTACACCCTGACACTATGCAACGCTACCATGTGTTTCTATTGTTTTGTGAGGTGCTCTGCTTAGGGAGGTGGTGGTTAGTCGAACTGAGAGGACAGTGTGTTCCTCAGGAGTGAGTGTCCGGTCCGGCCCAGAATGACCTCATACGTGTTTCTTAAGGAAATCGCTCTCCCGTCGAGTTACAATGACAGAGGTTCCTGTTTAAAGAAAGCAGTCTACCTACCAACCAGTGTAGACTAAATACATACTAAATTTTCATTATTCTTAGTTCTTAGTTAAGATCCAAGATTACATTTTTTTTCAAAAATATAAAGATTTAATCCAAAATGTAAAATTATGTGTTTAAATAAAGTTTTTGCATAGAAATAAATGCTTTATATCCTAAAATAAATAAATCTAATATAGAAAATGTATATATATATATATATATATATATATATATATATATATATATATATATATATATATATATATATATATATATAATATTTTCTACTTTACCACTTTGAAAACAATGAGTTCCTTAATCTGTTTCCTTAATCTTAATAAAAGTAGTATCCCCTGCATGTTAAATAAAAAAGTGAATGTCTATTTATACTGGATGTGGCGTGAAAGCAAAACCTGAAGTTTGAGCTCTTAATTCCAATCAGTATTCCGAGAGGAATCGTTATAAATCAAACATATTTGTACGTTTTAACAGACCACACTCGGGATTATTTCATTTAAATCACCTTCCACCTAATTCCTACACATCGACGCTATATGAAGTGTGTATGTCTAACATAAGAATCACCCAGGAAGGTAATTCAAAGGTAGGCTAATTCAATCTCACCTCCCGTCTGCAAGCACGTAGAGGAAAAGGGAGACGAAGAAAGTGTGAGGGCAGGAACCGTCCCACTTCAAGTCCAATCCTGTTCTCAACGACTCCTCACAGCTCAGTTTGTCAATAGCGCGCAGGTCGTGGGGACCGTAAACAAGCTCCAACATTTTAAACACGTTTTCGTACACAGGCCTTCAGGAAAAGGTGCGTATATTGAGTTATTTACTGGCGTCTGCGTACGTTTATTTTACATTGCTGAAGTGAACGTTGTAGAACATGTTCTAGTGAAATGAGCAAATGAGTTAAGACTTTTGCCAGAAAACAATGCATGTTTTGCGGGATAAGATCGCTGCACGATGCAGAATGTTTTATACACTTTATCAAATTATAGTTTTTTATTTTAGTTACAGTATGCTTATAATCAATGTATATATCGCGTTTTAAGACAAGTTACCGCACGCATTTTCCACACAAAGTTTACATGCACGTGATCAATTAAATTGAGTTAAATGCTGTTTATAAGCGGAGATATACACGTATAAACTAATAAATAACACGGTCTTAATTATTTCAACGATTTACTCATCGTAAAGCTAGTTTAATATACATTATAAATAACTACTATAGAAATCCAAGCTTCACAATGTTCAGCGATATAGCACCACCCTTGTATCGAAAGCCTATTTGTAAAAGGTGAGAACATTTTTCATTGTTTTGCTCGAGGGCTTTACGTCCAGATATCAAACACACCCGAGTTATTTAGTCACTCTCACTAATCTTTTAGTTTTGAGTCACCCGCCAACAGTTTCTTCAACTTGGCTTCCTTATTTTTTTTTCTTTTACGTTTCTTATAATATTTATGTTTTCTGTGATATTATATCTGATATGGACATGATTTTTCGTGATATTAATTAATTTGTATACAACTCAGTAGAATTCGGTTTCATCATCGAATCTGGCAGCGCTATGCTGTATTGTTTCTAAGATGCATGGTAAGCACTAGTAAAAATGCCGATGCTGTAATGCAGGTTCCAGTAACGTAATGTTTTATCTTTCTTAATGCCATTTTTGTAGGTTCTGAAAACTCACAGATTAGAAGATACATCTTCAAAAACCCTCTTTCTTCTGTGGATTTGTGGATTTATTACTTTCATCTTTGATGGTGGAATAATGAGACCCCAGAGGACTAATGTGTGATCCGAGAACCTAAATAAAGGTTTAGGTGAACAAATGAAGCATTGCCTTACGTCTCCTAAAGTTGTTCTCATGACACCGGCTGCAGGACACCTCCTCAACATGTTTCAGGAGTACCAAAGCAATACAGTCATTGTTTCCCATTACAACTTCACCGGGAAGCTCAAAGAGAACAAATATAAGGACGGACTAAAACCAGAAGCCATTGTATTCCTCATTATCTGTTTGCTCATTGTCCTGGAAAATACTGTGGTTCTTGTAGCAATTTGGAAGAATAAGAAGTTCCACCTACCCATGTACTACCTTTTGGGCAACTTGACTTTCTCAGATCTGCTGGCAGGCTTCACCTACATGGTGAATATCATAACATCTGGGGCCAACACACTGAAAATGACCCCTGTGCAGTGGTTCTTAAGAGAAGGTGGTGTCTTCATCACGCTGGCTGCCTCCATCATCAGCCTGCTGGCCATTGCTATTGAACGCTATGTTACCATGGTGCAGATGAAGCCATACCAGGGGACGAAGCGTGGGCGCATGTTTGCCCTTATTGTCGCTAGCTGGGTGCTCTCCGTCTTCTTGGGTGTGCTACCCATCATGGGCTGGAACTGCATGGGGATCCTGGACCAGTGCTCCACCGTGCTGCCACTGTATTCCAAAAGCTTCATCCTCTGCTGCATCACCGTCTTCTCGGCGGTACTGCTGGCCATCGTGGTGCTCTACGTGCGCATCTTCTGCATTGTGAAGTCCACCACGCCGCGGCTAGGATGGGGCAAACAGCGCAAAGGTTCGATCAGGAAAGTCCAGAAGTACATGGCCCTGCTGAAGACCGTCACCATAGTAGTGGGGGTCTTCATCGCCTGCTGGCTCCCGCTCTTTGTGCTCCTTCTTTTGGATTTCTGTTGTCCGGCCCGAAGCTGCCAGGTCCTGCTGAAGGCAGACTACTTTCTGGGCATTGCTATGTTTAACTCGTTGCTCAACCCCATCATCTATACGTTAACCAGTAAAGACATGCGAAGAGCCATCCTGAGGTTGATCTGTAGCTACTGTCTGCTGACTAAAGACGGACAGGTGAAGAAGTTCGGAGTACTCTTCCTGGAGTTCAGCACGAGTAAGACGGAGATGCCGTCCCAGAGGCTGGAAGGCCTGGAGACCACTGTGTCATCGGGGAACTTTACACCATCCACAATCAAAGCTATTTATCCCAGAATGTCAAAAATATGAATTTGGGCAAATTCATATCAAAACACAAATGTTATCATGGACTGGTATAGACAATAAGGTGAAGTCTGGGAGTCAGTTGGCCAGGTCAAACTGTAAAAGTGAACGTGCTTCCTTATACTTCCTTAAAGCATTATGCCTCATGCACTTAAGACCAAACAAACTGTGAGTAAGATGGCAGCAAATTGTGCCTTCAGTGGTTACAGACGATCTGTTCTTTACAGCTTTAAATAAAATATATAATGGGAAGTACAGGACAAAGTGACACGGCCTGCCAGAGTTGAGCAGCTAATTGCCTCCTTAACGAGTGCACTTGAGTGTTGGCGTCATCGTTATGCTAAAAAAGATGTTCGTTGGTCCCCATTTCTCAGGATTAATTCCAAATTCTATAAGAGTAAATGGAAATTTAAAGCTCATTATACATTAACTGTAAGGATGGCTCAGATTTTTTTTTCTCAGTATTATCTTGTCTTCTGGGCATACTTGCAAAAAGGAAAACAAGTGTTGTGAATAAAAAATAAGCATTTGTTGGTTGACAGTGTGTTTCGAATGTTCCTAATTTATACTCATGTATATATGTACATTGACAATAAAATGTTGAGCATTAATGTTTTTGCATTTTGTTTCACTTGTCTTACTGCTTTTTCTCCCACATATGAAAGTACTGTACATTTATTTGCACTGCAAAATTGCAGATGCAAAATGCCATAAATGTATGTTTCAATTCCAGAGTGACTGTATTCATCAGTATTTTGTATTTACATCCACTTTGTGTACAGGCCAACAGGTTTGTGACTGGGAATGCAGGTGCTAAGACACATGGCCGGTGTGAGATGTGTTCTCGTTTTTCCTTTGATTAATAACATCACAAAGAAAGTGCTTTTGCATTAACACACAAAGAGCAACACCGTGAGCCTTGGGGATTGTAGAGGTATTGTGCTTAGCAACACTGCGGTAAAAGCAAAGAGAACAGATAGTATTTAATCACTTCATTTTGTCCAATGGTTGCTGAATTTTTAATTGACATTCATGTCAATTGGTGGCCACAAAACAGGCATAATTAGCAGTGATGAAAGTGATAGAATACACTACACTGAAACACATACACTGAAAATATTGAGAATATGATTGAAGCCGCTACTTCACTGCTGGCACTTGATTAATATTTAAACAGCTGTGCTTTATAAAAATTATATATAAAAGTATTTGAAAAAAAATATTGAGAATACATTCGGATAATATATATGGTAGGAGAGGGTTTGAAAAATTGTAGAATAATACATGAGGTTTCCTGACATACAAGAATAGAACTTCAAAAGGGAAGCTGCTGGAACACCTGATGTCCAATCTGTGATTATATAAATCCAAACATTCCAGGTGAGAAATTGCAATATACAAGACAATTATTTTGAAGAATAATTTTGCTAAATGGTCAGTTTCTCCAGATGTACCTTTTTTGCTATGTTTGAGCAAAATAGTTATTACTTTTTTTTATTCCATGCACTACTGACATTTCTCCCAAATTCACATAAAGCATATCCTAATTTAGAGCATTAATTTGCAGGAATTTAACACTGGTGAAAAACAGGCTTTCTGACCTCATCTAATGCACAGAAAACACGTTCATATTCATTTCTACACAATAATGATTTAAACTTACAAGGAGAGTGTGTTTTGACAACACTGTTACTTTTAGAGCAGTCTCTTACTATTTTACCATGTACGGATGCATGCACAAACAAGCATGTGCACATGTACAAACACAAACTGTAGGCCGAAACCTCAAACCTACTGTATGATTTCAATCAATCTGGCCCCATAACTGATTTCCCACGGCACTTTTGTGCTGTTGCTTTATCTGCCACTCAGTTGCACTGCACTCAGTGTGGTTTAATCACAACACAAGACGTGTGCCAAGCCTGCCTTGCTGCGGATCTTTAAAACGAGGTCACTAGCTCGTGCCAGGTCACATCTAGATGAAGTGAAGGCACTTGATGTGCTACATGCCCACCTCACCACAGAAACAGAACAGCTGCAATCTGACTCATTTGTGAAGTAACTGGGAAAGAAAAAGAAACTCAGAGACCCTCACACGAATAAGGTTATTTACTGGCTGATTAACATTCACACATCATGTTCAATTTAGAAACAAAGACGAAGGGGGTTCAAAATCAATTTAGAGAAAGTGTCAAAGGAGTCATGGATTAAATGTCTGCAGTGGGTGTAAAATCAACAAAGAGCTGTTTTTGATGGTTTATCCTAAAGGGGAGAGACCAACACCACTAACCAGAGATCATTACTGGAGTGCTGTGTACCCCCTTTCTTGTCACTCAGTCCGTTGAAGTACCCCAAATTCTTGTGATGTACGTAAGAAAAATAAAAAGGTGGAAAGGACTGCACAAAAGACAAACCTCCACTGTTTCCAGTGCTAAGAAGCTAAATCGACACCCTTTATTTAATAAATACAAATGACAGAAAAATAACACGACAAACAAAAAACATTAAAATCGGAAGGCAATAACAACAGAATTCTACCAGTCTGTGCTGACCAAACTCCAGAGTTCATCACTTATCTCACAGGGGGAACGGGTAGATGTGTCTATGTCGATGGGAGTTGCCACGTTTGCACCATAGTGAACTGAGATTTAAATAAATAAAAAGAAGAAAAATAATTTATTGAAAAGTTATTACTGCCACAGGTCCTCAAATACATTAAATTTATATGGCTTCACTTTCATACACATGTAAGTATTGGGCCAGTCAAAATAGTACACCTACATTTGATAAACACTCATGTTCATATATTCACAGAGTTAAAATCCAGTTGTAAAGATATGCCTTTAAGGATATCTAAAGGTTAAAATAAAGTGTAATAGATTAGGTCTTCAAGAGGAAGTTCGGTTTTCTACAATTGGGTTTTGATTGCCCTCTAGTGGCATGCACAAGAATAGATTTTCCTTTCAAAATCACAATTTCGCACTAATTTGGAATTCACTTTTTTTAAATCTAATTTCAAGTACAACTGACCAAGACCAAGTCATGCAACTGTAAGAATCACTAAACCTACATAAATCTCATTATCTGATCTCTATTCTGAACAAAGTTACTCAAAACAGACAGTGTGATTGCACAGAAGAAATTTTGCTCGAGTATTTACCTCCACGCAATATGTGTGGTTCTGTGTCCAACTCCAGTTTAATTCCAGTAATTTTAAGATAGAGCTGAGCCAAGTATCTGAAACAAATGTGCAGGAAGGTTAGTGTAACTAAAGTGAACTGATAATAGACATAACTATAAAAACACAAAAAACAGGAACATTAATACTGGAACTTTTAGTCAAACTGATTCTTAGTTTGAGTTCTGGCAAGTCACTGTGTGCTATATATTCTAGACAGAGGTGGACATTACAGGTTCAGAAAGTAAAAGTCCTCACCAAGATTTTGCTCAGGCTTCCTGGATTGTGTTGATTTCACTCATTTCACCTGGCTAGCATTAATTAAAACAATCCAGCAAGCTTGAGTAAAATACTGGGAAGGAGTTTTATTTTCTGAACCTGGAATGTCCACCTCTGATTCTAGGTCACTAGGAATCTCTCTAATTCATGCCAATTAGCTCACTATAAAGTAAATTTTGTTACTGTAAATCTAATAGCACATGTGAAGCAGATCGCAGGTGGTCGTGAAAGTTAGCCAGCAGCTGGACCTTACATGGCTGAGGGAATTACTTCTGTGGTGTCCTCATCTACTTCCTGTTGCAGGGTTTGAATCTCCTTCTCACTCTCTTTGAGTCTTTCCAGTTCTTTCTGAAGGAATCTGATTTATGAAGTCAAAGGAACAGCACCAGGAAAAGCAAGACCAACCACAAGTGTATCTACCTGTATTAAAAATGTGTCAAAATGTTACTTTTTGGAATCGATCAAGTCTGAGCAGACGTACTTGTGGAACACAATCACGGACATGTGCAGTGTAATGCAGTCACTTGAATGTCAACAGTCACATGGTGAGGACTTTGTCCTCCACCCCAAAGTTTTTTGTATTTATAATTAGTATGCAGACTGTTCATACAATTTAATAACCTAAACAATATAATCTCTCACAATCTATGCAACTCAGTAACATAGGTTTGCTCCTGGAATCCCTAGAGGCAGAAAGTCACGTTAGTTCCATACCTCCATGGGTCTGGCACACAGAAGTTGTTTCACTGCTCAAAGTTCACTGCAGGACAGATCACAGGCCATGTGGAGTGTTAAAGGATACTCTACATCTGAGTCCAGGGTGAGGCTCTTGGACCGAATTTGCTGCACCTCCTTCTCCACCTTCTCCAGCTCGCGTGTCATTTGGGTATTTTGATCCTTCAGGTCCAGAAGCTTCTGGCCTACAAGTTCTTCAGAGTGCACCAGGCCTGGAGTGGCAGGGGCGTTGGAGTATTGGTTTTAGCAAACAAGCTTATGCTTTTGATGAGATCATATACAATGCCCCATAGATTCAATATACGATCGAAGAGAGAAACTCAGCATAAACACAGGACAAGCTGTGCACACATACACTTTGAAATTTGGCATCACTGTGCACTGGTCCTTCAAATGTTTAAATATGCATATGCATTACATTCCAGGCTAGGAAAAAAATGAAATACCACAAAAAAGTTGGATGGTCATTACTTACTATTTAAGAGCTGGGTGGCCGTTTTCTTAGTCTCTAGGTGGTGTTCAAAGAGCACCTGCTGCTTCTTCCTTGCAGCCCTCAACGAGTCTTCGGCTTTACTGCTCTCAATGAGTTTGATCACCATCTCCCCTGTGTTCTCCAGGTCGTGATCTAATGCGTCGTTTTGTAACATGCTTGTCGTCCAGCTGAATGTACCTTATTCCTGAGAATAAAGGAATGATGGAGATAGGTATGGGTAGCTAGCTAGTTAACCAACTTGTCGAGCCAGCCAACTGTCTGAATGAGTATGAATGAATCTGATATGCAGCTTCAGCTGTTGGCGGTAAACATTTAAAGAAGCTTTAGAAATAAAGATCTAACTCCAAATATAGAAATAAAGATCCAACTCCACATATAGAAATAAAGATCCAACTCCAAATATAGAAATAAAGATCTAACTCCAAATATCAAGTGACGGGTGTGAACCAGGCATCCCAACGGCTAGCTCGCTATCTGGACTTGAAGTTTGCTTGGTTGACAATGTAGAAAATGCAGTTATTGTGCTTTGAATCTTGGCTAACAAAATATTTAATCTTATCTTATTAGTTAAAATATTAACTAAACAACAAATAAACAACAAACAGGCGTTAATAACCATAACTCCATAGCAACGGTAGTTAGCTAATTTAGCGTGAACTACTTCAACGTCTTCGGTACTTGTTCAGCTAACCAGCAAACTGTGTCACTTCACGGACACCACGCCTCAGTATTTATCATTAGGTAGAGATGTTTTTTAAACGTTGTGTTTTCCTATTTTAGTTAACTTTACTGAAACACAGACACATAACGAGAAGTATTAATATATATAAATATAAAGTATTCACCAACCTCCCGTTTCGTTGTTTTCAAATTGCGCCGCTGGTTGCCGCGCTTTACGACACTGCGCCTACACAACGTCTTGATTTAATAAATTACGAATTAACATATTTTCTTTAGATATCTTTTTTTATTTCGTTGTGCAATAGAACGGTATTTGTTTATGAGGCACCAAATAACAGAAAACCAACGTTAACCTTTATATTTTCTTTTGCCCTCTAGCATTTATGATCAGGCAAATAATACGGACGCCTCACCTTCGAAGGACCGTTTCTCAATAAAACAGCAGTGAGGCTCTTCAGTTTCCCCACTGGTACCTAAAGCGACACTTTGACCCATATTCATCAATCAGATAAAATGTTACTCAACTTTAATCGGAGAAACAAATCCCGCAGAGTGAGAAGTCATCTTAGAGAAGGACAGATGACTTAATTATCCGGGATTTGCTAAAGCTATTAAAGAATACAGCCATTACATTTACATGCACGGCATTTAGCAGCCTTACAACGTGATCACAGAATTCATCCTAGATAATAGTACATATAGTCCAGAGATAAATAAAAAAATAAGTCATTGTTACATTCTATGTTAATTTATATTAGAATCATTCACCAATTACTTGAGATGGGTGTTTTGCACCTAGACTCGTTTCACCAGAGCTGTTAACCGAGACAGGCAAAGAATTTTAAGGAATTCTACTAAGGAATTTTTACCATCATAAAGTAGCAAAATGCAATTTCAGTTCAACCGCAGTTTCATAATGTGAAGAATCGGAAAAGAATGACTTTTTGCACCTTCAAATTAAATTGCATTTCCCAAACCGGATTATGCTGCATGCCCAGATCAAGTTGGGCAGGTTGACAGATTATTATAAACTATGATGTGTATCAGTCTAAACATCTTGCAACAGGCTTCAGTTCATTAAAGCATATTAAGAACCATTACATTTTCATTAACTGGACTGCTTCAATTATTCAATAAATAAATAAAAATGTAATAAAGGCCAGACATCACACACATACCTGTTTCTAATAGCTGATCTTGAAATATGCCCCAATATAGAGTTGATTGAATAAAATATTTATTAAACATTAAAACAGAAGATAATGAATAAAGATGAAATGCAAGGCTTCAGTATGCAATACTGACATTTTAGAAATGGTTGCAATCTAAACATTTTTCTTTTTTAATGTTTTTAAAGGTTGTCACAAATGTACACATTCAGTAAATCTCCCATTGCTCATCTTAAAATGTAACTGGACTGTCCAGAACAATAAAAACTACATTTCTTATAGAAGCCGACAAGGGCATTAGCTCTCACTCACTCTGCTTTTGTTTTTTCATTTTTTCTCTCTTTTCTTTCTCTTTTCGTTTCTGCCTATAAAATTCCCTGAAATGCAGCCTCTTGGGATTCAAACCATATGCTTGCAATCTCTGTCCACTAAACTCTCGGCCCTTCATCTTCACCTTGAAAGCACTAGGAAGTAGTCGTCCTCTCAGTCGCCTGTTCTTCTTGGGCCATTTATTCTTTTCAGTCCGTGATTTGTCTTTGGTGGCTTCTGGAATGCTTTCCACCTTCATCTTTTTCCTAGGCACCGGTGACTCCTCTTCCTCAGCCTCTCTCTCCTTCAAAACCTGGTCCGCAGAGTTGCCTGCTGGGGACTCCAGATTGGACGCTGCTCCATCTCCCTCCTTCAGGGTCTCCTCCTGGTCCTTCTCCTTCTCCATCTCTGCTTTCTTCAGAAGGTCTCTCCTCTTCTTCCCAACTTTCATCTTAGCATCTGATCGCTCCTCTTCATTCCTGAAAAGGACAGCACACTACTTAATACTGGTCAACATACCAGTCACGTGCCATTCCCCCACAGAGCAACACTAAAAGGTAGAATAGAGAATTTTCATACATTGTAATGAAGAATGATTTCACTGATTTTATACCAAACTAATGCCCCATTTCACAATGCTTTTTGATTTCATAGGTATGCTAGATTTATAGACTTTTTTGAAATCCTCACAGGCCTGAATACTCACTCTGCATACAGGGAATTCAATACTTGTTTTTTCTTTTTGACGTTCTGAGCTTTGATCTCGTAGTTCTTCACATCACAGAGCTCTTCCGTCTCGGTCCTGTCACATATCAACATTAAATGTTGAGCCAAATGACCTAGTCTCCAAACAACATTTAAGTCTCCATTAATTGTCCATTATGAGCTATTCACCTGTACATGCAGGTCTTCCTCAGAGAGCACCATCGATTCAGTTCCTTCTCATCTGCTCCCAAGATCTACAAGGAAGGAAAGTGTTAGCCAAGTAGCACATCGGCTACATTTTAGCAGTGTGTATAACTGCAAGGCTTGCTCAGAGAGAAGATTAATTCGTCAGGCCCTGGTCAGAGTTATTCCCGGAGGAACAACAATACCAGGTCAGTCAAAAAAAACCTCATCACTGCAAAAAGGGCTTTGCTAGTCAAGCTCACAACCCTGCCAAGCTCGATATGTACAATTGAAGGTTGTCAACATTTTAGGAAGAACTTCAAGTGCTCTCACCTCTTCTGTACTCAGACCAAAGTCATTGGCTACCACCTGTCTGTAGCGGAACCGGCAGGGAAGATCATCTACGATGTCTTCATAGTCTAGTTTGTAGTACTCATCCAAGTACTGATCAAACGTATTCTCCTCTGAAATCCAACAGATCAAATTATTTTTATTATGCGCATAACGCTAAAATAAATAAATAAAAATAAATAAATAAATGGAAGCAGCCAGCAAATTAAATGGCAACTTACCTGGATTAAAAACGGGTTTGTTTTTAGCAATAATTTCAGCAAAGTGAGACTTCCTCTTTTTGCCCACGAGAGAAGAGTCATCCTTGGTCTTCTTCCTCAGGTCCTTCTCTTTCTTTTTCTTCTTCTTCTTTGATAATGTCTGGAGACTAGGGTCATAGTCCGCATCCATCTGTCAAAGCAGGTCAACATTCCTTTAGAGCAGACAAGCTTCCTATACTCATGACGCTTGAAATACACAGACCCAGTAACGGAACGGACACAACCGCTTCAAGGAGCTCACAATGAAATCAGGATCTTCGCAGTGGGGCTGGTAGCCTTCCCTTCCACCGTCACGAGTCTCTTCCTCCACGTACTCCTCTTCCTCACCAGTCCATGCATCCCAATTCCAGTGACCTGACACACAGACGGTGAGACGCTGCACACCAGCTCCACAATACCGCGGCACACACACCCCTCCAAAAGATGGTCATTAAAGATCACGCACTTACCATCCAGGTCTTCATCATCATCATCATGAAACTGAGGCTTCTCCTCCTCATTCTCTCCATAATATTCATCTCCAAACATCTTCTGTAGATGTAAATAATACAAAATCACTCTGCTGGCCCTGCTGATGATCCAGCGGTGCGATTAGATGGCGTGTCTTTCCAGCAGTACCTGCATGAGCTGGTCGTGCTGCTGTGGGTTGAAGTCACCCTGCAGGTCTCCCTCGTCGAAGGCGAGCTTCTCGTTCCCGGACAACTCTCGCAGTTTCTTCAGCTTGTCCAGGATCTCCGCACGCTTCAGGTTCTTCAGCTCCTTCAGCTGCTGCCGTTTCTGGTCCTTCTCCTGTGTAGCCCAGCCCAGGACTCGTCAGAACCTCACATGCCACAGAATTTTCTTTTTTTGAGGCATTTTCCAATGCATGACCAGTCTACGGCCATCTGTTAATACTAAGAGAATTGACCCATACACCATGATTCAATCCAAGACTACATGCTTACTACAGAGGAAGCAACACACACCCACTTGGTTAGTCAAATGCTATGAACCTGACACACACATTCATGACCACTACTGTCAACTTAAAAATACACTAGTTAGTGCTCAGTTATATTAACATTAAAGATTTTTGGGGAAGCCTCGCTCCCCATGGTCCCTCTGCCACTCTCCTTCACACCGAACTATAAATATTAGTAACATATATAAAGTAAGATTATATCAGTCTGCTGTAGACCTACAAAATAAACAGAAATTACTTCCAAATGCTAACAGTTGATTATAAACACATTTTCTCTTTGCATGACTACAGATGATTCCGAAGAGAGCTTGCCTTTTTCTTTCGCTCCTTCACCTCCTCCCTCTTCCTTTTCCGCCGGTCGTCTTTGCTTCGGACAGAAGTGGCAATGTTGCGGGGGTAAGTCTGGACCTGAGGACAGTGTGTGTATGAGAGAAACCGATCAAATACTCAAGTGGACAGGGGCTGCCACTCGCAACAGGAACTATAATGCATGCATACAATTGTTATCACATGCACACTCCCCCTCTTCCCCTTGTTCTATATACAACAAAAAAAATAAAATAAAATAAAAAAATAAAATAAAAAAAGAAGAAAACATGCCTTATTAGCACCGGGCTCCTCAAACCGAAAATTGTAGATCCTCTCAAAATCCTCTTGCTTCTGCAGGAAGGACTCGCCCTCCTCCTCAGAGTCCTCAACATCCTCCTGAACGAGGTCGTCATAAGTGGGATTTCTGAACCACAGCCACACACAAAATTCAGTCCAATTCTAGTGCAAAGTTCTGCTATTTAGTGGCAAGCCAAGAGATGACTTGCTTGTCTGGACGAATCTAAACATTTTTTAAATAAATAACCCATTTTCAGTGCCTATGTTGGCAGTAACGCAGACAGGAGCTACAGATAAACTAGGCCCACCTTCCTTCCTCATCTTGTTCGAGGTATCCCTTATTCAGGATATAATCACGTAAAAAAGATTCCTTCTCATCCAGTTGGGGGTCATTCCAGTAATCTTTCAGATATTTCTGCAAAAACAGAAATAATCACAGCACTGACTCTTCATGGCTGTACCCATCACAGCATTCTTCCGTCCTTCACCATCTGCTTAAACACCGTTCTCAGCTGCGCACCTGGTCAGACAGGTGTGACGGTACACCACGTGAACTGCCATGACCCACTCGGTCTGCACTCACCATGTCCCGAAGCTCATCCTTCTCCTCCACCTCTGCCTGGCCTTTGAGCCACTCCAGGTAGTCGGCCTCCTCTCGGTCCTAGGATGAGAATTTGCCATGAGCTCATCAGTTCACATCTTGAGCTCATCGGTCCATTGCTGCACGCAAGAGGCAGAGGTGGCCCAAAGGCGGAGGCGGCCCGAGGCCGAGGTACCTTCTCTTCTTGGGTTTTGGTCCTGCGTCTAAGCAGCTGCTCCTCTTCATCGCTGCCCTCAGTGTCGCTATCTCGCACAAACCTGCGAAAGCTACCAGGACGGAGCCACAGGTACGCTTGGGTCAGACAGCCAAACAAAGCTCCTTTAGCATAACATCCATTATGTTATCCATTATAGCACCGTATTTCCATATTTATACCTCGCTTTCAGTTCGTTCTGTTCCTGAATGTAGCTGGGAGACGCAGCTCTCTGTGAGTGGAAACAGTATTTAGCAAGTCAGTCCTCATGCAGAGCTGTCTAGTGTTGTCAAAAATATCGATATATCGATATGTATCGATACTGAACATTCTGAAACGGTACAATACTCGTTTCTCTTAAGTATCGATTCTTTTTACATAAAATGCGCTTTCGTTTGACCCACCCAAGCTGCCGTAATGCACAGGACAGTTTGTAATGTTAATATGGCAGCTAAAGCAAACGCAGTGCTGTTGGATTCGAAGCAGATACAGATGGAAAACTGAAGGACATGAACAAGCCCGTTTGCAAGCGGTGCTTTTGGAACATTTCAACGAAGGGCGCTAAAGCCTGGTTGAGTGACCATAGCGCTCGACTCCGCGCGCACCTCGCGCGAACCTCCGCAAGCGGTGGAGGCTTTATACTTTCCGCTTTGCAGTGTTGTCCGAAACTATATGTGGTAGTATAAAAGAAACACCCCTCAAAACAGGGGAATGAACACTTACCTGACGAATTTTAATGCTGCTTTGTGTTTCAGTGTGTTTCAGGTTTGAAAAGTGCTGCAATTTAGGCTAAAGTACTTGAAAATGTTGAAATTGTAACTACTTCGTTTCACAACAAATATCTGTCTGACTGAACAGTTTTCTTGTATTACATTAACAAATACGAGCCTCTTGTAATTCCAGGATGAAACATGAGAGAACGTGAAGACTAACGTCTTGGGCGTTTGAAAATAGACAACCATTAAATAATGTGATTAAAAGCGCAATATTTCGAATCATTTCGAGTATATGTATAAATATTTAACTTGGTTAAGTTTAACGTGCTGGGAAATATTGGTACAAGCGCTTGAATTGAACCCTGCAAACATGACTTTGTTCATTGCGCTGAGGCGCGGCGCGCGCGAAGTTACAAAATTCGAGAGGTGCACGACCTCGCGTGCGCCGCGCTTCAGCGCGATAAACAAAATGTTTGCAGGGTTCATACACCTTGTGGAATTCAAACACTTGTATGTCACTTTCAAGGTCCATTTCAATATTTCCCAGCACGAGCAAAGACACTTTGTCAGACGTTTAAAAGACGTCCACTGAAAAGCCAGAATGAAAGTTTTAGCGACGTCTTTTTTAAACGTCTATTACTGCCGTTCAGTTGCAGTTTTTGCACGTCCTGACATCCAATAAAGGTCCTAGTCAGACGTTCAGATAGAAACATGAACGTCTATGACGAGTTTAAGTTAAAAGGTTAAGGTCCTAGTCACACGGTCAGATTTTGAACCAGTTTTGAACGTCCACCAGACATGCAAAAATGGGTCTGGACTGACCGACGTGATACAGACTTGATTTTAACGTCTTTCTGATGTTGCATGTTTGTTGGGATAAGTTAAATATTTATACATACACTCGAAATTATTCATTTTTTATCACATTATTTAATGGTTGTTTATTTTCAAAACGCTCAATCGTAACATCATCACGTTCTCTCATGTTTCATCCTGTAATTACAAGATGCTCGTATTTGTTAACACAAAAGAACTGTTCAGTCAGACAGATATTTGTTGTGAAATGAAGTTACAATTTCAAGCATTTTCAAACACAAAGCAACATTCATTTGTTTGTTTATAAAAAAAAATAAAAAGGCTTTAAAACGGAAATTAGCACCGTATCTGACTTTGGTATCGAAAATGGTGTCGAATTTCAATATTTTTTTAAGTATCGTATCGAAGTTGTAATTCTTAGTATTGTGACAAGCCTAGAGCTGTCTATGTGAGGCAAAACTATAGCACAAATTCACCTCATGCATCTGCCTGGCACCTTCATCGTCAGAACTGTCTTCATCATCATCATATTTTCTAAAATGGATAAAAGTGGTCGGTATAAATAAAAAGAAGCCTTATGCACACAAAATAAAAAAAATTAAAAAGCTTTAGTTCTGCTACTTGAAGAGGTTGCTGTTTAAAGGTTCCTTACCCGCCCCTTTCCAAAATGACTTTGCGCTCATAGTCCTTTAGGTACATTGGTTTCTCAGACTTTTTAGAAGTAGATGGTTTTTCATCGCTACTGGAAGTAGATGCTGTCAGCAAAGAGTAGACACTGAATATCTAGAGAAAACGTGTTTCACAGCACATCACTTTACAACACGCTACTTCACATACCCTGCTCCGTATAGAAATTCACATCCTTCTGATAGATCTTTGGGTCCTTCTTCTTCAGTAGAGAGAGTGTTCTGTAAAAATCCCTCTCAAGTGTGGGATTGAGTTCCTAAAAGCGAAGAGTCATTTGAATGAATCCGTGAATATGAAGTAGGAGATGCTTGAACAGACCAGCTCGTTATTACAGCAGTACAAGTTCTTACCACTTCACTGTCATCATCAGATTCTGAATCCGAGGAGCTAGTGGAGACTTCTTGGTCCTGGTCCCCATATCGCGCTTTTACTGGAAGGAACAAAATACATTTTACTTTTTAACAGTTGACTGGACAATAATGATCATCTTAAATTATTCCAAGATAAAGGAGTCACAAAAAGCTATTTATGTTTGGAATCAGTAGACATCATAACACACAGACAACAGAAAGCACACCAAACATCGTGACTGCCGTTCATCCTCCAGAAACGGTGACCTGCGTGCTGCTGTTCATACGGGCAGATTTGGGTGCAAAACAGGGATTATTAGAGAGTGAGATCCTTGCAGCAAGAGTGCACAACGTTCCCCATCATACAGACAAGGAGTGCGTATTCATGAGACATTTACTTGGAAAAAGCTTCTCGGAGATGGCTAACCAGCCAGATAAATGCAATTTTAAGTAATAACTCAAAACTAGGCATGCTACTTCCTAACAGACAACTCGCTAGTGACATGTGCTGTTGTAACATCGACAGTTAATTTATATGAACGTTTAACAGAGAAACGCCACCAACCATGATTAGCTAAACTAAACTAAACAGGCTAGCTAGCAAGATTAGCCACATTTGTAACTTACATTTCTGTAGTTCCTCCTTCTGTCTATAGTTGTCGTACCTCTCCGCGAACTTCTTGTTTATTTTCAGTTCCGACATGATCACTCGTTACAAAAAAAATCTATCAGCAAACAAAAAAAACCTACGTATGGGTGTATGAAGTGCTCACACCTGGTAAACACAGCAGCATGGTCAAGAACGTGGAGAGGAACTCTAGGAGCGCGGATATGGAACACGGCGTACCACGTGACCTCCACGTCACACCGTTCTAGAACGGAATATCGCGCGAACGTCGAAAAAGTCGGAACGTTAATCAACGTTCCGTTAATCAAATCAAATAAAATCAAATCAAATATATTTGTATAGCGCTTTTCACAACACGTGTTGTCACAAAGCGCTTTACAGGATTTACAAGGTTAACAATACTATGGGTCCATATCCCTAATGAGCAAGCCAAAGGCGACAGTGGCAAGGAAAAACTCCCTATGATGGTGGGGAATAGGAAGAAACCTCGGGAGAACCAAGACTCAAAAGGGAACCCATCCTCCATTGGGCGGCCCGTTAACACACAAATTACACAAAAACTAATTATACAGAATAATACACAAGTCACAAATAAATCACACAATCAGGCTAAGTATAAGGTAACTAGAATGAAAGTTCTGGGTGTTGATATTGTCAATGTAAATGTCTTATGATGAACGCCAGGTTTTCATTCCATGTCGGAGTGATGATACTGGTATTGTAGGCTCCAACTGCAGTGTTACTCCCCAGGTGAACCTCGGAGAAGAAAGTTAATCCGTTAACCTTCAATCCATTAACCTGACTGAAACTTTTATAAAAATTGTAAATAACTTTGCTCGCGATTAAACAAGGCACTAGTTTACTGATTTACTACCGCAGGTGTAACAAAGGCCTATTGGAGGACTGAACGTCAAAAGTTATTTACTTGTTTGCAGATGACGTAATGTCTGCGTTGCTGTGACGCCAAATGAAGATGGCGGATGGAGGGCAGGAAGTGATTTTCTACATAGGAAGCGTTGCATTTGTCTTAGTGGTGGGCAGTTATCGGCGTTCGATAATGTGATACTCTTATCGGGCGATATAAAAATATTGCCATTAATCTATTCTTTGGGTTGGGAGCTGGGTCAAAATAGGTAAGCAAACTATGATGACTTTCACCTTGATAGTTTAGCTCGGGTGTATTCGTAACCAAATTGCACAGTAGGGGGTGAGAACGAGTTTTCAAACCTGTGAATTACCACCCACAACAAACTGCACATGCGCTTACATGGATAGGGATTTGGACCCATATGATTGTTAAAACTTGTAAATCCTGTAAAGCTGCTTTGTGACATGTGTTGTGAAATGCACTATACAAATATATTTGATTTGATTTGATTTGATGCAGCCACGAAGCCGCCAGGTTTGCTTCATGGAAAATTCATTTTTAAGAAGCTTCCTAATGGAGACATTGACAAGACTAAAGTTGTTTGCACCTTATGCAATGCGGAATTAGTTTATTGTAGGAGTTCTACCAGTCTGAAGTACCATTTAAACGCAAAGCACTCGTTTGCTAATGCTGCTGATGCTGGGTCAAGCACTGATGCAGCCCAGGGGAAGAGTCGCCACCGCCGAAAACAGGTTAAATGTACTAAATGTTGGCTTACATTTCAAATCTCATGTTTAGCTGAATAAATATGTTATCAACATGTTATCAATTTAATGTACAGTATGTAGGCTTACACATTCATGTTTGACTGAATATGCCGTCTTAAAGTATGTAGGCTTACAGTACTATTTTCATGTTTAACTGAATAAACCATTGAACACGAGTACATTTTATTGAGCATGTTTTTTTTCTTCAAGTATCAAAGTAGAACAGCTTTCTCCAGCAGTCATCGATGCATTTTGGAAACAGGAGATGAGCCCCTGGTCTAATGCACCCTCTGTATTAAGAAACCCCATCTCAAAGACTGACTTTTAGTCATTACTTGGATAGCACGCATATTCTTAATGAGCCATTTTAATCTAGATTAATCTAGATTAATTTCAAGGTTTCAGTGAGATTAATCTAGATTAAAAAAATGAATCTATGCCCTCCCCTATTTTGTCTTGATGTCAGTGTCCACTATCTCCTGCTTTTGCCAACTTAATATATCAGCCGGGTGTCTGAGGACTGGCAGAGCATAGGTGTGGATAACCTGGATATATACAGAATTACTGTACGGAATTACTTTTAATTAAAAATAAAAACTGGCTATCCATGCTGACAAAACTGTCAAGTAAATGTAGTGACACGTAGGCCTATTAAAGAGCCTTTAGGTGGTGCTACAGCACAGTGCAAACTGCTTCGGAGCTTTCAGTGATTAAGATTTGTTTTTATTTCCAGCTGAATCTGTCCCCCAGTACACCGGCTTTTACTTGCCCTGGCACAGACACGTTGTCTAATTTAAATGTAACCAGTTTGTCACTCAATAGTTTTCTTGAGTAAACCGCTTTTATTGTGCCAAATAGACAAACACAGTGCGATGATGAACTGTGTAAAGCCTGTGGTTCCAAATGAAGTCGTTTTCGTAGACAGTTGGTGTTTCTAAATTCTGTGGTCATCATCCTAATCACACAATTGGTTTTCATTTGTGCTTATAGCCCCTCTCGTTCTTTTCTTGTTCTGACAATTTTACTAAAATAGTCTTAGGAAAACTGGTTTTGTGATTAACTATGTTGTTCACAGATGTGATGTTTATATATTTAGTCCCGGCTGTTTCTTTATACTCTGGAATTTTTTATACATCTGTTGATTCATTGATTAATGATTAGGGATTAATAATACATGGTGCAATACACCTTAGTTTTATTTTAGTTTCACGTTAAACCAAACTCTTGAAGGTTTAGACAACTTTCTTTTACTGCTGAAAAGTGGGACATTTCTTAGATAACACATCAGCTTTTTTCTGTTGGAGATGGGAATAAAGATTGTGTTTATCATCCACTTTAGATCCACCCACAGTTTCTCATCTACGCATACCAGTTCATTATGTGCTCCTAAACTGTGGCAGTAATCTTAAATCTGTCTCTCTCTCTCCCCTCTCTCTCTCTCTCTCTCTCCCCTCTCTCTCTATCCCTTCCTCCCTCCCTGTGTGTTAACAGTAAGAAGTTGGAGTTTAAAGAACTGATTTCTTATCATTTTTTAATTCCTGGAAGTATCATCCACAAATTTCCTGGCAGTTGAGGGGGCGCTAGTCAGAAGTTCTTCCATAATGAGCTGCTGTTTTTTGGACTGTCCACTTAAATGTGGACAGCTAGAGAGCTTGAACTTTGACATTAGCTTTCAAAAAAGCACAATAGTATAGCCAAAATAACGTGTTCATTCATGATTATGCACCAGACTAATTGTCATTTTTAAATGGGTAATATTGAAATGAATGGTAAGTTTAATAGAGGATCACACATATTCAACATTCAACATATTTCACAATGAATGTGAAAATAACACAAAACATAAATCTTTTGTATCCTGGTTTTGAAGCAAGGTGGCACACATTTGCCTGCAAGATCATAATGGTGGTGAACAGACCATCATTAAAGATCTGTTCTGGTCTTGAGCTTCCCTCTTCCCTTCCACACATACATCTGGGGGAGTTCTCCTGGCCCCTGGCCCGGTTTCCCTTCTACACAGAACTGACAAGCATCTCCGGGAAATGTAAATAATTCCCACCTTGCTATATAGGCCTGGCAGGGTGCCAAGGTACATGAAAACATAAGGATGTGTTCAGAGTGCAGAGTCCTTCTGTTACTGTATGCTTTCATACCACCACCGTTTTATTTTGTTATTGTTATCTGAACTTTGTTGCTTGGTGGCCACTTTTGGCTTTGTTTTGAGAACTGCATAATAAAGTTATTTCCACTTTTCATTTCCAATTTGTTTGAATGAAATTAATAAAAATAATTAAATTACTTAAAGCATATCAGCTATAACCTTTTAAAAATACTTTGTCTTATATACGCGTCGCCTTAAATTGTCTGTGTTTAATAGTTAATCATTAAAAATGCTTTTCTGAAATGTTTCTTTCCAGGAATAACATTGTACTTTAACATTGTAGCGTTAATCTAAGTATTTCTGCAATTGGTCTCTTCTGTTTACATTCACGTCACAAGAACTGTTTATAACAGGAAACGGTCTCTCCGATAAGGGATGAGCCAAATGAAACCACTCTTTTACTTTATTTTATAAAATATACTTGGATATGACATCAGCATGGTGCCTAAAAAGACACACACACAGTGTGAACCATGAGTAAGAGATCAGGCTGTTGTGCCTTTTGACTTAGCGCTAGTCCTCACATTCCTTTGCAGCCCTGAACCTTGCCTACCAGGGGCAGCTGTGGTACACTACCAGCTGTGGTACACTCACACGATAGACTACCAGCTGTGGTACACTCACATATACCAGCTGTGGTACACTACCAGCTGTGGTACACTCACACGATAGACTACCAGCTGTGGTACACTCACATATACCAGCTGTGGTACACTACCAGCTGTGGTACACTCACACGATAGACTACCAGCTGTGGTACACTCACATATACCAGCTGTGGTACACTACCAGCTGTGGTACACTCACACGATAGACTACCAGCTGTGGTACACTCACATATACCAGCTGTGGTACACTACCAGCTGTGGTACACTCACACGATAGACTACCAGCTGTGGTACACTCACATATACCAGCTGTGGTACACTACCAGCTGTGGTACACTCACACGATAGACTACCAGCTGTGGTACACTCACATATACCAGCTGTGGTACACTACCAGCTGTGGTACACTCACACGATAGACTACCAGCTGTGGTACACTCACATATACCAGCTGTGGTACACTACCAGCTGTGGTACACTCACACGATAGACTACCAGCTGTGGTACACTCACATATCCCAGCTGTGGTACACTACCAGCTGTGGTACACTCACACGATAGACTACCAGCTGTGGTACACTCACATATACCAGCTGTGGTACACTACCAGCTGTGGTACACTCACACGATAGACTACCAGCTGTGGTACACTCACATATACCAGCTGCAAGACAGTTCCCCCTTTTCTTTCTTTCCCCTTTCGCAGATATTGTTTTACTCCACAACAGTTTTTTGAGGGATAAAACTCAAAAGTGCCATATGATTATTCATAAAAGTGAGTGCCAGAAACACAAGGTCAACATAACTGGGCCATCGGAGGTGGAGCTGCTTGACCAATCATATTGAGCAGAAACAAAGTTGGGTGATGGACATCCTCTCCTCTCATTGGTCCAGTGGTTGGCCCCTCTCTCTAACTGGGCTGTTGTGAATCAGAGGGGCATGGCGTGACAGGTTTATCTGGGGAAGGGAGCTATAGGCTGAGGACTTCTCCTTATGTTTGCTTGATTCTGCTGTGGTGCCCCAGTCATGGTTTGCTATGATCATCTTGTACTTTCATTCAGTGGCTCATACAGTGACCTGAATTCAAGTGTTCTCCAACAGACCACAACCAGGTAATGTTCTAGTTGAAGGACTGCACAAGAGTTCAAGAGTTCAGCAAATGAAAAGTAAATACATGATCTCAGCAGTTTTAAAACAACCTATTTAAAACTGAATTTAAAACAAGAGCTACGGTTTTATGGAAGGCATCATAAGTGATTGTCTTGGTAAACCCTCAGCAGGAAATATAGTGGCATATACAATAAATACAGTGGTATGTCATGAAAATCAGGCCTCCTGAAAGTGATTCAGTATTGATTTTTTTGGTTGTAGCAAACCATATAAATAATAACAATAAAACATTGTTGAGAAGACCAAAGCTAATAGATTTATGCTGTGTCTGAATAAGGAGTGACCAGAACTGAACTCAACTGAACTCTTGAATCCTGGAATAATAAGGAGGACTTCACACAATTATCTGGGCATATGATGGCCCTGTAGATGGATGTTCTTTTCTAACACATTTAAGACATCTAAGTGCCTGGTGCCTGGACCTGAAGGTCAACACTGGACTAAATGAACAAAAGTAGTTTTGGCTGGTCGTGGTCCTCTCACATTCTCTTTAGTGGCTTATCACCTGTTCACTGCTGAAGGACAGTTACATATTACATACATATATGATTGGCTAGTCATTGACTCTACAAACATGACAAACATACTATACCATATACATACAAGCAAAACAAATCTTTAAAGGAGAGAATTAAACAAATTATTTTTCTTCTCAATTTCTCTTAGAGCAAGCTGCACCTTTTGATCCTAAAATCATTTAACTTCTGAAGTCCACGGAAATAACGGGAATCAAGTCCATTTCCATGTGTGCCTCAAAAACTAACAAGATGGCTTGCTTAATACGGTTGATGTTTAACTGATGTTTATCTATAAAACACATTTAACACATTTGGCAGACACTCTTATCCAGAGCCACATACACTTTCATTTGTGTTACAGAGGTATGTGAATGTAGCGTTAAGAGTCTTGCCCAAGAACTCTTATTGTTATAGCACTTGCCCAGAGAGGAGACTGAAGCCCAGCCTGCCACAGAAGAGGACAGAGGGCATATAAGACGATCAGTCCCCCACATGAGAGGACAGAGGGCATAATAAGAGCCTATCACCAATCTGTGGTCAGGCACTATTTGTGTCAGGCAGTCTCCAGCTCTTCATCACTGGATCAGTGATGGCTAGATATGTTTGGGTAATGGACGTCCCCAGCAGCGCAGCTGTGGATGGTACACAGTCCTATGCCCACTACCGTGTCAGTGGTTACACTGGTCCAGCACCCAAATAAAATCTAGTCTGATCTGGCTCCACAATATGCACCTAGAAGAGTTTCCAATGAAGTGGTTGGTGAATGTTTAATCAAGCTGTTTATATTGTGGATGACAAACAAAATTTATTAATTTAATCAAGAATAATGACTCTAAAGTAATTAACTGCATGTAATAAGATTGTTACAACAGATGAGAAAATATATCAGAAATTTATTCCCTTTTCAAAAAATCTGAATGATACACCGGCTAAGAAATATTTTGAACTCCTTCATAGAAATATGACAGTCATAGTCCACATTTGCTCGGTGCACATGGCTCTCTACTGATCACTCTGTACAACTATGTCAGCCATTCAGAACATAGCATCACACGTAGTTGTAAAAGACACTTTGGTACTTAAGACAGTTCAGATTCTCACACACTCTGAATCAGACATCACACAGAAGAGGAAATCAATGGTCAATAAAATAAATAATGGTCTTTGGTTATATACATCAGACTTAACAAATGTACAGACTAGGGAAAATAAAGTGCAGTTACATATGTACAATTAGCAGTTAACAAATTTTCACACACTGTACTATAAATGCACAGACCTAATCCATCTCCTCATATTTTGAACCAATACACAATACCTCTAAAATGTCCAGAACGGCACCAAACAGAACAAGATTGACACATCCCAGCCACACGACCAGCTGTAACAGTAAGGAGGAGGAGTCTGTCCTCTAAACTCTTACAGCCCAATTCTACCTGTAATATTTTTAGCTTAGCATTGTGTCTAAATACACAAAAATCATTTTGTGCCTCTTCTTTTCATTGGACTAAAATGATTGAATTTGTACGTTTGAAATGTTTTCCAGTTCTCTACACACTCTGAGATGGTCAGATGTTAAACCACTAAACTCGTGCTGATTTGTGCCAAACTGATTTCCAGTATTTACAGAGCTTGGTTCATTGTTAATCTTCTGTTGTAGTGCAGTAAAAGAGGAGCAACAGGTTTAGAAAAAGTGTTATACGTGCTGGCAGTTCTGGTTTTTAGGTGGGTGTTCCTGTTGCTACTCTATTCTCTAACAGAAGGAGTCTACTAATCCTGTTTTTTTTTTCGTCATTGTATGCCCTGTATGCTAGTTACATTTTAGCAGTGTTCAAAGTAGTACATTTACTACTCTGATGTTTAATTTAATAAATTTTATAAAGTTACACTCAGGCACATGAAGAATACAAAATATTTACAATACCTTAAAACTCAAAATACCTCAAAAAAGTGTTATTTTACAGGAGAGGTTATTGTTGTCTGGTGTAACTATGAGCTTTGGCCTTATGACCTTGTTTGCTCCCCAGAAATTCTCTTATCAGTGCAACAGTGTTCTTATGCTCTTAATGTCCGTTTGCTAATGTTGTATACAAAAGCAAATGTTCTCTTTTAGCCTTGATGCAGCATTTTTCCAGCCTTAACAAACTCATTGAATAGATTATAATTCGTCATCAAGACTAACAACTTGTCGCTGGAAAAAAAAAAAGAATGAAAGATGAATTAGTTTACAAAGTCATACTCCAATCATCACAAGTGTTGACTTAATCTTCACTTTTCAAAGTTCAAATGTCATTATTCATTGTCTATTTCTTCACTTTCATCTTTGGCTTTCAACAGATTATTAACAATAAAATGCAGTTGTTGCCAACCTTCAAATATCAATTACCTTAAAAGAACTATGCTGCTAATTGTAATTCTAAAAATACTATAAAAAGTGAAGAGGTTTTTGTGCTTACAGGAGGATAGGAGTAGCCATCAGCACTGTAACTTCTGCAGATATGGACCTTGTCCTCTGTGGTTTTCTGGTACACTGGGTTCTCAAAGTGAATGCTACTGGTGTTTCTTAGTTTCCAGTTCCTCCATAGCAAGACAGCAGCAAATCCAGCCAAAAATGACAGCACTTTAGGGAGAAAGCAATGATCAATGATCCAGATCTTACAGATACAATGAAGAGAGTTTACCTATAATGTTTATCCATAATTAATTATACTGACCCAAGGGCAAGACTACATAAAGAGCCACTGGTGTTGAAGTTGGAGTCTCGGGCATGGCTACAGCAATGCCATTATGGCTGTCTACAAGAACAGTACAAGCCCAAATGTGACACATCACACATTTTCAAATGGTAGTTACACAGAGACATATGCAAAACTCTATAATGAGGGGTTTTACTACAGTACTGCAGGCTAGAATAGTTTGTTATGAGTTTGAAGGGACCCTTACTTGTGTGTGTGGACAATATAAAAGGAGAGTTTGTCTGTGTTGTTTTAACAACAGGCACAGACGTGCTGTTCGGAACCTGTGGACTGGCACTGGTAGAAACAGAAGGTTGTGTAGACGTATCCGGGGGTATATGAGCATGACTAGTGGTCTGGTGTGGAATGGGTACGGAGTGGTCTGGTGTTGCTGTGGTTGGAACAGCTGTCCAAAGCAAAAACACAATGTACAGAAAGACAATGATATTAAATATTTTTAAATGATTATCTCCTCATAATGCACATCAAATAAACTTCTGAATTCATTTTGAATAAATTGTTCCAGTATAGACCATAACATAAACTATAACATATGACTACACATTGAGCATACCAGGAATACATTTCCTCATACTCTTGTCCAGCATCAAATGGTCAGGGCAGGCACATGTGTACTTGGGTGAGAACCTGTTAACCTGTGGGGCGGCTAAACACAGGAACTCACAACCCCCATTTCTGACCCTGCACCAATTCAAAACTAGAAGAAGAAGAAGACAACAACATGCAATTAGAATACTGCTCAAACTGTACACCAAAGAGGTAGCTCAAATTGTTTACATTTTTGCTGTATCATGCCTTGGGGCCCAGTTGGCACAGACACACTATGTATGTAGGGTTTGTCATTGTGGTAAAACACACCACGTGGTTGCTTGAGGTTGTGGTACAGCACGATGTCCTCTGGGGACGAGAGGTGCTCTGCTACTTTGGTGATGTCTCCTCCTGTTAAACGGTTTGCACTCAGAATGGCACTGTTGCTGATATCAGTCCAGAACACTTTCTCCTGAAAACATTCAATTAATTTAAAAATGTTTCATTTCTGCAAAGCATACCGTGCATTCCTTCCATATGCCACTTCACTAGTACCTGTGAATTTATTTTCGATTCTGTGCACAATTCTCTGAATTTCAGAGAAAGGTGTTGTGAGTAAATGTAAAAAATATTACTGTTGTAAAGTTCTGAATATGCTCACCTCAAAAACAGTGACACTCAGTGGGTGGGTCAGTCTGCCCTGGTCTATAATAAGAGCTCGCCGACTCCCTCCCTGCACATCTATACTGGAGAGAGTGTGAAGTTTGGAGTCCACCCAGTATAGACGCTGGTTCAGCAGATCTGAACAGAGGGGAGGAAACATGTCAAACCATTGACCAAGCATACAAACACCCATGATATGGTTCTAAAAGTTATGCATGGAAAGATGACAATTTCAGCCATTCAGCCATTTGTCATTGACTTGTAAAGGACCAAGATGCAGTCAAAGGCGTTTTTACCAAGAGTTATTCCATTGGGCCAGACGATGTCCTCGGTCACTAAAGCACTGCGGTCAGCTCCGTTCATTCCTCCCCTCTCAATCTTAGCTGGTGAACCCCAGTCAGTCCAGTACACAAAGCTATAACACATACAATATTTCATGAGTATCTTGTACTCGTTCTGAATCATTTCACCTGGTGACGTGGCTGGCACACACGGGTACTCATTCTCTCTTCCCATTCGAGCGCTGACTCACTTCTTAATTGGGTCAACCACGATAGCTCTGGGCTTCCCCAGGCCTTTTTTAAAGAGTGTCTTGCGCCTCTTTCCATCCGCTGTTGCTACAGAGATGGTCCCATGTACGCTGTCGGTCCAGTAAATGGTACCATGGATCCAGTCCACAGCAATCCCCTCAGGTGCAGCCAGGCCCGTGCCAATCACAACACTGTGCTGGGAGGTGTCTGTTGCAGAATCTATAGGCGCCCTAGGACAAGGAGTGTAGTTTGTAAGTAACTAGGGAGACACTTTTGTTGTCTTTTGTTGATTTGACTTTTTATGAAATCAAGCAATGGCTGATACACTAAACATAAACAAACATAATTTTATAGTGCATATACAAGTGAGGGCACTTGGGTTTATGCTTAGTGTATCATACTGAAATCACAGTATTTAAATTTATTGAAGACTTTTGTATATATTAAATATAGATAGAAATAGAAACTCCTATCCAAAAGAGTTAAACGTCTTACCTATAAATCTTCTTCAAGGACAGGTCACACCAAAATATCTCTTTGTCTGCAACGTTTATGTCTAATGCAACTACGTTCTTCAAGCGAGACAGGACGCGGGTGTACTCGCTACGATCCAGCGTCATCTTCCTTACCTCATGGCGGTTGGTGAAAAACAGGTAGGCTACACTTCCTGAACACGGACAAAGAATAACGTTAGTGAGAAAAATCGAACCTACGCTATGCGACAGTGTTATAATCTGCGTGTAAAAGTAAATCTAACATTTCATGCAAAGAGACACGCTGGAGGTTGAACGCGTACCAATGGCTTTGCAAGCTTTGGTTGCTGGATCCATTTGGTAGCCTTCGTCACACTCACACTTGTAGCTGCCCACCTGGTTAACACACATTTGGCTGCAGGTGTCTGGGTTGGCACACTCGTCAATGTCTAGAGAAATACATTTCAGACTCTTAATATTCAAACAACCACCTACATTATTTGTTACAACATTAGGATGAACCAAAGTCTGTACACAGAACTGTAAATGGCTATTGATAGATTTAGCTGACAGATAAACCCTCAATGAAATATGAGTAATATGAGTAATTTCAGGTACTCTTCAGTATGTCAGATCCATTGCTGTCTCAACACTCTGTTACCTTCACAACGTTTCTTTGCTACTAAGTGGAATCCATTGGGGCACAAACATTCATAGCCGATCTTCAGGTCGTTACAGATATGAGAGCAACCTCCATTGTTGTACAGACACTCGTTAGAATCTGTTGGTTTGAAAGTCAGGATCACAAACATTGTGGACCAAAACCCACAGGCCGTTCACCATTGTGAAAACGAATAAGGCCTGGATCTGTTTAAAGATCTAGGTGTGTTAAATATTAAGTACTGTACTCACCACACTCACGCAGAGGCTCGTCAGACCAATCTCTGCAGTCACGCTGCTTGTCACAAACTTTGTCCATGCTGATACACTCACCAGTGCGACACTTAAACCTGGATGGTGCTTCACAGTGTGACGCTGAAATATCAGTGGGACAGTTCTCATTAAGAACGTAACATTCTGTTTGTTTTATTAATTAAGAGAAGTGGGTGACTGTTGTTAGCAAACAGACTCACCATTGACACAACCCAGTTCGTCACTCATGTCTTTACAGTCATACACTTGGTTGCACTCTCGGTTGCCATGGATACACGATCCATCCCCGCACCGAAATTCATCTGGCTGGCATGTGGAAAAGGCTGTTCAAACGCAAAACATCTAGGTAAGTTAAGCGGAAGTCTCAAAGAAAATCCACTACACAGAAAAGAATTCATCACGGTTTTTCCAAACTGTAGACTGTCAGTTTGAAGACTGTCCCAGATTGTTCAAAGCTTACGAGACGTCTTCTTCGACTTACAGCAGATTTTCTCATCCGATCCATCCAGGCAGTCCGCATCTCCATCACATTTCCAGATGATGGGGATACAGTTCCCATTGCCACACTGGAACTCCATAGAGGCGCAGGGCATGCTGGGGGCTGCAGAAGCTGACGATGCACAGGTGTGGGGTCCTTCGTCCGAGCCGTCCGTGCAGTCCTGGTCTCCGTCACAGGCCCACAGGCGCGGGACGCACGTCCCGTCGCTGCAGCGGAAGAAGGCGGAGCTGCAGGTGGAGGGTGGGCAGTGGCCTTCATCGCTGCCGTCCTCGCAGTCCGGCTCCTTATCGCAGACGAACGACCGCGACACGCACTGCCCACTGGCACAGTGGAATTCGCCGTTCAAACACTGCCTGGGGCCTACCACAGACACGATAAGGAGGGCAAAGACATCGTAGATACATTTTTGTTTCGCTTGTCTCTGATTGTAATGTTAGGAACATGAGTGACTGGGTAAAGATCTTCCCACCACAGCCGGTCTCATCCGCTCCGTTCTCGCAGTCCGCCTTTCCGTCACACTTCCAGCTGTTGGGCACGCACTGGTTGAGCCGCCCACCACAGCTGAACTCACTGGGTCTGCATGTCTTTGCCACTGAGGACATCAGAACATACGCTGAGACCATGGCACGCCCGCTAGATCCTTAGTAGGCTAAACAAAACCTGTTTCGAAACGCCGACGCCTACAGCATCCACAATGCAACCGCACATCACCAAAATGGGTACGAGAAACTCTGAGAAACTGCCAAAATGCCACGAAAACACTCACGGCAGGCAGAAGGGAGCTCATCTGTGCCATCACCACAGTCATCTGTGCCGTCACACGTCCATCTCACCGTGATGCACCTGCCATTGCCACACTGGAAACTCCTGGAGCCGCACACCTCAGCTTCTGCAGAATAAGAATATTTAGACCATGCATTTACCTGTAATGTGCCAAGGAGACTCTTACAAAAACACCCCTTGCTCGTCCCAGCTTATCGACTTATCATTTGAATGTGACGAGAAATGAACTCAGGAACGTGAGCCAATGGGAGTGAAAGTCCAGCACAAATTCAGCAAGGGCTCCCAAACAGACGGACACAGACAGAAGTCCGTGCTAAGCACAAAGTCTCAGTGCTTTTCCAATGCCAACCACAGTGCATCAGAGTTCAACTGGTTGAACCTCAAACTTTCAATTGCCTTTTAATGTCCATGGTTCATGACTGCATATATAAATACAAAATCTGAAACTAGGCCTATTCCGGGTGCTGATGCCGAATCAGAGTGCTTATGATCATGCACTTCATTTTTTCAGCTTGCCTCACAGCGAGAAAATAATAAGAAAAACAGTTTTGTGAAATAGAATAATAATAACTATTGAAGAATAGTCCATTGTAGAGAAAATTGTTCTAGAGGAACACATGAATAGGACAGACGTGCTTTGGTAGCTACTTATAGCACAACCCCCATTGACATCTACTGTTAATCTGCAAAAACTATGGAATTCCCTCCCAACCCCCAGTTCTCTCACTTAGCTAAGTGAACTGCACTGTCCCAAATCCAGAGAAATGTGGGAGGGGGGGGGATGCAGCCACTGGGAATATCTTCATAGTGCATTGTGGTCACTGTACAGCTGGTCACCTGTTTCTGACAAGCATGGAAGGGGAGGGGCTAATGGATCACACCACTCCTTATCGACTGGGTCACCCGGACACGTGGGAAAATTAAACCATGCAAGGACAACAGTGCTTTTACACTGGAGGACATATACATAATTGATTATTAGTTATTTTTTTATGGAATTACGAAGTTTCAGGAAATAAAAAAAAATGCCCTTAGGAACCCTGCACTGCCTGCACTGTTTGGTTTGTGTTTTTTTTATCAATGATAAACCAGTTTGCCAGTTGAAACCTCTAATCTTGCTCAGTTAGAGAATCAGTGAATCAGGGTCATAAAGGATATTATTACTCACTTATCATCTATACACATTTATAAATTACTATTATTAGAATTATATAATAGCCATTATTATCTCTGTGATTTGAAAGGGTCAACTTCACACTTCCAAGATAAATTTGTATGAAGTTTAGAAGGTGCCTGATGATAATTAATTAAATGACTATTATGATACACCTCAATCCCTTGATAAGAGCCTAAGGATGGCATCTCCTATGAACTCATCAAAACAACTAAGATATGTTCCTCAGTTTCCTGTGCAATCAGCCCCAGTGTTTAAAGGATTCATGAGGACACAAGAGCACTCCATTAAAAATTCACTTAGGAGCCAAGTCCATATTCTCCCAGAATTCAACAGTACCTTAAAGACACCACAAGCAACTCATGGGCAAATGGATTCATTCATTACTTGTTAGCTTTACAGTGTTTTGTAAAATCTAAAGCACTTAAAATGGTGTTTATTACATGTTTAAGGCTGATTTTGAGAGAAAAAAAGCCATTAGGAGAAAAGATGATCTGAAGACTCAGAAAGGCACAATTTGTGTTCAAATTGTCAGCATTCACATCATTAAGTGAATTCCCATCATCAAGTGATCTGAGATTTATCCAGACTAGTTTGACATAGATCAGACATATAATCATTCATAAATGTTAAAGGAACACTATATATAAAAGTGTTTATAAAGGTATAAAAGTCTGGTGAGATCCATTATTAGATCAAATGACCATAATCATGTAAGCTGCCATAAAAAAAAATCTGCAGATTGATTGGCTAAAGCTTCTACTGTAGACACTATTCACCTGCCCCATAGACTGATTACTGTTATAACTACCAAATGAGCCAGTTGCTTGTGACTGAAAATCGAATGTAGTAACAGTCATGGAGGAATATCAGTACTCAATACATTAATACAAGTTGAAAAGATGCTGGACTAGCAAGCACGTATATCTCCACAACATGAGGGACGAAGATTTGATGACACCAAACATCGAATATGATACCAAGCTTGGTACAATCACGCCTTTCCCGACAAGGCAATAGGTCATTTTTATTGAAAGTGAGACTTGCTGTGATTCAGCCACAGCGTTGAGCAGTACAAACTTTGTAATTCATTGTTTGCCAGTAACCGGTCTCATTGTATAGGTTTGGTATAGTTTACCATCACGTGTGATAATGTACATTATAATCTAAACCTCTACACAACACTGGGACTTTACCACATCTGCGGGTAACGTGGCAGCGCACATACACAGAAAATAACTGATTTATCGAGAGAACCACCTGGAAGAAAACCACAACGTGGGAGCAACGCGCGAGCTGCGGTGAGTGACGGGCCACAGGGCACGAGCACGCGCGCGCGCAGGTACGGTGAGAGGACCCAAAGATGAACCGCGCGGTGTGATGCAACATTAAACCTGTTCTGCCGAAGTTCAACGGTACATGAAATAACCATTACTAAAAAAATCCTTATTAATCTTTAGTCTACGTAGTCGCCTATAAAGGTGTTAAACAAACGTCTGTAGCCGCTATCTTAAGTTTAAAAAAGTAAATGTAAAAAAATATGAACTGAAAATATATAACAACCTTTTCGAAAGAGTGTGCTAATATAATCAAGCGTAAATTACTCTTACCTGTTTTCGTAGGACAGAACAGTAGCTCTGCGAAAAGCAACAAAAAGGCTTTTCCTATTGTTTGGGATCGAAGTGTCAAGAGCATCTCTGCTTTGCCCCGTGCTGGACCGAACACTGACTATAGACAATAGAGATGGTTGTGTTTCTGCCGCAAAGAGGTTCAACTTTTGATAAACAAAACCCGTATGATTTATTGCACGTGAAATGTCCCTTAGTTGCACGGCAGAGCTGAGATTACATGTGTGATATTGTACATTTGTTCCATTTGAATGCGTTTGTAGAGTAGGCGGGATTCATTGACGGCGAGGAGGAGTTGGGTGGTGTGATTTTAGAAGTGAATGTTTTTGAATACGAGAGGGCGTGGTTTGAGGGCGTGGTTTGGGGGGGGGGGCACTGAAATACCAGTCAGACATTTACACCAGTTTTTTTTTTTTTTTTCATTTTTCCCCGAAAACAGACGAAAGTTGACACACACCTACACATTCTCATTTACCCCGACTAAGGTTGAACAAAGGTAAAACAAAAAAATTTAAATAAATGAAAAAGTCTGACCAGCACTGATAAGGTCATTGATGAAATTAAAGTCTCACTGTGGTGAATGCAAAAGCAGACTCATGGCAAATTATTGAAAGAAATTGAATAGAGTTGATCGATTATTTATTTGCCTTTTTCCATAAATCCATCTGCTGGAGCTCTCTTTTACCATGGTAACAGCTGTTGGTGACTGACTAGCAATATAGGCTAGTGGGTTTTAGATGATGGAGTTCTAATTATTTTGGGGCAAAGGTTGAAATTGTGAAAATTAGATGTTTTCCTGAACTTTTCTAAGGCCCAAACACTGGTCTCACATTTCAACACTTCCATTCTCCTGTTCCGAGCTCAAAAGGCAAAATCATAACCACCCTTTAGGTGTTCTGAAACGGTGATTATGGTTTAGTTATACAGGGAAGAGGATAAGTCAAAACAGCTTGAACAAGGCACAAGAGTCTGCTCACTGGTGATAAATTGTACATCTCTTCAACAACCTTTGACTTGACACTTACAAATGAAGATGTGTACTATTGCTTATACGCCTCTTATGGAACAATGCCAGGATGTATGTACATTCTGTCCCTTTCAAACAAATATGTATTTGCTCATTTGTACCATGGGAAGCTGATATCCATGTAGTGAATAAATTAATAACAGACAACCTCTCTGACATTTTCATCTAACACACTGCTTGGCTCAGTCAAAAACAATAGCAAAACACTTTGTTAATGACAAGCAACAACCACAATATAAATGATAAACATAATAAAGAATAGGGGGAGACCGGGTATGGTTGTAACATGGGGAGAGTTGTAACACCATCAGTCCCACTGATCACAGATAAGATAGGAGTCATATGATCATTCCAGTGTTTACTCAATTCCTCCCTGATCCCACATGGTGAATATCAAGGCTGGAAACAGGCACATGCAGATTTCATAGATAAAAAACTGACTTTGAGGCGAGAAAGTAAATTTCTGAATCAAGACTATATTTTGTTTAGTACTTATACTATTGCAGATAAAACCATATTAATTATATTACATTAAACTAGTAATGTAAATGTAAATTTATAGTTTTTCAGGTAAATTGTGATGCATTTTCCCCTGTTAATTTCAAATTACCTTGGTAATACAGCTAGTTAAACAATGACTGACAGGGGTGGGGTGGGTTTTAACACAGCTTTAAAAAGTGTTACAATCATAACCTTACATACAACTAAGAAAACTTTCATGATTTTAATAATTTTAAAGAATGCATAGGCAGTGGAAAAGAGAGACTGACAGAGGTGTGCCTGCAAATGTTTTTAAAAGAAGCATCTGATGAGGTCAAAGAAGGACAAGTCAGTCAGATCAGTTGCAAAGGCACATGGTATCTGCCATGTAACACACACACCTGAATAAAACAGAGTGGATATGAGTTATGGTCAGTCACACAGAGAGAGACATTTTTCTGGATTGTTATTTTATTCCAAAAACCTACTTTTGAAGCATATTGCATGGCGCGGCCTCTGTTTTTGCTTCTTTTGTCTATTGTTACAACTTACCCCAGCATGTGTTACAACCTACCCCTCTAGTGGGGTAGGTTGTAACAAGGGAACACCATGTATTTGACCAACTCATGACAGCAGTGATATTTGAATTGACTTTTGAATAGCAATTTGTTGCTAACATTTGTAGCATTTGTGTACTTTGTATAAAAGTTTGAGCTGAAAAATTCAATGAGTTACAGGTTCTCAAGCAAAAAGTGTTACAACCATACCCGGTCTCCCCTACATGAAAATGGCCACTTAAAATAAAATTCAGCCTGAGTCAGCAGAAAAAAAAAAAAATATAGATGTTTGTTTTTGTTGTTTTTCTAATCTGGATTGCACTTGTACTGAACCAGAGTGATCATAGCAGCTTGCTTGGCCACAATTCTGAAAGATTCGTTATCTTTTAGCAAAGGTAAAGCTAAAGGCTAGTACAACCTGTTCTACTTCAGCCTTACCCAAGATGACATGATTTATATAAAACTTTTTAAACAAGGCTTTTATGTGTGTACATACATGTGTATAACAAAAACAAACCCAATAGCAGGTGTATATTGGAGGGGGATAAAAGTGTTTACAATTACACTGTAAAACTACAAATTCAAAGATGAACCCCCCCCCCCCCCTCCACCTCCCACAGAGTTGCAGAACACCCCTTCAGTGGAGAAACTGAAACCCATAGCTGCCGTTTGGGGTGTGTCAGAGAGAACAGACTCCTTCATACCACGCTTTACATGCATGACTGACTTGCCGTTAACTGTGATCATAAGTGTCTGGGAGCCCATGTGCAAGCGAAGAGAAGATGTGAAGATGTGTCTGATGCCTGTGTAAAATCAGGCCTGCAAATATCAAGAAGAAAACATACATGGGGGAGACAGTACATTTAAGAACCTTATATATACAGTACATATAAGAAACATTAAATGCTAATATACCAAATAAATGTGTCCTACAAGGTATAAATGACAGCTGCTTAGACAATGCAACTTCATAGTCATATAATCATCACTGTATGATC